>NC_047663.1:34525897-34850897 GCF_011762505.2 Arvicanthis niloticus | reverse complement strand
CTTTGAATCTTGAATGAAATCTGCATTCTAGTGCTATCTGTGGGGCCTTGAACAAGTTACCCACGCTCTGAACACCTTGGCAGTTTGTACAGGGAAACAGCTGTCTGTGTTTCAGGAGGTAGAGAGAATCGCATGGCATAATTCACAGAATTTAGCAGAGTTATGGTCATCAGTAGCCCTTAGTGAATGGCAGACAATAATCCTGTTTCCCTCAGGGGATCGCTGTGGTAGGAACTGTGTGGGGTGTTTCCTACCAATTCACTTCCCACCCCTACACTCAGTGTCGTGAGGTCACCAGCTGGTGCTAAGGGTCACTTTGTGTTCCACTACTGTCAGCCGTGCCCTGGCCTGCTCACACTGCCTCACGCTTCATCAGAATATTTGATTTTATTATTTGTTCAGCATTCCTCTCTGGCTCTTGCTTTTAGGATATGAACTCAATGGAAGAAGAGACTTTCCATTTCTGTTCACTGCTTCTCCCTAGTACCCGGTAAATCAAGTCAGCACTGAACAATTCTCTGATTGATTCAGTAAATAGAACTGATGAACGCAGGAATCAGGAAATGTGCAAACCATGTTCTCTTCTCTGGCGGTCTTAGGGTTTACAGGGAGTACATGCTAGTTAAGTAGGCCATCTCTACACAACACTGCCACATGCTGCAGAAACACAAGAGATGGCAGGAAAGATTCCTGGGGAAGGTGATGCCTCTGAGCTCTTCAAAGACTGCTTGGCTTTGATCCCCAGCGCGGCCTGCTCTTTTCCTCCAACGTGAAGAGGAAAAGCCACGGTGTTAGCTTTTTCTGATCACTCATTTAACCTTCAAAACAGTTGTATGGACAGACTCCTGAGGTCACCCAAGCACAGGGGTGCTAAGCCACCTGCCAAAGGTCACCTGACTCAAAGCCAGGCATTCTGCACTGACCCTTCCTTCCATCCTGATGAGTCCTTTCTTCAATAAAAGAACATAGTGGTCTTAGGAGGTCATCTTTTAGGGGGACGTTTAGATTGTAGATCAAGAACCTGCCTACTAAGTTCTCAATGTAGGCTTCATGCCTTAGTAGGTCTACATTTCAAATTCCCTACAATGCCACCATTTCTCAGCTTCCCGCCAAGTCTACGTGCACATTTACTGTGACGTCATTTCCTTAAATCTCCGTTTTCTGAAAAGAAGTACATTGTTTTTTTTTTTTTTTTTAAAACTAGGTCAATAGCACATATACTACAAAAAGAATAAACTATATTAAATAACTTTTTAAAATTTCACTGTCATTGAAGCAGAAGAGTGGTTCACCTGGACTGTGTGTGCACGAGGTTCCATAGAACCTCGTTCTTACAAGGAATCCCTACCAGGTCACTGGCTGTAAAAGAGACAACACTTCAAATTCACCCCTGTTCCCCCAGGCAGGACTGCCTTCTCAAACAGGCAAATGAACTTCAGTATTCAGCTAGGACTGGAAGTGTAGCTCAGTGGTAGAGTGCATGCAAGCATGAGGTCCTGGGTTAGATCCCTATAACACGTGTGTGTGTGTGTGTGTGTGTGTGTGTGTATGCATTTGCACATGGCACATGTATGTCCATGTGTATACATGAACATAAGACAAGTACATACACTTCTCCGAGATCATCCTAGGCACAATAACCTGAAGATACTCAGGGGTGGTATCACTAAACAACTACCAACTATGAGAAATTTACCATTTACACAGCACTAATCTAACAGCGTAATCTATACCTTACACTCCAGTCTCGTTACTGACCCAACAATTATTTTTAATTTAATTAATTTCTTTTTTTGTTTTTTATTATTTTATTTTTAGACGATCGTGAGCCTCCAGGCAGGTGGCTCAAACCCAGGTCCTCTGGGAGAACAGCCAGTGCTCTTGGCTGCTGAGCCATCTCTGCAGCCCTCAATGATGGTTTGTGGACTGATATTTCCCCACCATGTCAGGTGGGGGTGCGTGACCAATTGCCACGTTTGTTCTTTGTGGTTGTCAGCTTCCAAGATTGCTTCCATGGCTGCCCTGTCTTAGCTTTATGCCATTCTATCCGCCCTTCCCTGTATGGTACCTGGCTCCATATGTGTAATGCATATATACAGAAAGTAACCATCTGTCACCTGGAGACAAGGTGATAAAGGACTTTGACTTTTGTCCTCATGGCTGTCTCTTCTCTCCTGGACCACTAGTTCTGAGTGAGGCAAGCTGCCAAGCTGCAGGCTGCAGGCTGCAGGCCTCCTGATAGAGGGGTCTGCATGAGAGTGAAAGCTGCCAGCTACCAACAACCGTGAGTGATCTTGGACACAGAATCTCCTACTCCAGAAAAGCTCTGAAATAACCAGAGTGAGTCTTGGCACACAGCCTGGCTACCGTCTTGAGAGGAACTCTAAGCCAGAACCGTATGACTAAGGCACTCAAATTTCTGACTTCAGAGGTGATGTGACATAGTGATGGTTGTTGGGTTTTTAATGCATGTTTGTTTTTAATGTTTGTTTAAGACAGGCTTTGCTATGTAGACCAGGCTGGCCCTGAACTCACAACGATCTACCTACACCTTGTCTCCCAGTGGTAAAATCAGAGGTGTGCACCACGATACCCAGCCCATCCTTAGATTCTGTGCTACTTTCACATCAGTGAGAGCAGAAAAGGAAGAAGACAGGTTCTTCTTCCTGTGCCCCACAACTAATATGAAGAAGTCCAGTCAGGGTTAACTATACAAAGTATAAGTGAACCTGTGGTGTTTTTCAACTAAACATGGCCAGACAGACCTATACATATCATCACTTTAGCAAGCGTTTCCCAACGCTCATCACTTGCATTTCTTTTGTCCTTTGGAAACCCTACATCTGAGTGTGTCTGGGAAGTCGGAGAGGTTTTCTTTGGAAACAAAATAATGATGTTATTTGGGAGCAGGGGCTGTCTCTGACTCTTTTGCCTGCTTCAGGGACCTTTCCTCCTACTGGGTTGCCACTCCAGCCTCAATACAGGACAGGTGGGGGAAGAGGGGAAGAGGAGCCTAGTCTTACTGCAACTTGATATGCCATGGTTAATTGACGATTGATATCCATGAAAGGCTGCCCTTTTCTGAAGAGAAACAGAGGTGGGGTGGAGGGGGAGGGGCAAAGGAAGGGTGGGGAGATTAGGGGAAACACCAGTTGAGATGTAAAAAAAGAAAAAAGAAAACATGTATTTATGTTAAAAAAGCAAACAAACAAACAAACAAAACAGAAAAGAAGAGAAGAGAAAGAAGGCTGAGCAAACCAGTAAGTAGCACCCTCCATGGTCTCTGCATCAGCTCCTGCCTCTAGGTTCCTGCCCTGCTTGAGTTCCTGTCCTCACTGCTTCTGATGATGAATGTTATATGAAACTGTGAGTGAAATAAACCCTTTTCTCACACACATGCCCCCAAATGATGTTTGGACCAGCAGAGCTGGCCATTGCTTTCAACAAGAATTTTGTGATTTTAAGTGCAATATTGTAAGAAAAATTTAGAATCTGGATGCCAGAAGTATTATGAATATTTGGATCCAAATATGTGAACCAATAGAGGAACTGAGAAAAATGACAATCCCATTAAGTTTTCCTTGGAAAAGCATATCCACAAAGATGATGATTCCGTCAGGAAGTGTTTCACATCCCACCTATATGACAAAATAAATAATACCTGGTGTGTTTTACTTAACAAAATGCTGAATTTCCTGCATCCTTAATCCACACGGATGCTACAACATAGCTGGATTAGCTAAAAACCTCACAAAAGAAAAATAAAACACACACTTAAACATGGATCTTCATTTTATTTCTCCCACAGAGAGCTACAGCAAATGCCAAGTTGACTGGAGCCCTTTCTTGGAAGTAAGAAAAGAAAAAAAAAAAAGAAACAAGTTGGCTCACTCATAGCTCAATCCAAAATTTTCACCCAAAGCTAACTATAACTCTGTGGATTTGTGTTTTCCTTTCTCTTTTGTTTCTCTCCTTCTCTATCTCATCTTCGACATTTGGAACATCTTTTAAGTTTTGTTGGAATGTGGAGGAAGCTTGACGTCAGTCCCAGGGCCGTGCACACCTCGCCAGCTGAGCTACCTCCTTAGCA
This sequence comes from Arvicanthis niloticus, assembly GCF_011762505.2. Classification (NCBI taxonomy): domain Eukaryota; kingdom Metazoa; phylum Chordata; class Mammalia; order Rodentia; family Muridae; genus Arvicanthis; species Arvicanthis niloticus. Next base: position 34,846,807 of record NC_047663.1, on the reverse strand, counting down.
CCCTGGGGTTTGTTACTATGTAATGTACTCAGTTTTTTTTTTTTAAATTGGTGCATTTTTAGTTGTTTAAAAAAATGAAGAGTTTTAGATTATTTGAAAACTTTTTGTATAAGTGACAGTGTGACTATGTGACCGCATGTGATATAAAACCAGACGAAAAGGTGCTCATGTAGTCACTGCTTCCTGGGAGGCTGATACAGGAGGGCTGTAACTTCAACAGTAACAGGGGCTACCCAGCAAGTTCCTGCCTAAGCTATGTAAAAATGAAATAAAATAGCAACAACACACATAAAAGGCAATGGGCGTCAGGAACCTCCTGTCACTTGAAGCCAGGGCTTATGCAGAGCATCTAAGGGCATCCTAAGTCTTTGTAAAGTTGTTGGTACTGGGCACTGAGCCTGGGACCCTGGATACTCAGGACATGTTCTACCACTGAGATAGACCCATAGCCTCATGGTCAGTTTTTATGATGACTTTTTTTTTTTGGTTAGTATTTTCAACCTGATTATGCCGTATCAGACTTTGAGAAAGAACAAAGAACTCTGACATAAAATCGAGAAAGCTAAGAATCCACAGAGAGGAGGAAGCTGAGAGAAACACTCAAGTAGAGGACATAGTCCATGAAATTATGTCAGAGCATTCCTGAAATCTAGAAATCATCCAAAATCCAAACACAAGAGCCATCTATAACTTCAAATACCTCGCCATGACACACAGTCCACACGTCAAAGATACAAAACAAAAAATATTAAAAGTTGTTATGGAAAATGCCACTTGCAAAGATAAATACGTCAGAATAAGACCGGTTATCTCATTGACAACCCTAAAATCCAGGAAAGAAAAGAATAATGTATTTCCTTTTTAAAACGTGTGTGTGAGTGTGTGTGGTGCTTCGGAGGCCAAAGGCATCAGGTCTCCTGGAGCCGGAGTTACAGGCAATTGTGAGTTGCCTATAGAACATTGCAAGATCAATACATGCTCTTAACCACAGTGCCATCTCTCTAATCCCTGGAATAATATATTTCAAGCCTTGAAAGTAAATATCTCCCAACCAAGACTACTATATCCAGGAAGTTAATAGTTAACAGGAGACAGAAATAGGACATATCAAGACAAGCAGAGAGTAAGGTGTCCACGACCATGACCTCCCAGCCATCACTGCAAACGATGCTTGTGCAGTCAGGAAACAGGGCAACATCAATCATGAGGGCACAGGAAGAGTACACTGCATGAAAGGAGTGGTGGACCACAGAGTGTGGGCAAAGACTTCATCATGACTGACACTATGCCAGGAAAACCCTATATAATCAATAAAGAGGGAAACAGAGCAAGCATCCCAACCAGTCTCCACCCAAAAGTAGCAAAAGTACAGAAAAAGACAAAATAGATTGAAAAACAAGATCTACTATTATTTCCAAGAAATAAGTTCATTGGTAAAGATGGCCACAAAGTCAGCTGATGGAAGTGAAGATGACCAAGCCAGTCAGTCAAACAGGCATAGTGCCCTGATCACTGACAATTCAGTCTTCAACCCAGGATTAGAAGAACCAAAGAAGGTTACTACACTGCATACCAATAAAGATACAATTTAACTAAGATCATAGAAAAATTATAAATATATAGGCAGCAAATGTTGAGGTTCCAAGTTTAGCAAAATACATACTAGTGAGCATAAAAGATCAGATAGGTCCAGAAACTACAGCCGAAGACCTCAAGACTCCATGCTCACCTTTGTTAAGTTACCCAATCTAAACACACACATGCACACACAGGCACCCATGCCTGCAGCTGTGTGCTCCACTCCAGATCAAATGGACCCAGGTGTTATCTACAGAGCAGTCTATGCTTCAGAAAAGGTATACATTTTCCTTAAGAGCCCATGGAACCCTCTCTAAAATGGATCACATTCTAGGTCTTAAAGCAAATCTTAAAAACACAAAATAATTCAAATAATTTCATGTGTCTTATCAAATCATAGTGGAATAAAACTAAAAATCATTAGCAAGAGAAACCCAGACACTACATAAATACTCAGAGACCAAGAACTGTATGCACTGTGTGCCAGTTGAAGTCATGGAAGAAACCAACAATCCTTAGAGTCAAATAAAACAGAAGCACAATTCAACAGAACTTTGGAGAGCCACCAAGACAGTTCAAAGAAGGAAGTCTGTAGTTATGATTGCTTACATTAAAAATTCAGAGAAATATTAAGTAAGTAACTAAATGTATGCCCCAGGGTCTTAGAAAGACAAAAATAGCCAGGCTTGCTGGCTTATGCCTGCTATCCTAGCAGTTATGAGATGAAGCCAGAACAGGAGTTAAGGGTCGGCCTTAGACACAGTGTGATTTCAAGCCATCCTGTGTACATATGACTGTGTCAAAGTAGAAAAGAAAATCAAAACAAAACAACCCCCAGAGCACGAGGCAGTAAAATATAATAACGATCAGGACAAAGAAGAAGAGCGGAGATTAGAACAGCACCTGAGTCAAGAGCTGGTTCCTGGGAAGCCTGAGCAAGACTGACAAACCCCTAGCCACTCTCTAACCAACCTTTGTAAATTTAGAAAAAAAGAAAGAGATGTGTGAAATGTCACTTTTATTCTCCTGATATAATTGTTGACTCAGAGGCTTACAGCCTTCATGTGCTAACCTAGACCTAGTCCTGGAAGCCCCTAGCCTCTGTACAATCCTATCTAGGCCTAGAATGTTTTGGGCCTTTGAGGCTTACTGCTGAATAAGCTCACTCTTTTCTAGTTCTTTCTGAGCTCTGGCTGGCTCATTCAACTTAGCTGTTTTGGTCCAAACTCCTCTCCAAACTGACTGGTTCAATCTGGCTTCTCTCTTTTGGTCTCTCCTGAATTGCCTTACTTGGCCTCATACTAACTTTGGCAGTATGTTCTAATCTGGATCCTACTCACTCTGTCTTCGTGTGTCTAGCTTGTTCTCTCTTCAACCTGTTTCTGTAAAACTCCCCTGGTAAAACTGCCTCCTCTCATTCTCTCTGTGCTCTCTTAAGTAGCTTCCCTTTCTTCTCTCTCATGAGAGTTGGGCATATCCTCTTCTGTCAAATCTTTCTCTGATTTGTCACTTTGTCTGCCACTCATTTAGACATCACTTTTATATGCGGGTGCTTCCTTCTAAAAACTAACTTCACTCTTATTGTTTAGGACTAAAAGTGAGTACTAAGGATGTATCTGTGTTTCAGCGAGAGAGAGATTAAAGCTGTATGCTAAGGGCCAAGCCACACCACTAGAAACATATTTTTTTCAGTGAACAACACAATCTTGAGGTCACGGTGTGATCAAATATCCAGCAACAAAGATGTTACAACAGATTCCAGTGAATAAGCCAGAGGATTGCTGTAGAACACTTTAAATATTATATTGCTCCTCAGAATGGAAACTCTAAAAGAAATGAATAAATTTCTACAAACATAACCTATCAAAATTACACCAAGATTATAAACACTTTAGGCAGGTTCATAACAAGGTTGAAGCACAAGAAAGAGCCTCCAAAGAGAAGCTCAGGACTGGAGGGATTTGCTACTGAAATCTACCAAGTCTTTTCAAAAAAGTTAATACCAGTGCTCCTCAGAGGAGAGGCTAGGAAGGGAGGGGATGCCACCAAATTCATTCTCTGAAGCTATACTTTGACACTAAAACCACAGGATAGAATAACAAAAAGAAAGCTATAGGCCGATATCTCCTGAGCATAAGTAGAAATATTCTCCATGATATACTTGCCAGTTAAAAACAGCAAGAAATCATATAAAAGTTACAAGAAGCCGGGCAGTGGTGGCACACGCCTTTAATCCCAGCACTTGGGAGGCAGAGGCAGGCAGATTTCTGAGTTTGAGGCCAGCCTGGTCTATAGAGTGAGTTCCAGGACAGCCAAGGCTATACAGAGAAACCCTGTCTCGAAAAACAAAACAAAACAAAACAAAAAGCAAAAACAAAAAAATTCACTCACAATCATTTAAAAATTACCTCTGATGAAACCTAGCCAATTAAATTTTCAAACATTGAAGACATACAGAAACACTAGAAGATGTAAAGAACACCAGTGACCAGGGGTCCCAGAGGTAGTGTGTGGGAATGCCTGTATTATTGAAATGACTTGTAAATTTAAAGCAATGCCCCATTAAAATTCCAACCTTCACAGAACCAGAAAAAAGAATCCTAAAATCCAAACAGAAGCACAGGCCGACATAGTCAGAGCAGCCTTACGAAGAAGGGCAGAAGGGCAATAAGGAAGATGCCCTAATTCCTCATCTCAAACTATGCCACCAAAGAAAGAAAGTAGCAAAAACTGGTCAGTAGATAAAAAATAAACAAATGAAATAGAATAGAGGAGCTGGGGGCCGGGAGGTGGAGAGGGACTCATTCAGCTATAGCCACCTAACCTTTGACAACTGTCAAAAAAATACATATTAGAAAAAGACAGCTTACATAACAAACGGTGCCTGGAAACTGGGTACCCAAATGTAGAGTGAAATTACAACCTGATCTCTCAAGATAACAAGAATAAACTCTTTAGCTATAAGTGCCCATTAAAGATAAACAAATTACGTATTTCTTATATTCAGTGGCACAAAGTAAACATTCCCATTCCAAGACGGGCTAGAGGCCTAGCAAGGGAACATCAGACAAAGACAAGAGTAAACCTGAGCAGGGCAAACTGCAAACTCTGGCATCAGTGCTCAGTATAGGAGGCTTACTCACGGGCATCACAAAGCAGGCATGGCTGGCTCTGCCCATCAGCTCTGTCCCACATAGGCCAGTTCTATTTGCCCCCAGTTTTCCTCAGCAGACATCCCATGTTCCCGGCACCCACAGTATCTCAAAGGCCCATTGCAACCTAGGCATTAGCTTCTCAGCATCATACTCAGCCCACTTAGATACTCCAAACACAGAATCCAAACCTGCTATGCACTGCCTACCACAGGGCTTTTCTGAAACCTTGGTTGAAACTTTGATGAGTGCAACTCCTGTATTTTGCAGACCTGCAAGCAAAACATTGCATGCATCTGTGTGGTTAAACCTCCAAAAATATTTCTCTAACATTTCAAGGCCTAAAGAATTGAGTGTAGGGACCCAGGCAAGCTAGGTAACACTACCAGTGACTCTGCCCCCAGCCCCAAGCACTCTCCTTTCCAATAAATGCTTTTAAGTGGGTTTTTAACTTTATACCCTGGAGCTTTGGTTGGTGATGTCTTGCCCTGGCAACAGCATTGCTACTGTCCCAATACAAAGTCTTTTCTGAACCATGCCTTTGACAATTGTTTCTTAACTGTGCTTGCTAACGATTACAGCTGCAATCACCTATCTCAGTCTGGGCAACTTCAACTGCTTCAAGTTTCCTAGCCAAAGCACGTGCTCTGCACCTCTCTGCTCTGCTCTTGGCTCTTTCTTATAAATCTGGCAAAGAGCAGCAATGAGTAACCACGCCACAGCCTGACTCCTCTGCTGCTTGCAACTTCTGTAATTCATGCCATTATGGTTGCTTGGTTTGGCTTTTTGAAGCAAAGCTTCATATAGCTGAGGCTGGCCTTGAACTCCCGATCCTCCTGCTGCTACAGTCCAAGTGCCAATGCTAAGATTGTAGGTGTACAATACATGCCTGGCTAATCTATTGCTTGTAAATTTAGCCTCGTTCAAGCTTTCAGGTTACGGGTAGGCCATTGCCATGTTTTACCAGGATGTAAATGAATAGCCTCCAGGCCAATCCTGCTAAAGCCTTAGGTTCTCCCAGGAAACCTCATGAACACAATCCTTACTGTCTAAACCTCGACTAGCATTTGGATTTTCAACGATCCCATCAGAATGACTATTGGCTTCTGCTTACAGAATTCTAGGACTCTAATGCAGAGCCTAAAACCCTTGCACATTTTCCATGTGCATCAGTTCCAACAGCCCGTGGACCACATGGTCAGATTATCACAGCGATGACCACACTTCTCAGAACCAAATTTCTGTACCAGCTACTCTTCTCATGGTTATGACAAAATGCTTGGAACAACTTCAGGGATGGTGGGTTTGTTTTGATTCACAGTCTAAGAAAGTACAGTTCATCACGGTCAGAAAGTATGGTGGAGCCTGTGGCAGCTCACAGCAGGAGTGTGAAGCTGCTTGCTTATATTTCAGTGGACCAGGAAGCAGACAGGTCAGGCAAAATTGAGGGTGGGCCATAACCTATAAGGTTGTAAGGTGTACCTTTTGTAAACTCCTCCCTCTTCCTGGACTCACCTCTTAAAAGGTATGTTTCATAAAAGGTGAGTTTTACAATGTTCTAAAACAGTGCTACCAGCTTGCAACCAGATACTTAAACCACAGGGACCCACAGGGGCCTGTCATATTCAAACCATAACACTAGGCATGGTGGGAAATGCCAGGATTCTCATCATTCAAAAGACCAAGTATCAGGAGTTCCAGGCAGCCCAGGAGATAAAGTGATGCTGTGTCTATTTTACCTTAGTTTTCAGAAATTTGCTCCACTGAGATATAATTAACATATCAAAGTCTTGTTTCTTATGTTCCTCTTACCAAAATCTTTCAATGCCCACCTCAAAGACAGGCCCTAAGAGTGTGTGACTGTGATTTAAGCATTGTTAGATGAGGTTTACCTGCAAAGAATACTGATGTTTGCATTGCTTATTGTCAACACACTTTAATGGTTTTGTGTACACCTACCTGCCTGTTCTGAGACAGGTTCTCACTGTGTCCCCCCGGGTAACCTTCTGACACCGCCTATCGGTGCTGGGATTATAAAGATGCACCACCACATCTGGATTCATAGGTGTGATTTGTTTTGTTTCAATTCACTAAACTGTCAGGAAGAAGCCAATGGTGGTTGCTTAGTTGACATCTGGGCTGACAGATACTCACCCCCACCTCTGGCGCGCACACACACACACACACACACACACACCGGACAAAAAACTGTATCAGGGAGCTGAAGCAGTAACTGTTGAAGGGTGGAAACCAAGGCCAGGCAGGGGCTGTCACTTGATTCCTCTACTGTTCCCAAGTACATCAGTGGTCGGTCTATGTGAAGTAAGGTTCCTAGACAGCAAGGAAGGAAACCGCCACACCTGCAGGGAAGATTCTGCAAGGCTGACAGAACTTTGTAATTGTGGAAAGCTGAATGTTGCAGAGCCGGAGTTGAATTATTTTAGGATCTCTTCAACTACTTAACAGCCATTCATTGCCCGCCTCTGTGTCTGACCTAATAACCTCAGCTTCCACCAACCCAAAAGCTAAACCGACATCAGATAGCAGCTAATGACCGATGAAGTTCTCTCTGCTTTGAGGTAGACTTTCTACTTGATATCTTCATCAATGTGTTTGGGGGAAAAAATGCTTTGAAGGTTGAATGTCGTGGCACATGTTTTTAATCCCAGCTCTCAGAAGGCCTGAGAAGATAGGTGGATCTCTATAAATTCCAGGCCAGCCTGGTCTACACAGTGAGTTCTAGGCCAGTGAAGGCAACATAGTGAGTCCTTGTCTCAACCTCCACCCCTATGCCAAAAGTAAAATAAATACAAAAGTGCCTTGATCTATGACTTTGTTCTGCACAATAAAAACATCAAACTTTGTGTGTGGCATTTAAGGCCACCTGAAGCCATGCTCCTGGGCCATGGTCACTTGTACTTGATCAAGAACAAACTGTCTCTTACTGCCTTTGACCTGAGAGCTGTGTGTCTCCTGGACAACTGTAAGCAGCGTTACAGCCCCCTGAAGGCCCAGCACAGCCAGTCTGAGGGCTGCTGCTTTAAGGAGGAGCTGGCAGCTGCCAGCCAGCCTGCTCTGTGAGCTACTTTCATGTGCTGTCTTAAACATTTCACAATCATCTCAGGGAACTTCTCTAAGACTATAGACACCTGGAGGCAGCCCTAAGCCAACTACAGGTGCTCAGAGAAAACTCTGGGTTAGCCATGGGAACACCAAAGCTGGGCTTTGGGCTTGGTTTTGCTCCAGAAGACTCTACTGCCATCCCAGGTGTTTCTCCACCACACTGCAAGGGTTCTAGGCAAAGTCACTTTGCCAGTAACAACTCTAGATGGCCTATAGACAAGCTTACCTGCAGCTGGCTTAGGAAATCATCACCCCTTTTCTTCGTGGAATCTAATGGCTGATTGTCCTCATAGGTGTGGCCCCATCTCTCTGTTCCCAGACTCCTCAATTGCCTGGAAACGATCCTCCTGTCCACCATCCCCTGTGTTCAACAATAAGTGCCGGTGAAAATCCTCTCCTGCAGTACTTTACAGCATAAGGGTAAATCCCTTTGAGCTGATTGTACTCAGCTGTCTGTAGCAGCACCAGCCAGAAGGCAGCTGAGGAGGGCTGGAGAGCCACTGGGGAGAGAGTCTGCAGAGCCAGAGAACTGGGAAGGTGAGAGATGGAGAGAGCTGAGCCACAGACGCAAGAGGCTGTAAGAGCTCAAATGGTACAAGGTGAGAAACTGCAAAGGAATGGAAGCCCAGGGGCTGCTGGGAGAGTTCTGGGAGCTGCCAGGAGAAGCCACCTAGTATGGCTAAGAGCTGAGGTATCCAACACCACAACTCCAACTGGGGGCGGGGGCTGAGCTTTGAAAAGCCTGAATGAACAGCACTTCCAGACCCTAAGGCTTAAGAATTGAGAGTCGTTAGTCTCTAGCTTTGAAGGTCTAGGCTTTTTGACTATTCACAATTTCTAAACTGAATAGCAAGGGGGAAATTTAGCCATTTGCGAGAGAACTTCTCAAGGTCTCTCTCTTCCAGTGCTCCATCTGTAAGCTGTTAACCTGGAGAACAGAAGGGTCTAATAAAAGATGATTGGCCCGAGTTTGCAAGCGTGGGAATGCTAGCAGCAGCTGGACTCAGTCTTTCAAATGCTGGGCAAAGCTGTCACTCACATGTACTCCCAGTCCCTTATATTGAGATGCTTGGGACTGAATCCAAGACCTCACACATGGAACCAACCATGGAACCAACCCCACCCCTTGGCAAGCAGGTATATTCTAACAAACTATTTCTAAGAACTTTTTCACTCCTTCAGCTACTTTCCCAACAGCAGAGTAACTTTCATTCTTCTGCTATATGGCAGCTTCTCATTTATCATTCTAGAAGTAAGAGATTTACTCTGTGTGTGTGTGTGTGTGAGTGAGTGTATGTGTGTGAGAGTGTGTGTGTGTGAGTGTGTGAGTGTGTGAGTATCTGTGTGTGTAAGTGTATGTGTTTTGATGGGCATCATGCATGTGGTCTACCACTGAGCAACACTCTCAACCCCTTAAAAATCTAATTCCTTACATTTCAGGCACAAGATCAGAAGTAATAAACACCTAACCATAAACAAATGTATTTCAGTTTGCTAGTATTTTAATTTCCTGTAAAAAAAAAAAAAAAAAAAAGCACAAAACCCTAAAAATACAGCAGTATATCACCATTATAGCAGACTTCAAAATATTAATCTCAGGTTACAGATCCACTATTAATTGGCATGTTAGTTCTCTCTAGAGGAAAAAAAAAAATCAAACCAGAAAGTAACATAATGTTTAAATATGGTGGCATGCTACCTAACCTCCTGGGGAAATGAATTACAGTCTTCTAATTAAATATTCTGAAGTTAAATTAAGAGTTTATTTAAGGGTCTGGAAACATGGCTTAGCAGTTAAGAGAATTTGATGCTATTGCAGAAGACCCAAGTTCAGTTCCCAGCACCCATGTCAGGGAGGGAACAACTGCCTGTATCTGTATCTAGCTCCAGAAGATACAACATGGTCTTCCAGCCTTCATGAGCATCAAGACTGCACATGCACACACACACATCTACAAAAAATAACTTTTAAAAAGAATTTATTCTATTTAATTTATTTTACTCTGTGTGGTGGTGATGCACACCTTTAGTCCCTGCACTCAGGAGGCAGAGGTAGGCAGATCTCTGTGAGTTCGAGGCCAGCCTGATATACAGAGTGAGTTAGTTCCAGAATACCCAGGGTGACACAGAAACCCTACCTCAAAACCTGCTCCTCAGAAGAAAAAAAGTAAACCATGCCATTTCTTGCAGGGCCTTTGGAATAAAGCTTAAGTCTTGTAAGATTCCTCAGTTCAAAGTAAGAGTAACAATTACCCAAATATAACTAAAATAATGGGAGATTAAACTGTTAAGTCTATGCAAATAATTTATTGGTAAATACATTTGATGGCAACCTTTGCTTGCCTCAAAAAATTCAAACTTCGTAATAAAAAAATTCCCAGAACTAAAGACAAGATGCAGGGGTGCTCTCTGCCTTTCATTTACAAAGATAAAAGGTTTGTCTGCAAGTGCTTCCCACCTACAGGCAGGGTAGACATTCTCTACAACCTTAATCACTCAGAGAGATGCCAGAGAGCGTGGGAGCAGGCTTTACTCCATCAGTTCACTTCCCATCCATCTCCCTTCCCACAGCTTACTGTCGTTGGAAGTGTGACTGCTGTCTTTTGTCTTGTCACTTCTCTGAAACGTATTGGTCTTTGTTGAGAACATTCATGAACAGGCAAGTACTCAGTTACTACAAAGCCATGTCCCCAGCACTATGAGCAGGACTCTAAGTCACCTTTATGAGGTTTTTTCCCTCTTGTGGTGAAGAGAAAGGATCGATTTTGGCTCACAGTCGAATAGTGGTGAAGTCATGACAACATCCAAAGAAGTGGGTACCATTCCTGTCAGTGGCAGTGGGAATGTAAGACTACCCACATCCTGGCATATAGCTCACCTTGGGCTGGAACCAGGACCAACTGTAATGCTCTAACCCCATCCCTGTGCCTGTAAGCTAGGGCCCCATATTTCAGAACCTCCCAAAGCAGCATCACCATCTGGATTCCAACACATGAGGCATTCACCATCTGGAGACTCGGTATCCCAACACATGCGGCATAGGGCTGGTTCACATTCAAACCATTCCCTGTCACCCTTGGTTTCCATAGGCTGACAGCCATCATTTAATACAAAATGTATTCAGTACAACTTCAAAAATCCCAACACTGTTCAAAAGCTTAACATCTCTGCTAAGACTCAGGCAACCTCTTCACTGTGAGCTACTGTAAAATTAAAAAAAAAAACAAGTTATATACTTTCAATATATAATGCACAGAGTACGCATTCCTATTCCAAAAGGGAGGAGTGTGTTACAAGGAAAGATCACACCTAAGCAAGACCACAGTTCAGACAGACAAGCACAAAACTGCATCTCTGTGCCTGGCATCTAGGGCTTAGGGTGATATCATTGGGGTCTGTCTTAGTTACCTTTGTATTGCTGTGACAAAACACCAGGACCAAGGGAAGTTACAGAAGAAAGCATTGAATGAGGGCTTACAGTTTCAGAGGGTGAGTTCATGACCATCATGGCATGGACCATGGTAGCAGGCAGGCACAGTGCTGCAGCAACAGCTAAAAGCTTTCCAGAAAGTTAACTGGGAATGGCTTGGGATTATGAAACTTCAAAGCCCACACCTACTGACACACCTCCTCCAACAAGGCCACACCTCCTAATCCTTCTCAAACAGTTCAACTAACTGGGGACCAAACATTCAAATAGGGGCCATTCTCATGCATACCTCCACGCACTCTAACACGCTGAGTTACTGTGCCTGTCTAGTCCTCCCGTATGCACTACTGTGCATGCAATCCTTCTAGAGCCAGGTGTACTCTTTGTAGCTTTATGTGTCAGACAGCCGGTATACCTGTCATCTCCAGCCTCCTGCTCAGGTCCCCACTGCAACCTAGGTTTTGCTCTTACAGCTTTTTGCACAGCCCACTCAGGCATTCCTCGTGTAGAATATGACCTTGCTACACAGCCGAGCCTGGAACAAACCTTCAGGGCTTGCATTCTGCATACATGTGAAACTATCATTCTATGGATGGTGCCACCAATGAATTCTGGTGCCAGCTCAATATGTATAGTCTAGTCCCCTTTGACCAGAGAGACTTCCCAACTTCCTAAGAGAAAACACTTTTCTAGGTAACCCTGCTCAAGCAAAACTGTCAACTTGACGCCTACAAATCACCTGGGAAGAGTGTCTTAATGAGGAACTGTCTAGATGGGGTTGGCCTGTGGCTACGTCTGTGGGAGATGTCTTGAGTGTTAACTGAGGAGGAAGACTCAGCCTATGTGGGTGGCACCATTTCATGTGTTGGGCCTGAAAATGTGTAAGAATTAAGGAAACAGCAAGCAAGCAAATGTTCATTCTCTCCAGGCTTTAGAAAACCTCTCCTCCCTTTAAGGCCCCATCATGTTTAGGCCTCAATATGCTGTATTGTGTCTGTCTAACCTTCATCTCCCCCCACACCCCCACATCGAGGCTCAGCCACAACCTTGAGGCCCTTACATTCTAATAAACCCCAGACCTGAAGGGAATCTGTGAACTGTGTCAGCCTCTTTTCTGTACTGACCACCGCTGCTCATCTTTTATTACAGAAACCAAAACTTAATTACATTCAAATTAAATACTAACTAGAGTCCTTTATTCAGCCAACTGCGATCACACATGAGTCAGGATTCAGAGGATTACATCAAATTATGTGGAAATCTATGTCTTCATGTAGGCATTTCTAAAAGGGAGAAAGCTTGCAGCTGGATGGTTGGTTTTAGTGAGGTGAACTTTGCTCTGTCATGTGGGTGTCAAATACACAATACTTGAGACATTGGTTTCCCAGTACAGGGTCTACCCTGATTCACTCACTTCGAAATCAAGAAAAACCAGATTCCGCCAGAAACAAGGCAAGAAATGTCAAAGAAAATTTGGGCCCCTAGCTTTATTTCAACTGAGGCCTGGGGGCCTCTGGGACCAGCTCACACCATTGTGCTGATCCCTGCTCCCTTTTCATTCTTCAAGAGACCTTGCTGGTAATCAGAGCAATTAACACTGGTACAGCACACACACACACACACACACACATACACTGGTATGTTTACACTAGTACAGAGACCACACACACACACAGGGCCCTGAACAAAATACGCAGCTATTTGTTTTTTACTGGGTTGCTTGTAAGTAACATCTACCTCTCAAGTTCAGAATGAACCAATTTAGTATATAGGCGAGCACTACACTTCATGCCTAGTTTTCTGTTTACCACTAGCCAAGTAAAAAGCAACTCTGCTGTTTTAGAAAAAACAAAACATTTTACGAGTTAGAGTAGTATATACCAAATCCCTCTTAACAAAATAGTGGACCAGGAAGGGCATCCATGGGAAGATAAAGCATGACTTGGTTCTGTCTATTTCTGCATTAGTACTCCATGTAAGCTTTACATGTAAGATGTAAGGCTAAGTCAGCTAATACATCACCTCTATCAAGCTGGGGTGTAGCTCAGTGTTAAAGAACTAGCCTAGCCTATGTCAGGTCTGAATTAGATCTCCAATACTGTAAAACCAAAAAACAAACAGACAAAAACATTCAAGGGCTACTGTAGCAGTGCCAGTGTTTTTAGTTTTAATAACTACAGATGTCATTGGAGGAAAGCTGGATGAATTCGTACTCTGAACTCTGTATGCTTTTGCAATTTCTATGTAAACATAAAATCAGTTCAAAATTGAACTTTAAAATTCCTGTTACTTATGTAGAAAACACCTTTTAACCTATGCCCTAGATCACTTTTTAAAAGGGTACAACACCAATTATTCCAATTTTAAAAATCACTTTATGAAACCTGGAGTGGTGACACACATCACCAATCACTCAGGAGTCAAGGGCTGAGGATCACAAGTTCAAGGTCACTTAAAGTTCCAGAGCAAGACTATCACAAAACAAACAAACAAACAAAAACTACAAAAAGCAAGCTCACTCACTACACAAACACACAAATCAGCGAGTTTGTACATGTAAACAGAGATCTTCTGGAAGACTGAACTTTTTCTTTAATTTCAACAAGATAAAACTCTGAGAGAACAAACCAGGACTCAGGTATGTTTTTGTGAGCCATTCCAAATATAACAGTATTTCAAAGGAAGATGATTTTTTTTTCTCTGTGTTGTGTGGAACCTAGCTGGATTCCTGCTTTCAATTCCAGGATCATCATTTGTGAACAGTTAGTTCAGAGGTTAATGATTAGGAGATTAGAAAAATCTGAGACAGTATCCTGTGAGGAACAAGCAAAGTACTATCTCTGGTGACTCCAGTCTCTCCACTCTCTCCAGAGTGCCTCTGACCTCCATGCGACCTTAACCCAGTGGCATGGCTCCTTCATGTCTCCATTCTCTTCTCTGGGGCAGTTGCCAAGATGAGTAGCTTACGTGACCTGAGATTTTTCTTTTACACTCTAATTGTCCTTGAGCTTAAAACAAAAACAGAGGACCAGGGTCATGCTCAGAGAAGACAGCCAAGTTCTGATTGCTGTCTTCAAATCTACAGAAGGTTTCAAGCGAAGCAGCAGGTGCACCATACTTAGAGCAGTTCTATGGTGAAGAATTGGGATCAATTGTCCTACAGAGGCAAAGATGGATAAGGCAAGACCAAAAAATAGTTCAAAGAAGATGTGGACAGGCTGTCTTAGAAGATGGTGAATTGCCCACTGGCTTGGAGAATAAAAGCAGTGGGATAGTGTTGACATTTCAGGACTGCTAGCTAAAAATAGCAGACATACACATTCATTTATCTCAGCAATGTTCTGAGACGTGGAATTAAAATAACAGAGAAACACAGAAGATGGTGGATTTAAAGAGAAAGAAAGGGTAGTGGTGAAGGGCTAGTGCCTTTCCTCAGAGCAGAGAGCTTAATCCAGGATGGGAATGGACATCAAGGCTGCTCCTTGGCTTCAGACACTTCAAACTATAAAATCTAAGGAGCTGGAGATGTTCTCTGAGGCAGTCAGAGTAAGGAAGCAGGCTAGAGTTATGGACATTAAACCCATAAAGGAAACACTGAAGACACCAACCTTCCCACGCCACCGCACAACTGTTCCTCCCTCGTACTAGAGGGAGACGAGGTTTACTTTCTATAATTGAACCAGACATCTCTGTATTCCAAGACAAAAAGGGTAGCTGGGACTAGAGACAGGGCTGGACGGTCAGGACCCTCCATCCTCAACCCTGCAGACTAGGATTCAGGTCCCAGCACCCACACAGGGCAGCTTCCATGTCCTAAGACTCCAGCTCAAAGGGATCCTATGTCCTCTTCTGGCCTCCACAAGCACCTACGCATTTATATGTGCAGAGAGAGAGAGAGACACACACATAAACAGAATAAATCTTTTTTTTAAAGTATAGTAAGGTATAAAGGTAAATCGTTTTACTAAAAATAAGGATGCTATGTGAAGGGTTAGATACACAAACAGTCTTTCCTGAATGAACACCTAAAATATTGTGCAGAGTCTAAAAGCCTTAAGAAACAAAACACAGATCATATACAAATAGGATAAGAACTCAAAATGCTATTACTTTTTCAATAATAGCAATGAAAATACAGAGATGATAGAACAGTGCCTTCAAAATTGGGTGATATGCAGACCTAAATTCCACACCCAATTAAAATATTAATCAAGTGAGGGGAACATTTCAGAATGGTAAAAGACCAAACCACAATATCCTCACAACTGTGACTCTTATAGAAAGACTGCTAAAAGATATGCACCTGTAAAACAGAAGAGGAAATCCAGAAAGAGGAAGACTTGAGGATCAGGACACCTGGACTCCAACACAGGAAAGAAGCAAAGGGACTTCAAACGTGACGGTGGAGCCCAAGAATGGAAGCCACACGGAGCATGCACCAGCACAGCATGAGTGCATGTTAGACTCCAAGTCTTAAGCATGTATAACGCGTTTGGCTATGCTCAGATTTTACAGCTACACAGTCTGAAACAGAAACAATAAGGATACAGAAAACTAAGCAAACGGAATAGCAGTACTCGTTAACTCTGGGGAAAATAAAACATTATACAGGAAGTAAAATGTAAGCACAACAGAAGGCGGCTAGGCTGAGGACACATAATATGAACAACGTGAATGTTAGTTACTCTGTCCTAAATTCTGATCCGACTGTAGAGGGAAAGAGGGAAGGGCAAGAGGCAGCAGGACTCAGAGATCTTTCTGTATTTATTTCTTCAGAGTAAGAAACAGAGGTAAATCCTAAAGGAAACCATTCAAATCATTTAAACATAGTTGCCATAAAGGAAGACATGGGGGTACAAAGAACAGGGAAAGAGCCTGCTTCCTTATTACACACTGACAGCAAACTACTTTGCTTACTTAAAAACACATGGATTAGGGCTGGAGAGATGGCTCAGCAGTTACTGCTCTTGCAGACATCCCACATTTGGTTCTTAGCACCCACATCAGGCCCCTTACAACTGCTTGTAACTCCAATTCCAGGGGTTCCAATATTCTCTTCTAGACTCTGAAGGCACCTGCACACATGGACGTTCTCTCCCAATACCCAACTGTATGTACATAAGATTAAAAATCAATCTTTGGGCTAGAGAGATGGCTTGTTGGTTAGGAGCCCTTGCTGGTTTCCTAGAGGACCTGAGTTTGGATCCTAGCAACCATGTCTGGCAGCTTGCAGTTGCCAGTAACTCCAGCTCCAAGGTATATAAAATGAACATGACTACTATCACCAACACCAAAATCCAGAAAACTCCATTGATTGCATAATCTCACACCTACCCACACCCTCACATACACACACCCACTCCCACCTTATAAGAACATTTTTAAAACATTGATTTTTTTTTTTATGTACATTGAATGTTTACCTGCATGCATGTATGCCATATACATGCAGGTGTCACAGAGGCTAGCAGAGGATTTCAGATCTCATAGTATTAGAGTTACAGAGAGATGGTTGTGAGCTGCCATGTGGAAGTATTGTTTGACAGCCCCCCCCCCCAAGGAGTTCTGACCTACATGTTGAAAACCACTATAGTAAGCCATCTCTCTAGTTTAAATGTATTTATTTTTGAATTTTGCTGTTAGTCCAGGTTGACCTCAAACTTGCAACCATTCTAGTCTCTTGAACGCTGAAGCTATCAGTCTGTACCACCGTGCCCAGACAGATCAACTTATTTGATGGCCTTAAAAGACTATAATCAAGTCCAGTTGAGCAAATCTTCATGATGAGATCATGGAATTAAAGTCCAGAGAAATCTTTGTCATATCCCATGGACTCAGAAACATACCCTGAGCCTTAGCCAGCAGACTTAAATAAACATGCAATTCATCACAGAGAGAGCAAAATAACAGGTAGGGCCGGGGACATAGCTCAGTAGTAGAACATTTGCCTGGCGTGTTAAAGCCTTGTGCCTCATTCTCAGTACCACAGAGAAAGAGGACAGAGACAGAGACAGAGGGAGGGTTTGGGAAGGACATAATGGGAGGAGAGAGAATTTAAATGGCCAGCAGAGTCCACCACAACTACAGGAAACCCTTAAAAGGATACACAAGCCTGCAATTTAGTGGGAGACTCTTTTGCTGAACTAAAACTAATTTATCTTTTAAAATCTAAAATGATAGACAGTAAGCAATAATTTCATTGTAATTGGGTTAAATGTACATTTAATGTACTCTCTTCCTTCAATATAGCTTATCTTTGAGGTTCTGTGGAATCTGAGTTGCCATAACAACCTGAGTAAATCATCACTGTAGACATCTGTAGCTATTTATAAATGCAACAGCTGGATCTGTCCAGTTAAATTTCTTTTAGAAAACGCCAAAGTAATTTTCATTTATTCTGGGTAAACCTAAGGAAAAATTCAGGAAGCATTAAAACTAAAGCTATTATTCCAATATTTATATCTTAAATGTTAAAATGAACTATAGACTATGGAGAATAAAACAGAGAGCTAAAAACCTTCCATTTTCATTTCATCATTTTGTTTCCTCATCTCTATATGTGTGTACCATACGTGTGTGAGCACCAGTGGAGGTCAAGAAGCCATGTTAACAAAGCGTTCTAAACTATCAACTTTCCTCAACAGAAATAGACTTATTTTATTTTTTTAAAGATTTATTCTTACGTATATGATGTTTTGCCTTCATGTGTGTCTGTGTATCACTTGCATGTCTAGTGCGCAAGGAGGTCTGGAGAGGGTGTTGGCTCCTCTGGAACTGGTGTTACAGACAGTTGTGACCTACCATGTAGGTGCGGGAGCTGAACAGCTCTAGAAGAGCTGTGAGTGTTCCTGATCCATTGATCTAGTATTTTTAACTATTTTTAATTATGTGTGTGTATGTATGTGTATCAGATAGATACCCTGGAGCTGGAGTTACAGGCAACTGTGAGTCACCTGACATGGGTGCTGGGAACCGAACTCAGGTCCTCTGGAAGAGCAGTATGTGCTCCAGTCACTGACATATCTCTTCAGCTTCTAAAATATACTTGTATAAAATGAATACCATCTCTCCAGTGCTACATAATATAATACACAAAGACATTACCACTGGGGTTTATAGGAAACCTTTAGCAGCTGTGATGGCCCTGATTAGAGAGCAATAACAGCACAGGTGTAGTGGGTTTGAGCACTCAAGAGGCTGAAGCAGGGAGACTGAGTTTGAGTTCCACATGCATTACAGACTAGGCCATTTCAAAAGAAACCTGGAGCCAATTAAACTAACCAGGTTCTTTCCCTTGCACAGGCCTGGTGTGCAAGCAACAGCCTCCCGGGTGGTATATGAACCTGTCACTTACATGCTTTGCCCTAAGGGGCTTTGGAGACAATTTTCTTGTGGCTATTCATGTCTCTGATCTCAGGTCTGTCCTAAGTGTCAACTTTAGATAGGTATTTGGAGTGGTTTTGGAAAGCCTAAGGGTACAGTCCAGAGTTCACATCGGCCAGGTCATTATGTCCATCCACTCCAAGCAGCAGAATAAGGAACATGTAATTGAGGCCCTGAGGAGAGCCAAGTTCAAGTTTTCTGGCCGCCAGAAGATCCACATGTCAAAGAAGCAGGGATTCACCAAGTTAAATGCAGATCAATGTGGACATGATAGCTGAGAAGAAGCACATGGCTCTGGGGTCAAGTATATCCCCATCCATGGTCCCCAAGACTTGTGCTCCTGAGGGCTTCCACTGTGCTGAGTTCTGCCTTCCCACACTCTAAATCATTTCATGTTCAGTAATAAATCTCACATCCAATCTAAAAGAAAAGAGAAGAGGGGTGGGGGAGGCTGGGGATGTATCTCCCTTAAAGGGTACTTGCTTAGGACACAAGAAACCTGTGTTTGGGGCTGGAGAGATGGCTCAGTGGTTAAGAACACTGACTGCTCTTCCAGAGGTTCTGAGTTCAATTCCCAGCAACCACATGGTGGCTCACAACCATCTGTAATGGGGTCTGATGCCCTCTTCTGGTGTGTCTGAAGTCAACTACAGTGTACTCGTGTACATAAAATAAATAAATAAATATAAAAAAAATTATTAAAAAAAAAAGAAAGAAAGAGAGAAAGAAAGAAACCCGTGTTTGATCCACAAGACCGAATAAAGAATGTCGTTCACACATAATCCAGGCACTTGGGAGGTAAAAGGAGGATCAGAAGATCAAGGCTATCCTTGACTACATACTGAGTTTGAGGCCAGCCTAGGGTACATAAGACCTCATCTCAAAAAGAAATGGTGTGAACAGAATAACTATTTCCCATTTGAATCCTTCCTCCTTTCAAGATGACTGTTTTGGTCACTAAAACACAGCAGTTACGTTAAAGAGTTGTCTCTCTTCACTAATTCCATCTTCACTGCGTCCAGCTTCTGAATCTATGGATTTTTTTTCTTTTATGTTTTTGTTGTTTTGAGACAGGTTCTCAAAACTCTGGATGTCCTGGAACTCTCTTTGTAGACCAGACTGGCCTTGAACTCAAAGATATCCATCTACCTGTCTCTGTCTCCTGAGTCCTGGGGTTAAAGGCATGCGGCACCATGTCTGGCCCAGATGTTTGTGGGGTTTTGTTTGTTTGGTGGAGCTGGAAAGATCGTTTACTCCTCTCACAGAGGACCTGGGGTTTGTTCCCATATCTACATCACATAGCTCACAGCCACCCAGTGTCCTCTTCTGGCCTCCTTAGGCGTGTGTGTGTGCTCACACACACACACACACACACACACACACACACACACGAAGAAGGAAAAAATATATTAAAAGTTGTTTTATCATGCATCATATAGCAGCTAAGTAGCAGCTCCTCAGAGAGAGGAACTGTTCCCACAAACAGCCTCAGAAATTTCTGATTTACCAAATTGTTCAGGTTATGACTACTGCATTTAGGGCCATCTCTAGTTTTATCCCATAGAAAACAGTTTTAAATTACACATAAGTAACTGTACTGTTAATGCATTTTCTTCTTGGGTTGAAGCAGTCTCTCTGTCCTTTCAAACTCTGTTCATTTTTTAACTTTTCTCCCTATGTATTGTAGGCTAGGGCCCCAACTGAGCTATGGCCATGACCATAGCTCACATTTTTTAAATTTTGGAGATAACCAACTAACTTTCACAAAAATTAAACCTCATACTTTATTCATGTATAATCAAAACAATGCTTAAATTTTGCAGATATTGTACAGTAATCTACAAAACTAATTTCCTGTTTTTTGTTTTGTTTTGGAGTCAGGGTTTCTCTGTGTCCTCCTGGTTGTCTTGGAACTTGCTCTGTAAACCAGGGTGGTCTCAAACTCAGAGATCTACCTGCCTCTACCTCCCAAGTGCTGGGATTAATGGTGTGGCCACCACCAACAAGCAAAACTACTTTCATTTAAAAAAAAAAAATCCATGCACATGGAACATGGCTGGTGTTAGGAGACAGGAGGAGACTGAAGGTTTGCAGCCAGGCTTACACAGCGCTCCAGGCCAGCTGGGCTTTTGTAATGACAACAGGGCACCCAAAGAACTAATCAGCAGATGACACACACAGCCCCTGGCAGTGCTATTTTCAAACTGGGAAGACTGATTACAGATGCCTAAGAACCATCCTCCTGCATTCTTATATAAAACACACCCAGTCCCTAAAGCCTTCTCACCTGCATCTCTTAAAGAACTTCGTGACAACAGTTCTGAGAAGCCATTTCTACACCTGAGATCACAACCCTGGGTGTCCTTATGGGAAATCCACACGACCTTCAGTGTTATAATCGCTTTCCCACACATGTTCAGTCTGTTCAGCAACTCAACGGAGGCAAGAACATGTCCATTTCAACTCCTCTTACATTAAATACAATTCTTAGACAAGAGAACTGAAGAGGTTCAGATTTTGTTTTAATTTTTTTAAATGTAATTTCATTCCCCCGTCCCTCCCCACACCTGATCCTGAATCCCCCTTATTCCCTCCTTCATCCCCCTTCCTTCCCAGTCCCCTCCCTCCATCTGCCTCTTACGACTATTTTATTCCCTTTTCTAAGTGAGATTCAAGCATCCTTGCTTGTGCCTGCCTTCTTGTTTAGCTTTTTTGGGTCTGTAGCGTGTACTGTGGGTATCCTGTATTTTATGGCTAGTATCCACTTAAAAGCCAGTACATACCATGCTTGTCCTTTGGGATAATCACCATGATAATATTCTCAAGATTCATCCATTTGCCTGAGAACTTCATAATGTCTTTATTTTTAATAGCTGGATTGGTATTCTATTGTGTAGGTGGACCACATTTTTTTTTTTATCAGTTGAGGGACATCTAGGTTGTTTCCAGTTTCTGGCTATTAAAAATAAAGCTGCTATTAACATAATTGAGCAAATGTCTTTGTGGGATGGTGTCCATAAGAATGAATTAAAATCTACAACTGACCTGGCTAGGGGACATCTCCAGGACAAGACAGAGACCTAGGATAAGGGAGGCACACAAGAATCAATGGGGGTGTCCTTAGCTGTGACTCACAGCATTGGGGATATGGAACCTGAAGAGGCCACTTCCTATAGCAAGGCAGGAACCCCAGTGGAGCAATGGGGACATAAACCCATCTATAAAATTTTTGACCCAATATTTATCCTGACTACAAGAAATGCAGGGATGGAGGTAGAGCAGACACTGAGGGAATGGCCAACCAATAACTGGCTGAACTTGAGACCCATCTCATGGGCAAGCACTAATCCCTGACTATTAATGATACTCTGTTATGCTCACACAGACAGGAGCATGTTATTCTCTGAGAGGCTCCATCTAACAACTGACTTAGACAAATGCAGATACCCACAGCCAAACAGTAGATGGGGCTTGGGGACTTTTATGGAAGAATAGGAGGAAGAATTGAGGGCCCCAGAAGGGCTAGAAACTGTATAAGAAGACCGACAGACTCAACTAACCTGGACCCTTGGGGGCTCTCAGAGAATGAACTACCAACCAAAGAACACACACGGGCTGGACCTAGGCCTCCCTGCATGTATGTAGCAGACGGCAGCACATGTCTTCATGTGCTTTCCCCAACAACTGGAATGGGGGCTATCCCAAAAGCTGGTGCCTGTATGTGGGATATGTTTTTCTAGCTGGACTGCCTTGTCTGGGCTCAGTTGCAGAGTATGTGCCTAGCCTTGCAGAGAGTTGATGTGCCAGGGCAGGGGGATATCTGGGGGTGCCCATCCACTCAGAGGAGAAGGAGGGGAGAAGGATCATGGGAGGGTTCATGGAGAGGGGGCAGTGAGCATGATGTAAAGTGAATATGTTAAATAAATAAATAAATAAATAAATATCACCTCGTGTGTATGTATATGCACCATGCGCATGCCTGGCACCCTCAGAGGTCAGATGAGAGAGTTGGATCCCTTGAAACTAGAGTGACAGGTGGTTGTGAGCTGCCATGTGGGTACTGGAAACCAAACCTGGGTCTTCTGCAAGAGCAGCAAGTGCTCTTAATGCTGAGCCATCTCTCCAGCCCCCAAGCCTGAGACTTTTAAACCATTCTGCCCAGTAGCTTAAAAGGTGCTTACATAACTCTGTCATCCCCTCGTCACAGTCTGTGTTTCCATGAGCAAAGGAGACACTACTGTTCTCCTTTTAAAAAGCAGAGAACAAATCCGTCTTGGCAGGTTTGCCCCGGTGGACGATGCAGAGCACTGGCGATGCTCAGCCAGTCCCTGACATCTTTTTTATCCTTTGCTACCTCGCTGTTTTACAAGTGACAAGGACAGCAAGTGGGCAATGGGTTTTGACAGCCTTTGGTCGTCACAGATCTGGAACAACAGAATCAATTACCATCTGTTCTTTCCAAAAGCAGATCCCAACAGTATGGTACCCCGGACTGACACCATAATTTTAATTATCAACTAAAGTATCAAACTTATGTTCCTTATACTTAAGCGTTTCCCCCACAGGGAGGGAAAAGAACATTGAATTCCACTCATTCTACTCACAGCCAGCCAGTGTTCAAAGCAGAAATATCTTAATTGTTGAGCACACTTATAAATGTCTATAGGGTATAACTTTAGCAATGCGAACATCTTCTAAGAACACTTAATCCTGGTGTAAGGCCAAACTAAAAGAACAAGAGAAGGTGACCCCAATATTGGCATTCTTCCTATTAACAGTAAAGCAAACACTCAGAAGTTGTCCTAAATCTCAGCTAACCCCCCAAAATCCAAGTTGGCAACTGCATAACCCATATTGCTGTTCTTGCTCTGTAATGCCAGTTTATCTCAGTTGATACTGTACAGAGCCTCTTTGGTCTTTTACACACACACACACACACACACACACACACACACACACACGCCCCCACTTGTCTACCTCCCTTAATGAGCCCTTTATTCCAACTTTATTCTCTGCACTCATCTTCAGCTGGGCTCTTTGTCACCTTCCAGACTCCTTCCTGAAGCTGCTACTTCAACTCCCACTTCAAGCTGCTGCTTCATCATCTTAAGCATGAAATGATCTTTTTCCTCTGTCACCTTTCAATCCCTCATTAGCAAAATGCATGTCAGGTAGGCATAGGCAGCTGGTTGACGGACTGAGTTCACACTAGGCGGCACACGGCTGGGGGATAACTGGCGTGTTTTAGACAGGCTAGGGAAATTGTCGAGAAAAGACTATGCTCATATATATTTAAAGTATGTATCATGAGCAAAGGAATTCCTGTGAGTGTGAGTCAGACCTAAGCAGCGCTCTCAACAATTAGATAAGCAGATTATCGAGCTGTATGAATAACAGCTCTGAAGGCCTAATAGACAGAGAACTCCTGGCATTCACATAGTTCAGCCTCCCCGCTGCCCCGGCCTTTAGCTATGTAATAAACACTCTTGCCCTGGTCCCACAGTTCTCTAGATAAATTTCCTCCATTGCTGGAGAGGATTTCAGCCATTGCTGTTTGCATCTCTCCTCACTTCGTAAGGGAAGGAAGCTCTTTCTTCTGTGTCAGGAAATTGCCTGCCTGGTCCTAACCTATCCAACACTCACAATGTTTATATCTAAATGAAGGATATCTTATTATTTTGGTCTCAGAGCAGTACCCACTGAAAAGGAGGCTTACATGTAGAAATACTCATAGTGAGATAAAACAGCTCTCTTCTTTTTCTATTAAATTCTTTCCTGCTTTCCAGTTGATTATTAAAATATGAAGCTTAGCTAAGATGTAAAATATCACCTAGAATACAATCACTTACATAAACTGCTTTGCAGTTGCACTTTAAATATCTTGTCCTACCATTGGAATCGAGCCAAGGGGTAAACGCTTCAAGTTCAGTTATACTTCATTTGATGATGGCAAGTCGGGCATCTATTAGGTCTTTGTAGCTTGATATTCACACAGCATGATCTCTATCTAAAGTTAGCAAGACCCGCTGCTACCAACCTTTAGGTCTGACTCATTCCCACAAGGAATTCCTTTAGTCATAGCAGAGTTTAAAATATATACATTCTTTTTTCTGAGACAGGACTGGCATTCAACTCTGTATGTAGCCAAGGATACCCATGACCTTGCATCCCCTTCTGAACACTGTGATTTCAGATCCTTATCACCACACCCTGTTTTATGTGGTGCTGGGGACTGAACCCAGGGCTGCATGCATGCTAAGTAAGCACCCCACAGACTGTGCTATACCCAGACCCTTAAGTATATTTTTATTATTCTTAAACATTTATTTTCAGACCGGAGCGATGACTCAGTGGTTAAAGAGCACTGGCTGCTCTTCCAGAGGTCCTGAGTTCAATTCCCATACCATGGTGGCTCACAACCATCTGTAATGAGATCCGATGCCGTCTTCTGGCACACAGGTGTACATGCAGATAGAGCACTCATGTATATAAAATTTTTAAAAATCCTTTGCCTACGTTAGTGAGATACTTCACACAGCAATCCCGTCGGGCTTCTGGCAGTTTGGACGTGATGATGAAGTTATCATCACTGATGCACACTTAGTCTGTGTTGTTTACTTACCTTATTCATAGTCTGTATTTTAGCCATTGCTATGCATAAGTGGAAGAGAACAAATTACCAATCTGTATCCTACAAAATACAGTCTTCCAGTTGTTTGATTATATCATCTACAATTGAATAGTAAGTAATTTGGAATGGGAAAAAAAATGTTAACTATGCATGATTCCTAAACTTATTTTACCAAATCAAATGTGTCGTTTTAGCCCCAGCAGTGCTGTGAATCAACACCACAGCAGTCCCCCGTCACTTACAGGGCAAGAAGTCTGACCTCAGCCCTAGGATATGCCTAAAAGCATAGACGACACTAAACCCTATGCCTGCTACTTCTTATACATACAACTATAATAAAAAATTCAGTTTACTATTTAGGCAGAGCAGAGATTAAATAAAATATAATAATTATACTGTAATAAGTCATGTGAACGACTGAGCATGGTGGCATACCTCTTTAGTCCTAGCCCTCAGAAGGCAGGCAGATAGTTCAAGGCCAACCTGGTCTATGAATCAAGCTCCAGGTAAGCCAGGACTGCACAGTGAGACTCTGTCTCAAAACACATACACACATACACACATACACACATACATACATACATACACACATACACTACACACATACACACATACACACATACACACATACACACATACATACACACATACACTACACACATACACACATACACACATACACACATACACACATACACACACATACACACATACATACATACACTACACACATACACACATACACACATACACACATATACACACATACACACATACACACATACACACACATACACACATACACACATATACACATACACACACATACACACATACACACATACATACATACACACATACACACACACACATACACACACACATACACACACACACACATACATACACACACACACACACACACACATACACACATACACACACACGAGTAATGTGAATGTCATCTCCCAAAATGATGTATTGTATTTCTTAGCAAGTTCAACATACTAGGGTTTTTTCCTTTCTTTTTAAGTCAAGAACTTTGAGGTTCTTCTTTAACCTGATAACCAAGATAGCTCTGAAGTGACTGTAGGGTGGGTAGTGCCTGCTGCCTAGACATGATGCACCCAGAGATGAGTCTCATCCTAGGCAGATGGTGAGAGTCCATACACAACTCAGAGTAGCATGCGGGTTATTATTTCTGAAATTTCATTTCTTATTTTTGTATGGCAGTTGATTACAGGTAGCTAAAACTATGTAAAGAAAAACCACAAGTAAGGAGAATGTTAAAGCTTTTTCCTGACAAGATACTCGAGGTTAGAGAAGTTCAGTGCCTTGCCTAAATATACACAACCCTAAAGCCAGTACAACTTCAGGCCAGTCTGACACCAACATCTCTGCCTTCTATTACTGTGCTAAATTGTTTTCACATACTCATGAAAACATACATAAGTCCACGTATGGCTATGGAAAAGTGCGGCAACAGAGATCAACAACCACAGTAATCAGTAGCAATTCCCATTATCTTGTCTAACAAGCATTTATAAAGAGGAAGCAATGTATTAGGGGTGGGCTGCAGGGGAGGAGACTCAGCAGGAACAAGGAATGTTTGGAAATGACACAATAAAACCCATAACCTGGTGTGCTAGTTTAAAACCTCAAGTAAAGCAATGCATTCATCAACCCTGTGTTGAACATCACCACCAGAGACTGCTCAGAGACTCCTGTCTCTATGAGGCTGACAGAGAGATATTTTTCCAGAAAGCACCCAGTTTCAGGAAGTGAGGGAGAGTCACTACAGAATCCATAACAAAAAGCCAACGGCAAGCTGTCTGCAGTGGCTCCGCTCAGGACCTGGCTGATCTCATTATCACTGGCTCATGTAATAGTTGCTGGTTTCTAAAATACTGAGAAAATAGTGCATCTAGTGACTGTAAAAACCTTACACTAATTAAAGCTCAGACATGAGAGTGGGCAGCCTTCAAAGTGCCTCAATGAAAGTCCAATTGCCTTTAAAAAAAAATGTGTCCCATACAATAGTAACTATATTGGGCTCATCTTTGTTGTGAACTCCACACTGGATTAGAGATATTATCTCCATCAGGGCCAACAAGTGTGACTAGATAAACTTTAAAAAGCTATAAATGAAATGCAGGCCTACTGCTTTTTACTTGACTTGACCTCGGACAACTTAACTAATGTCTCCGTGTGCATTTCTCACCTGTACAACAGAGTAAGAACTTTTACTCAGTATGGGTTACTGAGGGGATTGAATTGAATAATGAATGGGTCTGTAGTGCTTAGTCAGCGAAGGAGCTGGTCTCAATGTTTCCTTTTTCCTGTTTAGCAATGCTGTTTTCCTATTTAGCAATCTCTGTCTCTCCCCATTTTCCCTCCCTTCATCCTGCTCTCTTTTCTTCTCCCTGTCCTACTGTTTTACCCCTCCCTCCATGCCCCATCTCTTCCCCAATGTAAACAGATCCTTGCTACATAGCCCAGACTAGCCCTGAGCTCACAAGCCTACCCCTACATCAGTCTTGCCAAGTGCTGGGATTCTAGTGTATCAGCACACTCAGCTCATCGTTGTTTATTTCAAACCATGATATTGATAACGGACAGCATACAACACAGATTTAACTGAGAAATCACTATAGTGTACACTTACTTAGGAACATAAGCATTTTGTAGGAGATAAAAATCTACAGTCAACAACATGGCCCTGCAGGGAAAGGTACTTGAGCCATCCCTGGCGACCTGAGCTTGATTGCCAGAGCCTACATGGGGAAAAGAAAAGACTAGTCTTCCTCTGACTTCCACACAAGAGACACGGCATTCATACCCCGCGCCCCCAACACACACAAAGTAGATAAAATTTAAAATCTTTTTTTTTAACAAGGAAAAGAAAAATCCAGTGTTTTGTCATGTGTAAGTTTTAGACTGCTTGGGAGCCCTGCGTGTTAACTCGTTTGGAAAGTAGCATGATCTATTTTTAGCATGTTCCCATGCTGCTGGAATGTAAAAGTCTCTCTGGCTTCTCAGTGAGTGTATGCCAAAGAAATCAGTATTGAATGTTTTAAATCTAAAGATGAAAAAGAAAATTCTAAAAGGGCAATTCTAGAAATGCTATTGTCTCCAGACAGAATTTGTGAAATCCTAAGACATTTCTTATCTTAAAATAAATAATTGACATTTAAAAACTAAGATTCTGCCAGGCAGGGGTGGCATACTTCTTTAATCCCAGCACTTGGGAGGCAAAAGCAGGTGAATCTTTGAGTTTGAGGCAAGCCTGGTCTACAGAGCAAGGTCCAGGACAGCCAGGGCTATACAGAGAAAACCTGTCTTGAAAAAACAAAACAAAAACAAACCCCTAAGATTCTAGGGCTGGGGATGTAGACCAGTAGTAAAGTACGTGTCTGACATGGATGG
Source organism: Arvicanthis niloticus (assembly GCF_011762505.2). Classification (NCBI taxonomy): domain Eukaryota; kingdom Metazoa; phylum Chordata; class Mammalia; order Rodentia; family Muridae; genus Arvicanthis; species Arvicanthis niloticus. Next base: position 34,818,084 of record NC_047663.1, on the reverse strand, counting down.
AGCTTCGTAACTAGGCATGATGGCACACACCTGTAATCCACCACTGGGGAGGTAGATGCAAGAGGAATAGAAAGAAGCTCAAGGTTATCCTGAGTTACATAGTCAGCTTAAGCCAGTTTGTGCTACCTGAAACCTTGTCTAAAAAATAATTAAAATTAAGGTTCTGAACTCATATTAAAATGTGTACCACTGTGGAAAGTGTTTGCAGTTTTTTGAATGCTCAGTATAAAATCATCATGTAATACTGTAATTTTACTCCTACGTATATACCACAAGAACTGAAAACAAGGCTCGGACCGTGCCTGAAAGCCGCATTATGAAGTGAGGATGTGGCTTCAGTTGAGTTCTCGCCTAGAATCAGAAGCTGAATATGGTGGCTCATGTCTGCAATCCTGCCAACTCAGGAGGCTGAAGCAGGAGGATTGCAGCAAGTTTGAGACCTACCAGGCCTCTCTCCTTTGATAGTTGATAAACAAATGGCAAAGGGCAGAAGAAGAAATGAAGGAAAGGGGGATCGAAGAAAAGTGAAGAAACCCTGACAAATGTACAACATGGAGAGACCTTGAAAACACATGGAAACCTGCGATAGAAAATGCCTGATTCAATTTCTATGGAATAACTCAAGCATGAAAAAGCATATTCATACATAAGCAAATAAAAGGAGACAAGAGCCTGGGGGAACAGAGTGAGTGTGTCTTAAAGCAAACAAACAAACATAAAAGAAAAGAAAAATAGAAAAGAAATCCTACTCTACTGACATGATAACCACAAAAGATGTCTTGTCATGAAGGGTAGAATTCTGAGTTCATGGCCAGCCTGGTCTACCTAATGAGTCCCAGACCCATTGAAGGTTACACAAAAAAATAAATAAATAAAACAAAACAAACAAGAGTTGATGAATAAACTTTCTATGACAATGCAACATTATAACTAACACGACAATGGAAAATTTTAGGTAGGATTAGCCAGTGATGTTCTAAAAGAATCAAGTATTCTTCAGTCAAGACTCAAAAGAAGTAGCAAGAGCCTGCAAGATAGCTCAGTGGGTAAAGGCACTTGCTACCAAGCCTGAGGACCTGGGACCCACAGGGTGGAAAGAGAGGACCAAGTGTCAACACTGCCCTAGTAAAACTCAGCATTTGATTAATATTAATATATTCTAATAAGCAAACTTTTCAAATGACTGCTGTTAACAAAAAAAAATCTTAGAAAATATTTAAAGAACTGTTTTGCTTTGCACCCCCCATCCCAGCTACTTTGAGAGGAGCAGCCTCCACCATATGGTCTATCATTCCTGATTGCTAACTCTACATGGCCTGAAAGCAACAGGGCCAGCACTGAAATCCCTAAAACTGGGAGCTAAAATAAGCCTTTCCAAACAAACAAGCAAGTTGGTAGAGGGACAGTGCGAACAGGGATCTAACTAATTTTAAAAGTTCCTATCAGCCACTCCTTAAGACCTACTAGAAGAACACGTGTGACTTTTATTAGTAATCACTTCAAGAATGAGATCATGGCAGGCTGTCAGAAATTATGTGGATTTGGACAAATCAATATAACATTATCACTACATAATAATTCTGCAAAGCAGAAGTTCCAAAGCAATACATGTTTCCTCCAGAAAAAAAAAATCCTAGTCTGGCCAGGCAGTGGTGGCACACGCCTTTCATTCCAGCACTTGGGATGCAGAGGCAGGTGGATCTCTTTGTTCGAGGCCAGCCTGGTCTACAGAGTGAGTTCCAGGGCAGCCAGGGCTACATAAAGAAATCCTGTCTCAAAATGATAAACCCTAGTCAGCACAAAAGACCAAATCACTTGAGACCGGGAGGGAGCTGCCCAGTGTTCAGGCTGTAGGTTCCTTGTCATATTGTATTTCAGGATGTTACTCAGTGTGCTGCTCAGTTACAAGTCCCAGCTCCAATCTCTACTTAGTCTGCCTTGAAGAAATCCAGAACAACAGCCACATACTATCGCCCTTTCTCACATACCTAATTATAGTTAATTTGAGAGACGATGGCTTTTATTTTCCAACTGAGAATTCCGGAGTTAAAGGGAAGGTTTTAAATGGCTTACTTACGACCCACTGGTCAGCTTTTATCCTGGAGGAACCACGTGAGAGAGGCTAGAAAATTACATCATCTTCTGGATCCTGTAAATTTCTTTCTTCAAATAACCTGTACAACACAGGCCTACACATTACAGGTTTACCATTCATGTGTAATTATCAAATTTCAGAAATGTGGGTCAGCCCAGTCCTGCCTCTGTTCTGAGGGATGGACATCTTCTTAGAATACAATCACTCTATAAAGCCAGGCATGGCCAAGCCCAGCCTGGGCTACACAGCAACACACCATCTCAAAAGAGAGGGAAGGGCAGCCTATTCTCATAGGTTTATACATTGGATGTTTTGTGCAACAGTGACAATTTTGAGTTGCAGTACCTTGTGGCTGGCAAAGCCTGTACTATTTACTGCTGGCTCTCTGTAGAGAGCACTAACAGGTCCTGGCCTGTATGATGGCTGTCTCCAGAATGAGGCAGCACCGAGCCTATGCAGTGGCGCTGAAAACAGCTCACTGGATAGAGTGCATGACTAGAGTGCAATACTAGGAATGTGTCCCAGGTTACACTTCTTGTGAGGGGCAATGCCTTCAAGTCCCAGTCTTTCTGAAGGAAATCATACAGGGGCGTGAATGCAGTGGGACTGATAATAAACGCCTTCCAGAACTGTTATAATTCTCAAGTATGTATGTGACAATACCATACAAATCCTTATCATTTCAATAATTATTATATATTCCAATACAAGTTGGCCTTATATTATCCTTTATCCTTACACAAAATGATGTCAGTAATGCACGCAGCCACATCTAACTTTACCTCAAAGCTAGAGCTTCCCAATTGCACCCCTACCTCCTTCCAGCTATTAAAATGGTACTCCTTTTCTAGAATCAACTTAAATTTTATATTTGATTTTACTTTTTAGATGGGTTCTTGGTATGTTGCCCAGGCTGGTCTCAAACTCCTGAGTTCTGACGAGTAATTGGAGCTTCTCAAGTGATCGGAACTACAGGTGGGAAACAGCCAACAAGCTTTCCATTCTCTGCCGAGGCATTACACTACTCCAAAGGCCTGACCTGATGGGGCAGCGAAGAAGTAAAGAAATGACAGACCCAGACACATGGATGCAGAAAAACTGGGATCGGGAGGTCTGGGATCCTGGAAAAGGCACAGGATCCAGGAATCAGAGAGTTTATTATATACAGCTGAACAGGGAAGTAGGGTTTATGGTATACAGTTGACCAAGGAGGCGGGGCTTTGGTATACAGCTGACCAAGAAGGTGGGTTTAGCTAATATCAGTAGGAGCAGTTTCTGTAAAGGAGCAGTGTTCAAGTCTTAAACACCCTGAAGAAGAAGGCTATGATGGACATTTTCTGCCCACCACGCTATCAACATCTACACATGGACCCTAAAAGGTTTTGCCATTAGTTAGGTTCTTTACATGGCCATGCCCATGCCAACAACACATATCCATTCAGGACTCAGGACTTCCTCTGTTCCCCAAAGTTCTGATTTTCTAACCAGTGCCCATTGGTCCCTCCTACCCCTCCTTTGTTATTGAAAATCCTGCTCAGCACTCAGCTCATTCTGTTTCCTATTCCTGTTATAGACCTTCAACCATGTTAATCCAAAATGTGAAAAATCTGTTTAGATTGAAAACAAATCGGGGAATAACACTGAACTTGATAATGGCATTTCAAAAAATAATAATAATGACTTTGACAAAATATCTATTATTTTAAATTCTATTAGCAAAATACACTATGGCACTAAAATATACTGTCAGATAAGTTTTATTTGAATCTCAAAAAAAATATATAGAACACTTCACAGAGCTAGATGTCATTCTTTGCTCAGGGGCCATGCTAATCTTCTCTCAGTGTTGTTCCAATTTTAGTACATGCACTGCCAAAGCAAGCATTCTTCTAGTTTCACGATTCACTGATCTATTTCCATTTCTGATGTGTGTGTGTGTGTGTGTGTGTGTGTGTGTTTCTTTTTGCTGTTTTGAGACAGGGCCTCAGGTATCCCAGGCTGATCTTGAACTCTGTAGGTCATTATAGCTAAGGAGGACCTTCAACACCCGATCCTCATGTTCCCACCTCCGAAGAGCTAGAATTACAGGTGTGTGCCAGCATACCCAGCTCTGCATAGTCTTACTTTATATGACTTAGGGACTTTTGATGCATGCATATACTCATGACTATGCTTTGTGTCCCACTAGACTGCCTATCAAAGTTCCTCCACAATACTCCTGACTTGGACTGCCTAACGCTGTACACCTAGTTCTGCACTGTGTTCCAATCTGCTGTTATGGTACCAAGCTAGGCTGTCTCCAGTACATCTGTCCGCTTTCACAAAGGCAAGAGGAATGAAAGCAGGGGACTCTTGTAATGAAGGAGAGATTTCGATTTCTGTGATGTTCAATCCTTCACATGTGAGCGCCTTTATTTTTTGTGACTGTAATGTTCCTTTAAAAGACTAATATTACATCAGGTTTATCAATATAACCTATTCCCTCATTTGATCTTGAAGCCAAATTGTTCACACTCAGATCCCCTCATAAATAAACACAATGTTCCAATTGAGCTGTTGGCAGCAGAATGTGTTCACAGTGAGGAACCTTCACTGTCTTGGCAGGAGTGACAGAATTAGCTAATTACAGTACAGTCTCCTAGATCTGTTTTCACTGGGCTAAGGGACAATCTGGCGATATCAGAAAGCAAATGATCCAGAAAGACATCTTAAGATCCTTCTGCAACGATGGTAATCTCCTCCTAAGTCATCTTAGGTTGGGCATTTCTCCACATAAAATTTCCATGATGGTAAAAAACTCCAAGATGTTTTCAGAAGAATGAGGTTTAAAGCCCCACTGGACAAACCAGCCAAGAAAGGTTATCTTGGAGAATCTGAAAACCTTCGGGGGCCAGAAGATTTAGAAAAAAAGATAAGAGATATAAAGTAAAAACAGCCCCTGCCATACATAAGAGATTAAATTTTCTCTGAGAGAGAAAAAGTTAGCCGGGCAGTGGTGGCGCACGCCTTTAATCCCAGCACTTGGGAGGCAGAGGCAGGTGGATTTCTGAGTTCGAGGCCAGCCTGGTCTACAGAGTGAGTTCCAGGACAGCCAGGGCTACACAGAGAAACCCTGTCTCTAAAAACCAAAAAACAAAAAAAAAAAAAAAAGAAAAAGAAAAAGTTAAACAGGAGATGAAGCAAATGAACATATTTTAGAAGCCATGTTCAGAAGCCTTTCTTTTGGGGGAGCAGCTCAGAGGCTAATGGGGAACCTGCCCAGCATCAAAAATAAAGAATTCAAAAACATTTTAAAATTTCATTTCTCATTGGCTGAGTCCCCAATTATGATGCTAGTCTAAGGCAAACATTGTTTTGGGCTTTAAGACTGAGCTACAAGAAGCCAGGTGTGGTGGTGCACACCTTTGACTCCAGGCAGTTCTCTGAGATTTGAGGCTAGCCTGGTCTACACAACCCAGGACAGTTAGAGCTACACAGAGACACCCTGTCTCAAAAAATTGGAAAAAAACAAAACAAAAAACCCCCAAACCTTGTGCCACATGAGAGAAGGGAGACTTCTCTTTTCATGATTTATAGTCTGCTTGCTTCTAAAAAAAGACAAGAGGGAACCTGCAGAATAAAACAATGTGTGCTATTTATAGTTAAGACAAAAATGTATCCCTCAAACAATATAGGAAGAAAAGTCTCCGCTGAGGTAAGCTGGAGCAAAGGACGTAAAACAGCTCAGCCCCCACCATTTCCTTTCCACACAGTGTGAATCTGTCAAGCACAGCTCTTGCCACAGGCTCTGTCACAGAGTTCTTGAACAGACTACATTATAAAGTCCCTTTCTTAGGGAGCTTAGAGAGTCAAAAATAAAATGGGATTCTGAGACATCGGTCCTGCCTTTGTTTCCTACCTTTTAACAACGAAGGATAAAAATACTAGTCTCTTTCTTGGTTTTGGAGGAGCTTGTGGTTTTTTATTTGTTTGTTTTTAGATGTGAGGGCTTGCTACATAGCCCAGATTAGCCATTGTCCCATGGCAACCCTCCTTACTCAGCCTCCCAAGTACTAGAGTTACTGGTAAGGATGCAAACCACAAAAATAAAATCATGCTATTAGATATGTGGATCCCAACCCCTTGGGGATTTGCATATCAGATATTTACTTTATGATTCATAAGAATAACAAAATTACAGTTATGAAGTAATAAAATAATTTCATGGTTGGGGTCACCACATGAGGAACTGTATTAAAGGGTATTAGGAAGGCTGAGAACCACTGCATTAGAGGATGTCTTGGCTAGGGTCACTACTGCTGTGATAAAGCACCATGACCAAAGCAACTCAGAGTGGAAAGGGTTGAGTCAGTTGAGGAAAACCGAAGCAAAAAGCTAGAGCAGGAACCTGGAGGCAGGAGCTGATGCAGAGGCCATGGAGGGGTGCTGCTCACTGACTTGCTCCTCGTGGCTTGCTCAACCTGCTTTCTTATAGACTCCAAGACCACTAGCCTGGGGTGGCACAACCCACAGTGAACTGTGCCCTTCCTCATCAATCACTAATTAAGAAAATGCCCTATAGGATTGCCTACAGCCCAATTTTATGGAAGCATTTTATCAATTAAGATTTCCTCATTGCAGACAACTTTAGCTTATGTCAAGTAAACATAAAACAAACCACGACAGAGGAGCAGTAGAAACCCATTAACTTTGTGCCTGTTAGTCAATAATCAATAACATCTTTTAGAAATAGGTAAAGGGACATTTGAGTCACATGGATACCTATAATTTGAGACACCAGTTAGCAATGTCTTCCTTTTTTCCTACCAATTTAGTTCTGATTGCACAGTGCATGGAAAATAATAAACTTGAACATGGAAAAAACCCAGACCAAAAACACCATTTTTGACACCATAATGCAAAAGATGAATTTAAATTTTCTATTTTAAAAGGCAGACTCCCAATTATGTTATTATAGATATTTAAGTCTTCCAATTTTCTCCCTAGTGAATCAACTATAAATACAGCTATAAACTATAAATATTCCAAGCCAATAGAGCACTAATTTACTTTGAAAAAAAAATACCAAGATAAGTCACCTAAAATGCTAGCAAAAATGTAAAAAAATATATTCTCAAGATAAAGTATCAGCAATCAAATTCACTATCAAAATCACAAATAGGAGGTTGGTACAGTGGTTGACCCTTTAATGTCAGTTATTTGGGGAGTTGAGGCAGGAGGATCATTGTAAGTTGAAATCAGTCTAAGCTACATATTGACTTTCAGGCCAGGCTGTGACACAGTATAGACCCTATCCAAAAACAAATGAAAAACACAATAGGGATGGAGAGGTGACTCCTGAGTTCTCAAGACCCATGTGGTTCACAACCCCTTGTAACTTCTGAACTTCTTGGACTCCTCCACGAATGTGCACATACCCACACACATATCCACCATTTAAGAAATAAAGCAAATACTTTAAAACAACAACAAACCAACTGTGGTCTTCCTGTTTGGGACCAAGAATTCCTGCTGAAAGCTGACCAAGTTACACTTTTTGAATTTACTCCGCCTGTAAAGTACACAGGCACTGAAGGTTTGCTTGATGTGACACACAAGAGTGTGGTCAATACCATCCAGGGAAAGTCCTTAGATGGGTTTCGAGAACAGAAATAACTTTGCTGGGGCAGTAACTCAGTGGCTAGGGGGCATTTGCCTAGCATGTGTGAGCGCTGGGTACAATCCCCAGCACTGAAAAACATTTTTTTAACTGAATAGGAAGAGGCCCAAATAATCAAAGAAAACCAGTGTGTGAAGTGTTATGCCTGCCTGTAAGGACCGTTCTAGAACGTAACTGCAGTACTCTGGGAACAGAATGCAATGTAGTAGCAAGTCAACTGTATCAGCAGATGGTCCTCACTGCCGTGTGGCTCCAGCTGTAACATCCCAAACCAACAGCTGAGCCGCTTTTAATGTATTCCGAACTTACTTTCTTTCTCTGGTCTGAATAAAATTGGACCATGAGTTTTTTACAGAAAGTAACATTTTGGGATTTCTTTTTATAAAGCAATTTCTGCTTATTTGTATAGTTAATTTTAGTCACCTTTAAAAAGTTAGCCCTTGGGCTGGAGAGATGGCTCAGCGGTTAAGAGCACTGACTGTTCTTCCAGAGGTCCTGAGTTCAATTCCCAGCAACCACGTGGTGGTTCACAGCCATCTGTAATATGATCCGATGCCCTCCTCTGGTGTGTCTGAGGAGAACGACAATGTACTCACATACATAAAATAAGTAAATCTTAATTAAAAAAAAAAAGTTAGCCCTTTATGTTAAATAAGTTGCAAAAAGTGTTCAATTAGATGAAGTATACTAGCACTACCTCCGTCAGTCCTGTGTGTCTCCTCTCTCCTCCCGTACTGGCAGGCGCCAGGTAAATTGACCCATTTAGCAGAAATTCTGACTGTTTGGTATGAACAATTCATCTTGCTTTGACCAAGCATGTCCATACAAATTGCCAAAGAATCATCTTTAAATCACTGACAATATCACCAAAAATAATCATCTTTACATTTACATTTACTAATTAATATAAAATACATACTAGCTACACACTAAGATATTGTTTATTTTTTTAATCTAACTTTTAGTTTTCAACTGATTCAATTAATTAATTGAAGTAATTTTTAAATTAGTACAATTTTATCTTTAGTTTTATTGTTAAAGCACGTTGTGTGTAGATTTTTGTAACAAGTACTTGCCATATACCAGACATTACGTTAGGTGCTTTGCATAGAAATCACTTCATGCTCACAGTAACCTGACCTTCTTGTTCATAGAGGAGGAAATACAGGCTTAAAGAAGGCAGCCCACTGCCCAAGGTAGCACAGAGCAGAGCTGGCAGATGTGACGATAGGATCGTATGGCTGCTCATGCTAAGTCCTCTTGCCCGTAATAATTCCAGTACAGTGGTTCCTAAGACCACATCAGATCCCACTCTATTCATATATGTTCATAAAATATGGTACAGGTTTAACTGAGACTTTTCCCACATGTACATCATGTGCTTTGAGCATACCACACTTCCTACCCTTCCCCCTCCCTTCTCCCCAATATTTTCTCTTGGTGGATATGGAAATACAGAGGAAATTCTGAAGAGGTGAAGGCTGGGAACACTGGAACCTGTAGTCCATTACTTAGGTACAGAGAGTTGTAACTGCAGTTCTAAAGTATCCGATGCCCTTTCCTGGCCTCCACAGGCTCCTGCAAGCATTGGATGCAAACGAACTCATGAAAACACACACACACACACACACACACACAAACACCATCATTTTTTAAAATCTCAAAATAAACATATAAATAACAGCAGACACATACAATCTCTGGTGCAGGGTGCTAGGAACGGAGTTAAGAGGGTCAGGTAAGGACACATGGTACATGAGAGACTGTGTCTCATGAAGAAAAAAGAGAGGGGTGGGGGAAAGAAGGGAAAGAGGCAGGGAGAGAAGGAGAAAGGAAGGAAAATGTCAGTAATAGCTTTTATTTAGGTTTATTTATTGATTTTTCTGTATATAAACACACTGTTGCTGTCTTCAGACACACCAGAAGAGGACATCAGATCCCATTACAGATGGTTGTGAGCCACCATGTGGTTGCTGAGAATTGAACTCAAGACCTCTGGAAGAGCAACCAGTGCTTTTAACTACTGAGCCATCTCTCTAGCCCCCAGTAATAGCTTTTTAAAAGTCATTTCTCAGAAATTCAGAGACAAAAATGGAGCCGATATTGAAGGAAAGGCCATCCAGTGACTGGTCCAACTTGGGATCCATCCCATGGGCAGGCAGCAAACCCTGACACTATTACTGATGCCATGTTGTGCTTGCAGACAGGAGCTTAGCTGTCCTCTGAGAGGCTCTACCAGCAGCTGACTGAGGCAGATGCAGATACTTACAGCTGACCATTGGACTGAGGTAGGAAACTCCTATGGATAAGTTAGGGGAAAGATCAAAGGAGCTGAAGGGGATTGCAACCCCATAGGAAGAACAACAGTATCAACTAACCAGACCCCTCAGAGCTCCCAGAGACTAAGCCACCAGAGCATACACAGGCTGGTCTGTGGCCCCTGGCACATGTCTCAGTGGGAGAGGATTCGTCTAATCCTGTAGAGAATCGATGCTGGGGGAGGGGGGGCAGGGGGAGAGCACCCTCTCAGAGACAAAGGGAGAGATGGGGTGAAGAACTCTTAGGAGGGGGGACTGGGAAGGGGGACAACATTTGGAATGTGAATAATTTAATAGAAAATAAAAGTAATTTCTCATATAAATAAATCAGTTCTCAACTTGTGATAAACTACCTTCACCCTTATCCTTAGACACAGTCAGAAGCATGCTCCTTACCCAGAAAGCTAGCAACTCCATGTAGAAAAGATATGGTCTGTCTCACTGCTTTAGATTCCTAGGTCTATAGAACCATAGGGAAGTAAACAGAGATGTCCCCCAGTCACTTAGTGGTGAGAGCATATGAATCCTGTTTTAATATTTTTAATTGTGTGTGTGCACATAAGTTTCAGCTCCTATAGAGAGGGCCAAGGCAGCAGATCCCCTCAGAGTTGGAGTTACAGGCAGTTGTGAGCCATCTGATATAGGTGCTACAAACAGAATTTGAGTCCCCTGGAAGAGAAGCAAGTGCTGCTAGCCCCTGTCCCTAGTCTACCTCTTGCTTGACAAATTGAGCTCATTTTACAAGAACAATGTGTCAGGGTTGAGATAATAATTTATCAGATCAGTCCAAACCTCACTAACACAATACCAGGGCTGGACATGATGGTGCACACCTACAATCACAACTCTGGTGGCTGAGGCAGGAGAATCATCCCTTTAAGACCAATATAGGCTATGCACTGAGACTTGTCTTTTTTTTTTTTTTTTTTTTTTTTTTTTTTTTTGGTTTTTGAGACAGGGTTTCTCTGTGTAGTCCCAGCTGTCCTGGAACTAACTCACTCTGTAGACCAGGCTGGTCTTGAGCTCAGAAATCCACCTGCCTCTGCCTCCCAAGTGCTGGGATTAAAGGCGTGCGCCACCACAGCTGAGACTTGTCTTACAGAGACAAAAACAGTTTACCAGTACTAGTCTGTATTCATATTGAAATAAATCATATAAGCTTAAGCTGAGACAGGAGGACGACCATGAGTGGAAGACCAGGCTGAGATACACAGTAAGTTCCAGGTTTCATGGGCTACAGAGTAAGACCATATCTAAAACATCAGGGGTAAAGGGAGTCAGTGAGAAACCACACATCTTTAGGTCTGCTTCCTTTATGCTAAATGCTAATTTTTTTTCAGACTTTTGAAGTCTGAAAACAACACAGAATGATTTCCAAGGCTACTTTGTGAAGGTGCATGTTCATTATTTCAGACTATTTTCCTGCAGTTCTATCAGTAAACAAGTCATCTGTTTATCTTTGTTCAGATAATGGCAGCATTAAGGGATGGTGGCAAGGATCTGAGGACACAGCTCAGTGGCAATGGATGTGCTTAGTATGCAAAAGGCCCTGGGTCTATCCTCAACACCACAAAACAACAGCACCAAGAAAATGGCAAGAAGCTTCTGTACCAGGGTTCGCTTCAAAAAATTATCATGCTTGATCAAACTGTTTGGAGCTTAGACAAAGTAAATGGCAAAGCGGGATGCTGGACCCACGCCAGCCGTCCAGCTTCCTGGGAGGCTGACACGGAGCGTGCCTCGAGCCTTAGAGGTCAAGGCTATCCTGGCCAGCAAAGCAAGACCTTGCCTCCAAGGAGAAATGTGGTGATAAAGTGAAAGTAAATAGATTTAACATCTTTATTATAATAATGAAATTTAATGAGTCATAACACGCAAGCAGAAAAGCTAATCCTTGGTGGCTTTTTGAGACAGGGTTTCTCTGTGTAGCCCTGACTGTCCTAGACCCAGCTCTGTAGACCAGGCTGGCCTCAAACTCCTAGAGACTCACCTGCCTCTGCCTCCCACAAAAGCCAGCTGACACACTTGAAATGCACCATCCTCCCCTTACCATCTCCATGATTATATAAAATAATGAGCAACTATGTATACAGCTCCCTAAAGCTAAAGGAGATGTTTTGGTATGAACAAGGAAATGAAACAGGGCTGGGGAAATGGTTCAGTTGGTAAAGGTTTGAGACATAAGCATGGGGACCTGAGTGGATCCCCAGCACCTATGTAAGTGCTGGGTGTCATAGTGCACATCTGTGACCCCAGCGTTCTGGACACAACATGGTCCCTGGGGCTTGCTGGTCAGCTACTCTAGCAAACCAGCAAGCTCCACATTTAGTGGTAAACCCTTTTGTGAAATATATGATGGATGAGCCATTGAGGTAGATGAGACGGCCTGATGTTGACCTCTGACCTCAATATATGTGTGTGTTTGTGTGCATACTAATTAACATGCCTACACATGATCATGCACATACAAAGAGAGAGAAGTACAAAAGTGAGAAAGCAAATCTCATCATCTGCTAGTGTATTACTTCCCCCTAAGTCCTGGCAGCCTAGAAGAAAGGGGAGACAGAACACACTAGTGCAGGGTAACTGCTGTCTCTACTCCTGTGTAGTTTTACTTCATACAGGTTACTGCTTAGCAGTTGTTTCTCACATAACAGGAGATTTGTCTTTAGAAATTTTAGTAGACAGAGGTGTCCCTGGGATTTGGGAAGCACAGGACAAGGATTCTGTTAAACATATGATTGTGCCACAACAAAGAAATAACAGTGCCCTAAATGCCAGCAGCACCCAGACTAGAAACCCATGAATGGAGTCACACATACAGCACATCAGCTGCATTTGGCATGTTTGAAACTCTCATTCACGACATACATATATACATACATACATACATTAATCATCATATCTTATGCCTTAGGCATATATGCTGAACTCAAATTTGGAATCCTGACTCTCATCCTCTTTGGTCTATGCCTACTGCCATGCACCACCATGGCCATCCCCAAACATATAAGAAACTCATCCAAATCTACAGCAAAAGCCAAACCATCCAATTAAAAATGGGCAGAGGATTTAACAGACATTTCTAAAGAAGACATACAAATGGCCAACAGGAATACGGAAAGGTATTCAAACATCATTATCCAGGTAAAAGAGACAGGTGTTGTATAGGTTATGGACTAGGCAAGAATCTTTATGTAAGGCTGGTGGAAATGCAAATTGGCAAAGCCATTATGGAAAACAGTACAGAGATTCCTCAATTGATTTTAAATTAAAAATAGAGCTATCATATAATCGATCCAGCCATTCCACTTCTGGGTGCACAGCCAAAGAGAATGAGGTAGCATCTCCTGTGGAAGTTTGAGTTGCCGTGTTGACTGCAGCACGTTTACAATAGCCAAACATGAAGACAAGTGTCCACTGGATGAACAGAGAAACATGGAGGATATCCAGCAGGAAGCATCCAGCTTTTGAAACAAAGTAAATCCTGTTATTTGAGGCCAAAGGAATGAAGCTTGAGAACACTGCACAGGAGGACAAATATCATCATTTTACATTAAACTTGCAGACTTTTTCTTGTCAGTTTCTTCCAACAGAGTCTAGCAACTATTTATATGACATTTGCATGTGTCATTATTAAAGTCATTTAGAGATGATTTAAAGTATTTAATAAGATAAACATAGGTGTGTGTAAATTCTTTAAAACATCTCTTTGTGTATGAGGACATGTACATGCCAGGGTCCATGTGTGGAGGAGGGGACAACTTTTCAGAGTCTTCCACCACAGGTTCCAGGGACTGAACTCATGTCATCAGGCCTGTGCAGCACACACTGTTATCCCCTGAGCCATCTTTACCAGCCCTGTATGTGCAAATTCTACACCACCTTATATGAACAACTTGAACATCATTGGGTCATAGCACCCATAGTGAACCTTGGAACTCATCTACTGTGGGTCCTGAGGGTGAAAGGTGGCTGCACTAATCACTTCTCATGTAGAACCTAAAATTACGCCGGGCAGTGGTGGCGCAAGCCTTTAATCCCAGCACTTGGGAGGCAGAGACAGGCGGATTTCTGAGTTCGAGGCCAGCCTGGTCTACAGAGTGAGTTCCAGGACAAGACAGCAGGACTACACAGAGAAACCCTGTCTCGAAAAACCAAAAAAAAAAAAAAAAAAAAAAAAAAGAAAGAAAGAAAAAGAAAAAAAAAAGAACCTAAAATTACCAAGCTCATGGAACCATGGCATGATGATAACCAGGATCATGATGATAACCAGGATCATGATGATAACCAGGATCTGGGAGAGTGGCTAAGAGATGGAGTTCAGTCCCAGAACACTTAGGTGGAGAGAACCGACCCTTGCAAATTGTCCTCAGACCTCCACATGTGCACTGTGGCATGAACATGGCTGTACTCACAGACATTTAAACATATATACATGCACAAATATCATACACACATGCATCAAACATACATAGAAAGATTAAAGTTAATTTAAAAATTTTTAAAGATATTCCCTAAAGAAACAAAATAATTAAAATGCCATCTATAAGGCTGGGACGTAGAGTGCCCGTTGCAGTTGCACAAAGCCCTGAGTTTAATTAACATTGCCATGGAAACCACGTGTGACACTGCACACCTGCAGTCTTACTCAGGAGGCAGAGGCAGAAGAATCAAAAGTTCAAGGTCTAGCCTGGGAAACAATAGCTCCCCCCTCCCCCTCCAAAAAAGAGGAAAAAATAAAACCATAATGCTTCTGTATGAAAACAAAGCTATAAGTAAAGGTACAAAAGCTGGAGTTGGGGTGCAGAAGAGCAGGATCATGAAAGAAAAAACCCTGCAATCAGTGACAAGGAATCCAGCAAACAGGAAATAACAATACCAAAAGTTGGCACTTTTGAAAAGCTCAACTGAATAAAGTTGACAAAATTCATAATGTTCTGATAGACTAAAAGAAGAAAAACATGTTTTTTTTGTTTTTTGTTTTTCTAGACAAGATAACTCTGTGTAGCCTTGGCTGTCCTGAAATTCACTTTGTAGACCAGGCTGGCCTGGAACTCAGAGATCTGACTGCCTCTGCCTCCCGAGTGCTGAGATTTAAGGGTGTGTGCCCGGCTAGAAGTTGACTTGGTAATGGTGTGTCCACATAGCAATAGATCAGTGAATAAAACCTGGCATTCGTGGAGAATGGCAGCAGCAGGACTCAGTGTTCAAAGTCATCCTTGACTGTGTAACAAGGTGAAAGCTACTTTGAACTACGTAAAATTCTGACACAGAGAGAGAGAGAGAGAGAGAGAGAGAGAGAGAGAGAGACCTGGAGAGATGCTCACCAGTAAAAGCATGTACTGCTCTTGCAGAAAACTTGATTTCAGTTCCCAGAACTGAAATCACATCAAGCCACAAGCACCTGTAACTCCTGTTCCAGGGGTTAATTGCTCAAACGCCTTCTCTTGGGGAGATGATATAAGTCCCCAATAACAAACCAAGACACAGTACCACTAAAGTTCACCCCAGGGCATCAGTGAGTTTTAATTGAGCTTACTTTCACAGCACAGGTGAAGGGGTTCCTTCAGGAGTTTGGGTCTTCACCCTCCCACAAAAGCCACACTGGAAATTGTTCACCCAGTAGGGAAGTCTATCTCCCAGACCACATGCAATTAGGGTAGAATTGCATACAAAAGGTAGTTTGGAGTGGCTGGATACTCAGGTGAGAGTCTCATGACCTCCCTGCCCCTCCTTCTACAAGGGATGCCAGTCAGCAGGTCCAGCTGGGATGGTCTTTTGTAAGCAGACACAACTCCCGCAGATGGGGTTGTTTGGCAGGGAAGACAGTCCTATACAACAGAGTCTGATGCCCTCTTCTGGCCTCTGAGCACAACTGCACACATGAGCACAAACTACACAGACACATAACTGTAAAATGTCTTTAAGAGCTGAAGAGCTGGCTCAGCAGCTAAAAGCACTGACCACCCTACCAGCGGACCTGAACTTCATTCCCAGCACCCATATGGTGACTCTGTCTGTAACATCCATTTCAAGGAATCTGATGCCCTCTCTGGCCTCTGATGGCACTGAGCATGTATGGGACATGCATACATGAAAGTAAAACACCTATGCACATAAAATCCTTTAAAATATATACATAAATAAAAATGCTAGCACATGAATCTAGCAGCATAGAAAAGGATAATATATCATCGTGACAAATGGAGCTTACTCGAGGAATTTTAAATGAAAAAACAATATTCTTTACTTTTCTCCTCAGTGCTGAGATTCAAACCAAAAGCCTCCTGCGTGCTGGGCAAGCATTCTGTGTCTGAGTTACATCCCTGAACCTGCAATTCACCATAGTAACAGAACAAAGGGCAAGAATATACCAAGACCCAAAAAGGTACATAAGAAACACTCAACAGAACTCAACATCCATCTACCATACACATGCTGGGAAAGTCAGAAGCAGAATGAAACTTCAGCTTAATAAAGGACAGAGAGAAACAGTAACAAGAGATTGGAGCAGAAACAAGTGGAACCTTCTTTGAAGTGTCATGTAGAAGAAGAAACCTGACCAACTAAGACCAGATGAAAAGGACCAAGGGCATCCACACTGCAGGAAGTGAGTGACTGTATCTGACCTGCCTCACAAGTCCACATGAAGCTGTGGCCACCATGAAAGACCAAACAGGCTCCTTCTGTGTAGAAAACAAATGGCCCCTGGCACTATTAATCTTGGGAAACAGTCTAACCCTTGGGATGAAGATCAAGGGAAGGGTTCATGGAGTATGGTGAGCTGGGAGACTGTAAAAATAGAAACGTGAACAAGGGCTCAGCATTTTCATGGTTTAAAGAAAACTGTTATTTCTGTATGCAGCAAAACCAATTCTTAAAAGCCATTAAATTTCAAAATTACAATTTCTTTTTTAAGTTCAGGTTTATTCTTATGATGTTTTCATCATCATAAATGCATATATACTCTACAATTGAAACAGCTAACACCTGAACTCAATCAACTTAATACATCATATATGAATCAGACATCTAAATTAAAATTTATATTGTTGTGTTTATTCTGTTTAAAATAGTAAAATTTCCTTTTCAAAAAATTTTAAAGGTTCTCAATTAAGATTTAATGTTGCGTCCAGCTCATAAGGAGATGTGGGTACTGGGAAGAAAAGTTGGGTCCTCTGTAAGAGCAGTACTCTTTTGGTTTCACTTGATTTTGAGACACGGTCTTACTCTGTAGTCTTGACTGGCCTGGGACTCACTATGTAGACCAGACCAGCCTCGAACTCACAGCTCCCTGCCTGCTTCAAGAGCTGGGATAAAGATATTGCTCAATACTGGGCAGTATTCACTCTTAACTACTGAGTAACTTCTCAAACACCTTCCCCCCCTTTAAAGATTAAAAAATTTTAAATAATTGATTTTATATGAGCCCTTTGCCTGCATATATGTATGTGTACCACATGCATGCTCTGTGCTATGTTGGAGGAGGTCACTAGAGGACGTGGGATGCCCTGGAAATAGTGTTTTACAGTCGTGAGCTGCCATGTGGTTGCTGGGAATTGAACCCAGATCCACTGCAAGACCAGTCAGTGCTCTTAACCACTGAGCCATCTCTCCAATGCCATGACTTTTTAAAAGGCAATATTTATTTTATCTATATTGTGCTAAGAGGGGTGCTGGACATGCTGCAGGATGCACACGAAGGTCAGAAGACAACTTGTGGGAGCCCAGGGAAGGACATCAGGCTTCGTGGTAAACATCTTTATCCACTGAGCATCTCACTGGTTCTTAAAATAGTATAATTTGTACACTTAAGACATCTAGATGCTGGGCAGTGGTGCCTCCCAGCACTTGGGAGGCAGAGGCAGGCGGATTTCTGAGTTCAAGGCTAGCCTGGTCTACACAGCAAGCTCCAGGACAGCCAGGGCTATACAGAGAAATCCTGCCATCTTGTCATTTATTAATGACTTTGAGCAAAGCTTCAAACTTTTTTGAGCCTGAGATTTCTTATCTAATTGAATTATGTGAGAATTAAGTATACACACACACACACACAAAAACCTGAATGCTGTCTGGGCCATAGTCAAAGGACGGTATCAGTTGTCAGTTACATTAAGTGGTACAAACCTTCTCTCTTCCAGAATTCTCAAAATAAAAATCATATTCCTAGTCTCTAGTTACTTTCAATGTTTCCAAAAATGTTTCTAGAAATTTATCTAAGGAAACTGTCCAATGAAAGATGACTAGTTTAGGTAAAAAGATGAGAAAATTGCAAAATTTTTTAGATTAAAAAAATAAACTCCAATTTTCAAAACGTGAGACTGATTTATCAAATTCTGTATAATCTACAAATGAAACATTACACAACAACATATTATTCTAATGAAAAGGATAAGATATATAATACAGTATAATTACAATTCTGTAAAATTCAAGTCTATGGAAAAATAACTGAAAGAGGATCACAAAATAAAGTTGTCCAGAGTTGCAGAATTACGCACAGCTGTCCCTGATTTGTCCCTAGTTTTATAACAAAATCTAATTTTTAGTAAGAATTAAAAAGTTGAAAGAACAATGTTTTCAACATATCTTGCTATGACAACTGGGTATCCACATGTGAAGCATGTCCCGCCTCTCCCAGCATGTACACAAATGACCTCAAATGCGTTACAGACCTGGACTCAAGCACTAAAGCTGCAAAGCTCTTAGGAAACAGAGGAGTCTGCAGATTTGAGCTCAAGCCACATCAAAGGCACAAGCGACAGGAGAAAAGCCATATAAATTGGATTAAATCAAATCCAACACCAGGCGTGAGGAGGCAGCCCTGAGGATGTAACTGGGGAAAGCCCTTAACTGTGGATTTGATTTCCAGCATCACAAAACCGGGAGAGAAGCAGGCAGTAAGGCACTTACTATGCAAGTGTTGGGTCCCCTGAGGCTGGAGGTGCAAACTATCATGAGCCTGTCATGGGTGCTGGGAACATAACTCAGGTCCTCTGGAAGAGCAGCAATTACTGTTAACCTAACCTGAGCTATATTTCCAGCCCCCTCCCACATTTTAAAAAAAGATTTGTTTATTTCATGTATATGAAGCTATCTTCAGACACACCAGAAGAGGTCATCAGATCCCATTACAGATGGTTGTGAGCCACCATGTGGTTGCTGGGAATTGAACTCAGGACCTCTGGAAGAGCAGCTAACACTCTCAACCTCTGAGCCATCTCTCCATTTTCCCCAACACACACTTTTGTTTTCCCTTTTTTTTTCTTTTTTTCTTATTAAACTCTCATTCTGTAGCCCACACAGGCCTCCACCCTATGGCAATCCCACTGCCTCTGTTGCCTAAATGCCGGGATCGCAGGTATGTACCATTGGGTTTGGCTCTTTTGGAGATTAGGGATGGAGGAATTTTCTGTTCTTTTTAGTTGTACTTTCAAAAAAAATCCTGAAATGTGTACAAGTCTTACCTAGATGGGGAAAATGTTATTTAAAACACATATTGTTATGTATAACAATAAAAAATATGTTACCACGTACTTACCATAAATCTTTCAGGTCCTAGGCTCTGATCGGATAGAGAGCAAAACACGTTTCCTGCCTTCCCTGGGCTCATGCCCCACTGTAACACTTTGAATTCTACTGGGATCTAGAACATTCTTCCAGTTATTAAGCACCTTGTGTTCTGTTCCAGAGGTACTTGTTCTGACCTCCACACACCATACTTGCCTTTTCCTACCCACCTGGCAAATGCTACTTCAGTAAAAATCAAATCCTTTATTTTCATGGTTTTTATATTTAAATATTTAGGGTACTTCTCACATTTGTGTCAAAAAATTCATTCGCTTCCCACTTTTGTATAAAAATGACAAAATTTAGACCAAAATTTAATGTCCAAGTCGTATCATTTTGTTTGAGACAGGATGAGGCCCTGCCCAGCCTAGAACTCATTATGTAGACCAGCCTGGTCTCAAACTCACAGAGATCTACTTACCTCTGACTCCATCATGCTAGGATTAAAGGTTTGAGGGTTTCCCTTTTAATTTTGTTTTTTTTAATTTTTATTTTTTAAAGATAAATTCTCCTGCAGCTAGTGTGCCTCTGAGTCAGTATGTTAACCAAGGATGAACCTCCTACCTCCACTTCCCAAGTGCTGAGATTACAAGCATAAGCAACCAAGCCCACAAGAAATACCTTTTCTTGGGTAAAAATGAAGCTCAATGCTAGCTAGCAGGCTCCAAGCCTTGGGTCCTATTTCCATCAGGGAAGGGTGAGATTGGAGGAGGGGCCATGTGAGGGGGGGTGCGGGGGGAGGGAGGGCACTGGGAGGGGATAGGGGCTGTGATTGGGATGTAAAGCAAATAAATAAATTAATGGAAAAAAAAAACCAACCAAACAACAACAAAAATTTTGTCGTGTAAAAATCACAGTGATTGTTTTTCTTTAAGAATTGGAAAGAGAGCCCTCTGCTTCCTGTGTACAGGTGAAAATGTGGTCAGCTAGCTTCCTGTTTCTGCCTGTGCCTCTCTTGCCTGATGTCATGTCTTCCCTGCCATATAAGAGTGCAATCCTTCTGGAACTGTAAACAAACAATCAAACAAGCAAACAAACAAGCAAATCCTTTCTCCTCCTCCTTCCTGCCAAAAAATAATTCAATAGATAACTTGCTATTCTGCCACACTCATTGAATTTACTAGATCATACATTTTTACTAATAGGGAGATATGTGCCAGCAATCCAGGCTAAGGAAGGAATGACCTTGTGTTTGAGGCCAGCCTGGGCTACACAGTGAGTTCTAAGCTAGCCAGGGCTAGAGAGACCTTGTCTCAAATAAACAATAAGTAAGCAAGCATCCATTGAAACCATTAAAATCATGGTATTCTGAAGCACATGATTTAATTTTTTTATTTTTTTGTGTATGGGTGTCTGCGTGTCATGTCTGTGCAGCAGAGCCTGGAAGAAGGAGGGCCTCTGATCTCCTGGTTATTAGTTGTGCTGGGAATCAAACCCAGGTCTTCTAGAAGAGCAGCCAGTGCTGAGCCATCTCTTCAGAGCCATTCAAGCAGAGCAGTGACCTGTTAAAGAGTCACAGAACCCATTCCTCCTTTTCTGTCACTTGCTCAATTCCCAACTTTTCCCACTTTGAGTTCCTCTGTTATTCGGTGCTCTTCTGAGCTGCCTGGAACAGAGGCTTGCAGAATCCAATTAAACCAATCCAGGGCCAGCAAGATGGCCTAGTGGGTAAAGCCACCAAGACTAATAATGACTGAGTTCAATCCCTGAAATTCATGATAGAGAAAAAAGACATTCTCAAGTTCTCTTCATACCTCCACAGGCACACCATAGCATGAACCCATATGCATACAAAGTGCATGCATGCTGGCACAAACACACATGTAAAATAAAATTGAAAAAAAAAGTACATGATTTAAAGTACATAATATTATCCACAAATGTTACTATAGGGGATTATGCCTAAAATCTATGCAGGCAGCAATATTAGAATGTATAGGTGTCATGTTCAGTGAGTTCTTTTAAATTCTTTAATTATAAAACCAATGTGTTTTATACCAAATGCACTCATAGAAATTCATCATCAGTATTCAAGATTACTTACCACTAATTATGGTTTCAAAGATAGTTTCAAAATATTAAGCAAGGATCTCTAGTTACATTTAGAGACATTGAAACATCTTCTTCTCATGCATTCACACCCACCCACACATACTTACATGCATACCCACACATGAAAAAAAAGAAAGATAGATTTCCTTTCAAGCTAGACATAGTGATGCACACTTGGATCAGAGCACTTGGGAGACAGAGGCAAGGACCACCGCTTTGAGCTTGAGGCTAGTCTGTGATACCAAGTGAATACTAGACCAGCTAGAAT
This sequence comes from Arvicanthis niloticus, assembly GCF_011762505.2. Taxonomy (NCBI): domain Eukaryota; kingdom Metazoa; phylum Chordata; class Mammalia; order Rodentia; family Muridae; genus Arvicanthis; species Arvicanthis niloticus. The sequence goes on along the minus strand of NC_047663.1, from coordinate 34,796,119 downwards.
TATATAGCAAATGTCCGTCAGGAGTAAATATTTTCTTTTTCTTTTCCTGTATTTTCTACTATACCAGATACTAAATGTTAGTTTGCTAATAACAGTGCTGCATAACTATAACATTGTTGCATAGCTATATAACATTGTTGCATAGCCATAAGATCATGTAAATGAGACATTAACTGGTTCCTTATGTTCTCCTTGAAGCAGTAGCTCTTGGACTTTGCTGTTCACCATGATTACAGAAAAGCTTCTTAAACAATGGGATGTAACTCCTAATGGGCCTAAACTAAACAAGGGCATCACAAAAAAAAAAAAAAAAAAAAAAAAAAAATAGCAACAATAAAAGGATTCTGGGTACACAATGACCAAGAATCAAAACCAAACACACAAAGAACCCAGGGTTTTCTGGAAGCATTTGTGGGTACTGCATCAAGCAGCTTCATCTCAGCCTTGGTTCTAAACACACAAACATGCATAGTTTGCACAAACTGTGCATGCCTCAGCCACACAGCACCAACACCACTGCAAAACACCAGCTTAGAGTCAAGATTACTGTTAAGTTATAAACTGCAGTGTTTTTACTATACATGTGACATTTTCTGCTCCTGTAAGAACACAATGGGATTAGAGAGGTGGCTCAACCCAAGGGTTAAGAGCACTTGTTGCTCTTATAGAGGACCAGGTCAACCAGACATAGGTCTAGTTTCAAGAGAGCTGATGCTGTCTTCTGACCTCTACGGGCACCAGGCATGAACATGATGCACATACATACATACATGCAGGCAAAACACATTAAGTGTTTTTTTAAATGAATGCATCTAGTTTAAAAAACAGTTTAATTGTAGAGAACAAAGACATTTTATATTTTCTTGCAGTCATCCTTCAAAATGTATCAAATTAGCATATTTTTGGATTGGATAGAGTAAGGGTGTTTGATTTTACTCCTTTAATTTAATATTTACTCCTGTTTGCATTGCTCACTTGAATTTAGTAAAAATCGCTGAATGAATTTCGGCTTGTAATTAGGAGAGAATTGTCAACCATCTTGGAAACAACCCGAAATATACCTCTGCCATTTTGTGCTGTATATGAATGCAAAGTGGCCTCCTCAACATGGATGACTGTAAAATCAAATTATCAATTAACTGTGAAAACTGCTGAAGATGCTCTATGTCCTGCAGTAGCAAATATTCAGCCAGGACTTAATTATTCATGAAAAAATAAATAAGCAATCCATCTCATTAGTGTGCTTATTTGCATTCATCTTTAGTAAATGGTAAAATTATATGAATACCAAAGAATTGCATTAAAATAAATTTATGATTTATTAGCTATGAATGTTTCATTTGTATGCCTATTCTAACTGCCTATATGGCTGCAGTAGTTTTGCATCTCTGTTGCTCTGATAAACCATGACCAAAAGCAACTTGGGGAGGAAAGGGCTTATTACATCTTACAGGGTTGAAGCCACCATCGAGGGAAATCAGGGTGGGGGTCACAAAGGAACCTGGAGGCAAGAACTGAAGCAGAACCATGGAGAAATGCTGCTTTGCTTGTACTGTATGCATGTCTGGCTGGTGCACACAGACCCAAAAGAGGGACTCAGCTCTCCTGGAACTGGAGTTAAGAATGACTGTAAACTGCTATGTGGATCCTGGGGACTGCACCCACCCATGTCCTCTGGAAGGGCAGCCAGTGCTCTAAATTCTCAGCCATCTCTCCAGCACTCCCCACCCCCACTCCCAAATGCAATTTTAAGAGATGAGGTCTTGTGACTGAAGCTATAGCTGTGTGGTAGAGTGCTTGCCTAAACAGGGACTAGAGTTACAGTGTCTGTCTGGCGTGCGTGAGGTCATGAGTTCCATTCCTAACTTGGAAAACAGAAGTAAAAAGACTGGTGTGGGTCATGGGAGGGCGTGGCACTTCTGGCTCACCTCATGCTTCTAGTAGGAGAGACCTTGAAATGAGCATTGAGAGCTGAATCTCTCAATTCAAAAGACTATAAAGGAGAGGAAAGTAAACTAATGAATAATATATGCTGGTTTATAATCTGAGTCACCATCTTGTGCTGTATTTTATATCCAACCAGCATCTTAGTGTGCTTCTATTTCTCCATACATGTCTGAGGATTTTAGTATTTTTTGGACATTTATCATGTGCAAGATATGATTTACAAAAAAAAAACCCTCGCCAGGCGGTGGTGGCACACGCCTTTAATCCCAGCACTTGGGAGGCAGAGGCAGGCGGATTTCTGAGTTTGAGGCCAGCCTGGTCTACAGAGTGAGTTCCAGGACAAAGCCAGGACTACACCCCTGTCTGGAAAAACCAAAAAAAAAAAAAAAAACCCACAAACAAACAAAAAAACCCTCTTATTATCCCTTTACATCTTTGGGAAGTAAATACGATTTAACCATAGTTAAAACTTTAGGGACTCTTCAGTTCTAAAACCTTTACATATTGGTATCAGATAAGATGAAGAAAGAAGTGGGGTGGAGGGGGAGAGGAGAGAGTGAGAGAGGAAGGGAGGGAGTGCAGATGAAAGAGAGAGAGGGAGAGAGAGGGAGGGAAAGAGAGAGAGAGAGAGAACAAGTACATAAATTTACAAGTCATTGTTCTAAAAGCCAAAGAAAACAAATTAGAAGGCAGGAGTAAGAGTCAGTTCAGAGGTGGCAAAGCCCACTCAGTGTCTCAGGCAACAAGATAACAAGCTTCAGAGTCCCAGGTTGATTCTACTCCTTATCTTGTGTGGCCTTAGAGAATCACCTGGTGTCTAGGATTTACTTTTATTTGTAAAGCAGAATAATAGCACTTCGGTGCCTAGCACACAGCCGCACACTAGCACACAGCCGCACACTAGCACACAGCCGCACACTAGCACACAGCCGCACACTAGCACACAGCCGCACACTAGCACACAGCCGCACACTAGCACACAGCCGCACACTAGCACACAGCCGCACACTAGCACACAGCCGCACACTAGCACACAGCCGCACACTAGCACACTAGCACACAGCCGCACACTAGCACACAGCCGCACACTAGCACACTAGCACACTAGCACACAGCCTCACACTAGCACACAGCCGCACACTAGCACACAGCCGCACACTAGCACACAGCCGCACACTAGCACACAGCCGCACACTAGCACACAGCCGCACACTAGCACACAGCCGCACACTAGCACACTAGCACACAGCCGCACACTAGCACACTAGCACACAGCCGCACACTAGCACACAGCCGCACACTAGCACACTAGCACACTAGCACACAGCCTCACACTAGCACACAGCCGCACACTAGCACACAGCCGCACACTAGCACACAGCCGCACACTAGCACACAGCCGCACACTAGCACACAGCCGCACACTAGCACACAGCCGCACACTAGCACACTAGCACACAGCCGCACACTAGCACACAGCCGCACACTAGCACACAGCCGCACACTAGCACACAGCCGCACACTAGCACACAGCCGCACACTAGCACACAGCCGCACACTAGCACACTAGCACACAGCCGCACACTAGCACACTAGCACACAGCCGCACACTAGCACACTAGCACACAGCCGCACACCAGCACACTAGCACACAGCCGCACACTAGCACACAGCCGCACACCAGCACACTAGCACACAGCCGCACACTAGCACACAGCCGCACACTAGCACACAGCCGCACACTAGCACACTAGCACACTAGCACACTAGCACACAGCCGCACACTAGCACACAGCCGCACACCAGCACACTAGCACACAGCCGCACACTAGCACACTAGCACACTAGCACACAGCCGCACACTAGCACACTAGCACACAGCCGCACACTAGCACACTAGCACACTAGCACACAGCCGCACACTAGCACACTAGCACACTAGCACACAGCCGCACACTAGCACACTAGCACACAGCCGCACACTAGCACACAGCCGCACACTAGCACACAGCCGCACACTAGCACACAGCCGCACACTAGCACACTAGCACACAGCCGCACACTAGCACACAGCCGCACACTAGCACACAGCCGCACACTAGCACACTAGCACACTAGCACACAGCCGCACACTAGCACACTAGCACACTAGCACACAGCCGCACACTAGCACACTAGCACACTAGCACACTAGCACACAGCCGCACACTAGCACACTAGCACACAGCCGCACACTAGCACACAGCCGCACACTAGCACACTAGCACACAGCCGCACACTAGCACACAGCCGCACACTAGCACACTAGCACACTAGCACACTAGCACACTAGCACACAGCCGCACACTAGCACACTAGCGCACTAGCACACAGCCGCACACTAGCACACTAGCACACTAGCACACTAGCACACAGCCGCACACTAGCACACTAGCACACAGCCGCACACTAGCACACTAGCACACAGCCGCACACTAGCACACAGCCGCACACTAGCACACTAGCACACAGCCGCACACTAGCACACTAGCACACAGCCGCACACTAGCACACAGCCGCACACTAGCACACAGCCGCACACTAGCACACTAGCACACAGCCGCACACTAGCACACTAGCACACTAGCACACAGCCGCACACTAGCACACTAGCACACTAGCACACAGCCGCACACTAGCACACTAGCACACAGCCGCACACTAGCACACAGCCGCACACTAGCACACAGCCGCACACTAGCACACAGCCGCACACTAGCACACAGCAGCACACTAGCACACTAGCACACAGCCGCACACTAGCACACAGCCGCACACTAGCACACAGCCGCACACTAGCACACTAGCACACAGCCGCACACTAGCACACACATGGACAGGCACTGACTCTGACTACGCTCACGCTGTAGTGTATCTCTGGCTCACTGGTCTGACTTTAAACTGCTTATGTGAGAAAAGGAATATGCTTATTTATTTCTATGAAACAGCATTAAGCTCAGTGCTTGGCATATGATAGATACTACTATGAATAAGTATTCTCATTATAGTAAAATCATTTTATCATTTGAAATCCTTTCTGTAGTAAGGAAACAATAAACTTCATGTTAACTGTTTTAAAAATAGTTTTAAATTATATTTTCTTAGAATTCACTGTTAATTATGCATATCATAAACTGTCAAATGATTTAGTACTTTGTTTGAACATAGCTGGTCATCTATGCTGAAGGAACTGAATAATATAATAATTTCCCAAGGTCTGTATCCAGCAACCACAAAAGCTACCAGGCAACAGAGAAAGCTATATTTATTTGACAACCACTTTTAAAAGGTTATAATAAAATAAAAAGCTTTTTAAACCAAGGAAATTCTCAAAATGGAAAGCTCAATTAATTAAAATCTTTTATAGTCTTCGGGGAAATGAGAAGAAATTCAGTTTCATGGTTTGATGATTCTGACCTATGTAGCAATATAAAATGTACTAATTACTTAATGTCGTATTTAATGGACTTTTCCACTGTGGCGTTTAATTAGCTCATTTGACTAAGAGTAAGACTTTAAGGAGCTTTTTACAATTATTAGACTTTGTTCTAAGAGAATGCCTTTATTTTATATTTGATTTTCAACATTTTGCCCTCCTCTTCTTCCTCCTCCCTTACTAGGATCAAACTCAGGGCTTCATGAATGCTGCTGAATTACTTTGCCACTTCACTCACTGTAGCTCCCTGATCGTCAATATACTTTAATAGACCTAAATTACCATCTTTTTGCTCAGTTCTTGATAAGTGCTGGGACTTGAACCCAGGTCCTCAGTACATGCTAACATCACTTGTCCTATATTTTCTCTTATAGTTAATAGAATTCTGACCTATAATGACAAGATTTACTTGGAGCTATTTTTTTTGTTTTGTTTTGTTTTTGTTTTTGTTTTTTTTTTTTGGTTTTTTGAGACAGGGTTCCTCTGTGTAGCCCTGGCTGTTCTGGAACTCACTCTGTAGACCAGGCTGGCCTCGAACTCAGAAATCCACCTGCCTCTGCCTCCCAAGTGCTGGGACTAAAGGCGTGCGCCACCACCACCCGGCCTTGGAGCTATTTTAATCATTATTCAAAAGAATAGTGACTTTACAGTGATGATCCTCTGAACCTTTACAGCAGATGGACAAAATGGTGTCCACTTTTAGAATACAAAGTATCAGTTCCTCAGGTTAATTTATAATCTACTGCTTACTAATGACCAGTATGTGTTTTATTGGGTTCTAAAATATCATGTGCTACATTTACATTAATATAGTTTGCAAACTCTTCTCTTTTTTTAAATATTTTTTTTTAAAAACAGGGGCTGGAGAGATGGTTTACCAGTTTAAAATACTCCTTGCTCTTGCAAAGGACCAGAGTTCAATTCCTAGGACCCACATGGTGGCTGACAACCATCCCTAACTCCAGTGCCAGGGGCTCCAACAGGGGCTCTGACATCCTCTTCTGGCTTCCACAGGCACCACACACACACATGGTACACATATATACGTGCAGGCAAAACACTCATATATTTTAAATAAAATAATAAAAAATGTTAAATGGATGTGGTGGTGCATACCTTTAATCCCAGCACTAGGGAGGTAGAGGCAGGCGGATATCTGTGAGTTCTAGGACAACCTGGTGTACAGAGTAAGCTCTAGGCTAACCAAGGCTACATAGTGAAACTGTCTCAAAATATTTTAAAAAAAAATTAAAAGGAGGATTGACGTTATACCTCAGTGGTAGAAAACATGGTTAGCATTCATGAAAGTCTTGCTTCAAGGTTTGAACATCAGCATCAAAAATAAATAAATACAAACTGAGAAATGACAGTTGGCAAAGTGTTCGTTGGGCAAGCAGAGGACCACAGGATCTCACCAATGCCCAAAGGCATGGCATCATCCTGTAATCCAGCGCTGGGAACACAGGGACAGGCAGATCTCTAGAGCTCTTGACAGCCAACCAGCCCAGCTGAATCAGTGAACTTCATGTTCAGTGAGAGACCCTGTCTCAAAAAACAAGATGGGTCACAATTAAGGAAGATGTGATACTGACCTCTGACCTCTGTGTGCATGCACACATACACATTTTAAAAAGAGATTGCTTTTCAAAAAAAGACATGCATTGAATAGATGCCTATTATATCAGGAATTAAAAATATAGAGGAAAAAAGGCTGACTCTGACTACTTTAATAATAATTGAAATTTAAAATTTAAATTGATTGCAGCATTAGTCAACTATTTAATTTGAAAAAAAAATATCTCCAGGCATCTTGGTAAATGAACAATTACCTTTAAAGAAAAAAATTGCCATTCCTACCAGCTATACACCAAGATGCAAACTGCTTTTTTAAATTTATTGTTTAAATAATTGCTGGATTTCAAATTCTGTTTGCAATAGCAGCACTAAGAACCTTTTCTTTTATTTCTTTTCTTTTATAAAGTGAGGGGGTGAAGGTGAAGAGTGTCTGCAAATGAGGGTAGGTGGCTTTTTAAAAATGATTTATTTATTTATTATGTTGTGTACATTTGGTGTTTTGCTTGTGTAGGGCATCAGATCTCCTGGAACTGGAGATTTGGGTCACCTTACAGCTGGATCACAACAGACAGTTGTGAGCTGCCGTGTGGGTGCTGGGACTCAAATCAGAGTCTTCCAGAAGAGCAGCCAGTGCTCTTAACTGTTGAGCCATCTCTCCAGCCCCACTTTTTTCTTTTATGAAAAGCAAGAGTTTAGAATAGTATTTGGTGAGAAAAAGAATGCTTAACCTGCTCTTCCTCTATAGCAGTCTCTGAACAGGCTAACTTTGCATGAAAGACAATATGAAAAGCCCGCTTTCCCTCTCCATCGAAAGCGATGGTAATTATAGTTACCAGAAGATGCCTGCCTGTGGCAGAAAGGCAGGGAAGTGTGTATCTGTGAGTTTCTCAGGAGATAGTGTGGACTAAGTTAGACTTAAGGAAGAAAAATGATGACAGCCAGACATGGTGGCGAAGAGCTTTTAATCCTGACACTAGGGAGGCAGAGGCAGGTGGTGGCTCTCTGTGTTCCAGGACAGCCTGATCTACACAGAGAAAGCCTGTGTCAGAAAAGAGAGAGAGAGACCAATGACAGGGTAATTAGCTGGGAGGCAACTAAAGTAATAATACAAGATCTGATAAAAGCCTAACCTACAGCTAGGGAGATGGTTCAGTGAGTAAAATGCGCAAGTGTTAGAGCCTGAGTTCAAATCTCTAAAATGCCACGTAAAAGCCAGAGGTGGAGAGACAACAGGCTCCCAGACCAGCTAGCCTGCAGTACACAGTGCAAAAACAATGTAGAAAGTGGAAACTGACACCTAAAGTTGTCCTCTGACCTCCAGAGGTGCCTGCACTCACACATGGACACATGCATGTGTGTGCATACACACATAACACACAGAGACACATACATACATAGAGAGAGATTTAAAAAATAATCTGAATTAAACAAATGGTAGTGATAAAAACTCCAAGAATTACTACATTTGCATCTTCACTGAGATTTTTCTTGATAGAAAATAGATTTGTAATGTAACACAAGAATCATAAGACAGAGCTGGGTGGTGGTGGCGCACGCCTTTAATCCCAGCACTTGGGAGGCAGAGGAAGGCGAATTTCTGAGTTTGAGGCCAGCCTGGTCTACAGAGTGAGTTCCAGGACAGCCAGGGCTACACAGAGAAACCCTGTCTCAAAAAACCAAACAAACAAACAAACAAACAAAACCCAAGAATCATACACTGGTTGCCATTGACTGTCATTCCTTACCTCAGATTCTCTAGAGAACAGTATGTATGACATACTGGTAGGGAAACTTTCTTTCACATCTGTCTTGGATTTCTCAACTACAGAATTATTTACTAATAAAATACATCTATTTTCTACCATAGGTAAAGGAGGGAACAAGCGTGGAACAGTGCTTAAGCCAACTCTCCACGTCATGTCAGGACATTCATTGTGCTGTCCTAAGGGGGCAGCAGTCATCCTGGATGCAGACAATGCTGACCGTCACCAGATTTATAACTTTAACTTTATTTTCCACAAAGATGCTTTTATTTACCGATCCAAATTAGGGAACGCCCTGGGCAAGGCTGGCTTCCCCCACCCACTCCCCCATTGCGGTCTTGCCAATGCTGCTGATGACACCTTCAAGCTTCGATCCTTGTCTCAACCGGAAAGCTCCGGCTGGAGTTTTTTTCTCTTTTCTCTTTTCTCTTTAAGTCAAAATGTTGGACTGGGGATTCGGCTCAGTTGGTGGAGCGCTTGTCCAGCAAGCCCAGAGCCCTGGTCTTCATTCCCATTGCCACCTGAGACCAGGCATGCGGGCCACACTGTAATCTCAGCCTTAGAGGAGAGAAGAGAGGATTGAAGGTTCAAAGCTATCCTAATATAGATCAAGTTCTGGGCCAGCCTGGGCTACAAAAGATGCTGTCTCAAAACACAACAACAAAAAGCAAAGGCCATGGGTTGGGTGGGGCTATAGTTCAGTTGGTAGAATGTTTTCAAACATGAACAGAGTCCTGAGTTCAATCACCAGTACCACATAAACCAGGAGTGGCTCAACCATGCCCATATCCCAATACTCAGGTGGCAGAGGCAGGAAGATCAGAAGTTAAATGTTACCCCCAGCTTCGTAACAAGTTCAAAGCCAACATGTTATATAATACTTTTTCCCACCCAGGACAGGGTTTCCTGGCTGTCCTGGAACTCACTCTGTAGACCAGGCTAGCCTCAAGTTCTGGCTGGCCTCTGTCTCTTTAGTGCTGGGATTAACCACCCAGCACACGATACTCTTAAAAAAAAAAAAAAAAAGACTGGTGATAGCTCAGACCATAATGGCATTTGCCACCAAGCCTAATGACCAGAGTTCCATGCCAGGAACATACATGTTGGAAGGAGAGAGCTGACTCCTCCAAATTATCCTCTGACCTTCATGTGACCTCCAAACACATGCCCACACATGTAACAAACAAACAAACAAACAAACAAATGTAACCTTTTTAAACTAGAAGGAAATAAATAATTCTATGGAGAAGTGATATTTAAAATAAAACCTAGTAGTTGAGTTGAACAGGAAAAAAAAAGCCAATTGAGCAAAGAAAACAAAAGCACAGAGGCGGGGAGCGGGCACAGTTCTGCAGACTCCATCAAGATCTTTATGATTGGTGCATAGTTACTGGCCAGGAACACAGGGTAGCTGAGGTGAGCCTGCGGGAGCCTGCGGGAGCAGTCTCAGGTAGGACCCTGCAGGCTCGCCAAGCACGGCAGTCCCAGCTACGAGCTGAGGACACCGATGTGCTTAAGCAGATAGAAAAGCAACACTCTGGAATATGGAAAATTGTCTGCTACTTTGTAGCTTGGACCAGGCTGGTGGGAATGGAGGCAGAACATTTTGTTTTCATTTAGAAATGAAATTAAAAGGTTTCTAAACAAAATAATTAAAATGCTCCATTTTGCTTCTCTATGAGGGGATAGAGACTTTCTGAAATGGCTCCCTAAAGACACGCTGCTCTAAACATGGAAACCTAAGAACGTGAATGGGACATCACTCGATGATCGCGTGCTTATTACGCTGTGCTAGTTTCTCTTCCAGTGCTAGAAATTGAACTCAAGTCCCACACATGGAGGATAAAACTCTTATCGCTGAGTGAAGTCTGCAACTCTAGCCTTTAAAGAAATGTGTATTAAGTCTAAACCTGTGCAGTTTGCTAGGACAACCACTGACTACCCTGTGGCTGTTAAGTATCTGAGTAAAGACAGAACTGTGTTGTCATTATAAAATATACACAGAACTTTAAAAACATAAAATGAGAATTTTATATAATATTTAGTAGATTATCGATAAGATTGAGATAAGATTGAAATGTAAATATTTTGGGTACTTCTGGCTAAATAAGTCATTAAGACTAAACTAACCTTTTTTTTTTTCTTTTCAATTTTTTTTTCTCTTTTATTCAAGATACGATTTCCCTACATAATCCTGGCTGGACTCATTGTATGATCCAGACTGGCCTCAGCCTCACAGCAATCCATTGGCCTTAGGCTGCTGACAGCTGGGATCACAACTACCACACTAGCTCTTTTCACTTTCTGCTGTGTGATTAATGCAAAATTTGAAACAATACTTGTGGCTCACATTACATTCCTATTGGATAGGGGGATGAGAGGTATTTAGCTGAATGGTGAAGCATCTGCCTAGCAAATGCACAGCCTTGGTTCAGTCATCAGCTGCAAGAAAATAAAACAAAACAATCAGCAAAACCAAGTAGCCTACTCGATAGAGCTGGTCTGACATTCTAGGCACTCATTCCTCTTCTAGAATGTCCTAAACCAAGATTAGAATCAGCCAAAAGTATTTGTCTCTTCTACAAATTATCAATGGCGATAACGGTATATAGCTATAAAAATAAAAATATAAGGTGTTGTAGCAAATGAAGTAGCAACAAAAGGGGATAGAGAGATGGCTCAATGGCCCAGCACCCATACGACAGCGCACATCTGTAACACCAGTCAGTGCCTTCTTTGGCCTTCCCAGGTGCTAAGCACACAAAATGCACAGATAGTCACAGGCAACACACACACACACACACACACACACACACACACACACGATTAAATTTATTTACTTTTTAATTTATTTATAGAAGGGAGGGTTTATTTGGGGCTTATGGTTCCAAGGTTTATGATAAGAGTCCCTCACCACCAGAGAGGGGTAAACAACATTTTAAATAACAAAAATATAAGGAAATCAGATTTCTCACAGTGCTATTGGACAAAGCAATTTGGTGATATTAATACAAAATATCAATCTGACCTGAATATATAGCTCAGAAAGTTATGAACATATGCATATGGAGACATAACCAAAGTGTGGGGAATTTATAGGGCAGAGGTTACCAGTTATTTTTCCACAATGTGGAGTTATTTCTTGAAAGTAACTGCCATGACAGAGACTTCATTTCCCATACTCCTTTGTTGGGAAATGCAGGCCATGGTGTCACATGACTAGTCTAGCCAATGGAACATGAAGAAAAGAGATATCTCTATGCTGCTTCTAAAGCCTGACCTCTAAAACCCTCAGACACCCATCTCTTTCTAATGGTTGATGCCTAAAGCAACTTTGCAAACCACCGCAGAGCTTCTATCCGCCTGGGCCTCTCACTGAAGCCACGAGACAGATCCTTCTATGCTACTGAAGGGACTCTAAGCAAGCAAGAAATTAACGTGATACAATTTAGAGGTTTCAGGATGTTTCCATTAAGACTAGTTTTAACTTCCTAATATATGAATACTATCTCCAAAATGGAAACGATCCACATGTCCATCAAAATGAGATTGAATAAATCACAGCCAAGAAAACAACAGAACATGTAGTAGCTAAAAATGGGAAAATAAAAGAACTACATCTACTGGGTACATCTGTTTTTCAAAGGTCTTTTAAAAGCTAGTTCAAAAAAAAAAAAAAAAAAAGAACAAAACCAAAAACCTCACTATATATTGACCAAATGATGTGCAGAAATATATTACAGGCTTTGGGTGCTGGGATTACAAGCATGAGCCACCATGCTTGGTTCCATATAATGTTTCATTTCCTTAAAATAATTGAAATTGTAGTAATATGTTGAAACTTAATAATGTATATATTGGCATTTTGTTTCATTATTCTGTTACTTTTTTCATTAAATTACTTCATAATACTAGCACTCATTTTCTTAGACTGTCATGCATGGATGATCAGAGGATGTATTCTGAGAAATGGACCCATTGATGGTTTGCTTCATCTCTTTAGGAACATCACATAGTGTACTTACTCTGAAACACTATAATGTCACTAGGTAATATAATCTTATGGTACCAACATTGTATGTGCAGTCTGCTGGTATAACAAACATTGTTATGATTTATATGACAAAAAATACCTGCTTCGAGTGTAAAATACTAAAATTATGCTAAAAGACATTCATTTTAGAACTAGGTAACTAGGTATCAAAAAACTTAAATAAATATATTTTTGTTGTTGTTGTTTTGTGTTTTTGGTTTGTGGGGTTTTTTGTTTTTGTTTTTGTTTTTCTTATTGAGATAGGGTCTCTCTATGTAGCCCTGGTTGTCCAGAAACTTCCAAGCTGGCCTGGAACTCACAGAGATCCACATCTCTGTCTCCCAAATACTGGAATTAGAGGTGTGTGTCACCATACCCAGCTATAAATATCTTTTAATATAGCAATCTCAAATCCAGAAATAAATCTTAAGAAAATGAGACTCAGCTGGGCAGTGGTGGCCCAGACCTTTAATCCCAGCACTTGGGAGGCAGAGGCAGGCGGATTTCTGAGTTCAAGGCCAGCCTGGTCTACAGAGTGAGTTCCAGGACAGCCAGGGCTACACAGAGAAACCCTGTCTCAAAAAACAAACAAACAAACAAACAAAACAAAAAACAAAACAAAAACAAAAGAAAGAAAAAGAAAATGAGACTTATCCAAAAGATGATCGCCACAGTATCCTCAAAGTAACCTAAAGTTGGGGACACCTAACACATTCATAGAACTCAAATTACTGAACACTCACTAAAAGTCATATAGAACATAACAAGAGGTGAGGGGAGACGTGTGAAATGTGTGTGTGTGTATGTGCGTATATGTGTGTGTGTGTGTGTGTGTGTGTGTGTGTGTGTGTGTGGAGAGAGAGAGAGAGAGAGAGAGAGAGAGAGAGAGAGAAAGAAAGAAAGAGAGAGAGAATACCATATATTGCCTGCATCTTTGAAGGGACTTTGGACTTTAAACACATTTAGAACTGTAAGATGCTGAGATACATGACATTGGACTGAGTATGTTTTGCATTCCTGGATAGATGTCCAGGAGCCTATGGGAGAAGGGACAGAAAACTATAGCTTGGATGTAAAATGTACACCACAAGCTCGTACATTTGAACACTTGATTCCCAACTGTTTGGGAGGGTTGTGGAACCTTTTAGAATGAGGCCTAGCTGGTAGACATGGGCACATAGGGGCAGGGCTCAGACAGTTCTAGGTAATCCCAGTTCTGGCTTAACATTTCCATTTCCTGATCTGTCCAGATAGAACATGTCACACTTAAAGCTCCTGCCACCATAGAGGGCATCCTATCCACCATGCCTCTCTGTATCCTTTTTCCCTAGGTTGCTTCTGTTAAATATTTTGTCTCAGATTTAGATACAGGGTATGATGGTTAGTCAGGGTCTGTCTGTGAGGGAGTTTCAAGACTGGTTTAAATGAGATTGGAAGATGCACTATGGCTGGCCCTATCTCATAGGCCAGAGTTCCAGGATAAATGTGAGAAAGCAATCGAGGCACTGACACTCATTTTCATCTGCTTCCTGCCAGTGTTCTCCTGCCCTGTGGCTGCAGGCTACATCCTCAAGCTGTGAGCCAAAATAAAAACCATCCCTTCCTTTCTTCTGCTTTTGTGAGATATTTTGTCAGTGATGAGAGAACAACCAGTGCACAGGATCTTGGTATTATAGCCCAGGTTAGCTAAACCCACCATCCTCCTGCCTCAGTCCCCTAAGTGCTGGGGGTTACAGGCTTGTGCCACCATGCTTGGCTTTGTTTTGTTTGCAGTGCTGGGATCAAACTGCTCATCTTTCCCAGGCTACACAAGTTCTCTGCCACTGAGCCACATCCCTGCCCCACTACCCCAACCTCTCTCTCTCTTTTTAATTCCCCTGCTTTGAAACATGGTTTCACTATGTAGCCCTGGCTGGCCTCAGACTCAGAGGCAGAGGCAGGTAGAGTTTGAGGCCAACCTGGTCTACAGAGTTCCAGGACAGCCAAGGCAACAAAACTTGTGCTTCTATTACAAAGTTCAATCTTAAACTTAAAAAAAAATAAAGCCAACTTATTTATGGGTATGTACGGGCATGAGTGTTTGTATGTGTGTGGTGGGCTCGGGGGATGTGGTGGGCGGTGAGCACACAGAAGCAGAAGAAGGAACTGGATCCCTCAGAGCTGAAGTGTGGAGATTACACCTGTCTTGTTAGGGAGTGCTAGGACTTGAACTATGGTCCTCATGCTTGAATAGCAAGCCCTCAACCTCTGAGCTACCTCTCTAACCCCAGTTATTGCAGAAAAAAATGTTAAGTCATTTGTCTATTTCATGAGAACTAAAAAATTTTAAACTAGGAAATATAATCCCTAATTCTATTTAATCAGGCACAGGTGAACTGCACAGTTTACAATGTCCTAAAAGTTAGAGAATGCACACCACTATTAATCTCTTAGCTCACAGGTTTACTGAGAAATCAGCTGCGTTCAGAGCAAATTACCAATTTCCATAATTACAGCAAATATCAATAGCACTTGTTTTTTGGCACTACTGGGATTGAACCCGAGGTCTTCCCTATGCTCAGCAAGTGATTTACCACTCAGCTTCATCCTCATCTTCAGCTCTTGCATTTTGGAAGTGCATGCTATGTGTACTTAAACTTGCTTTAGCACAGGCTGGCCTCAAATAGGCCATCCTCCAGCCTCTATCTTCAGAATGCTGGGAATTACAGTCATGCACTACCATGACTGGCTTAATCCCATATTTTGTATATAATAGATATTTACCATTTTTTCCCCTTGCTCTTGTGAACTTAGTGACACCTTACTGTAAAGACCACCAGTTGAATGGTGGAGATATAAACATGAGAAATGAAACAAGAGCTTACAGAGTGTGCACTGGGTAGTCTGGAAGGGGACATAGAAGGGACATCATAGATGTGGGGATGATGAGGACGGGGTTCCTAAAGAAACCTAACAATACATAAGGGATTGGGCTGCACCATGGATGGAGTTTAGAATTCTCAACTATTGGAAAAGTGAAGATACATAAGAAAGATACACACACTGACGTAGTCTGCTGTAGTTGGTGCAGTTGCTAGACGTGGATGAAGAGAGAGATACAAAGCCTCACTACCCACAACTCGGCTCGGCCTAAAGAAAGGTCCAGTTTTGTTCTCAGGTCCAAGGAGGAAAACTTTAAGTCTCCAGAATTTCTGATTACAACAGAGATATTCCTAAGTGCAGATACCAGTGAGAATTCTGAAAACTGGGATTAGGGTGGGGCTCTCAGACTGCCATACTCTGAGCACAGCACCAGGTATTTGTTATGGGAGGGCAATGTACCCCTGGGCACGGGAGACTCTTGACATCTGCTGCTTTCACAGAGTACACCTCTCCCTTGGGCTGATTTTAATCTATAGCTTGTCCTTGCAATAAGCTATAGTCATAGTGGTCAATGAGCTCTACTTGTCTTTCTAGAGAATTGCTGGATTTGAAGGCAGTTTTGAGGAACCCCAAGAGGAACCCCAAACAACTTGCAGCGCTGGTCTTAGAAATGAGGGTGGTCTTAGATGATCTCTTTCTTCTAAACTTTGTTGGTATTCTGTCTTTACAGTTGGGATCAGAAGTCTTGTATTAACACACAGTAAAAGAAGAGAACTGACTCCCAGAAGCATACACATACATGAATACACACACACACACACACACATATATATATGGTAATATATAATATATATTACTACTAAAAATTTTAAATGCTTTAGTATAACACTTAGAAAATCTATATAATCTGAAGCTAGAGAGATGGCTCAGTGGTTAAGAACACTGACTGCTCTTCCAGAGGACTCAGGTTCAGTTCCCAGCACCCACATGATGGCTCACAACCATCTGTTAACTATGCATGTGGTGCATCGACACTGACATATATGTTAGCTAAACACACATACACATAGAATAAATAAAACTTAAAAAGAAAGAAAAAATTTATATAACTTATTCCTATAGTAGTAACTCTGGCCACAAAAAAAAATGAAGGTAAATAAAATGGACAAGAGATGATAAGGACAGTGGGAATAATATAAATGAGATATTTACAAGGCTAAATAAACAAATCAAATGTGAGGGGTCAAAAAAGATATGATGGATTCCTTATGACGAGTATCAGGTGTCAGGCTGGGAGCTGGGGCTGGAGCCGGAGCTGAGGGGTGGAGAGCTGACCTAGCACACAATCCCCACAATACAGCAAACAGGCTACTACCTGAGTACCAGGATTTGTTTTGTTTTAGGAGTAGAAGAGGATGCTGGACGGTTAGGTCTGAGGAGCCTTTAGACACCAGGTGGAAGCTGTTCCATTAGCAGTCAGAGCACAGATGATGACAGAGCTGGGAGCCATTACAACAGCCACAACAGCCAATCATGTGAATGAGCGGTATTGAGGACAGACAAGCAGTCTTGAGAAGGTCAAGAACAGCGTATCAACATAAGGAGATGGGAAGGATATTAGAAAACTCACAGCCAAGTTCCAGCCTCAAAGGCTAAGAGAAGAGAAAAGCTTGGGAACTATGATTAACGCTAAGCTGTATTTATATCACCCTTTTTGTTTGGGTAAATCTTCTCTACTTTTTAGTGAACCTTTATTACTCTTTATAAGGAAGCTTCATTTTTGAGATGAGTGATATAATTTTCATCTGTTTACTTATCTGTGTAAATATATAAAAATGAAATGAAGCTGAAGGATTTTCTGACCTTTCCCAAAGTCATTCATGATTCAACAGAACTGAATTATTAGTGTCTGTAACCAGCGATTTTGTTTTCCAAACCATTTTAAAAGTGCCATCTTCAGTGCTACAGTGAGCCATCTGTAACTACTTAACTTCGCCAGCCTGCTGCGATAGCGCTCTACCCCTTGGGAAGCCCATCCCGGCCGAAATGAATAACCGAGAAAACAACTACTTTGAAAATGTGACAACACAGCTTTAAAATAAGACTTCAGTGTATTTGTACCTCACAGATTAAAACAAATTGATCTTTAGTATTGCATGGAGCTGGGGGATACACAGTACTGACTGACTTTTTTTTTTAAGATTTATTTATTTTGGGGCTGGAGAGATGGCTCAGTGGTTAAGAGCACTGACTGCTCTTCCTAAAGGTCCTGAGTTCAATTCCCAGCAACCACATGGTGGCTCACAACCGTCTGTAATGGGATCTGATACCCTTTTCTGGTGTGTGTCTGAAGAACCCTACAGTGGACTCACATGCATAAAATAAATAAATCTTTTTTAAAAAGTTATAATTTTTATGTGAAATTTTTATGTGAAAATTAGAGAATCAGGTGATGTGGCTCAATTCAATGGTAGAATGGATACCTACCAGGAAAAACAGGAGCCAGGCATGGAATCCTAGTACTTGGGAGTTGGAGGCAGAAGAACCTTTTCATAGGTGGGATGGGAGTTGTTGACATTTTGAAATTATTGTTCTTTTAAAATGTTACATGTTGTTTTTGCATAGGAGCAGCATACTGATGTACAGGTTTTATATTTTGAAGCAGTAAAGTAAAAATCTTACCCTAATTATTACTCTAACTTTTTAGCCAGGAATGGTAGCTCACCCCCATTAAGTCCAGCACTTAGGAGACAGAGGCAGAAGAATCTCTGTAGGTTCCAAGCCAGCCTGGTCTACATAGGGAGCTACAGGGCAGCCAAGGCTATACTGAAACCTTGTCACAAACACCTAAATCTCAGCCTGGTGGTAGTGGCTCGTGTCTTTAATCCTAGCACTCAGGAGTCAAAGGTGGGTTTCTGTGAGTTTGAGGACAGCCTGGTCTACAGAGTGAGTTCCAGGACAGCCAGGACTACACAGAGAAACCTTGTTGAGAGAAAACAAAACAAAAAATTCCAAATAAACAACAAAACCAAACCTCCCCTCAAAAGGATTTCTTTAATTTTATTTTTTGGGTGTGAGCTGTATGAATGTACACCACATCTATGCTTGGGCCCACTGAGGATAGGAAAGGTCACAGGATTCTTTGGAGTGTAGTTACAAGCAGTTGTGGGCCACTGCAAATGGGTGTTGTGAACCAAACCGTCATCTGTATGTAATAGCAGCAAGTGTCCTTCTCCAGCTTCTAAGATACTTTCAAGTTGCCTAAACCTTCACTCTTTTCTTAGCTACATAACTGGGGTTTTTTTGTTTGTTTGTTTGTTTGTTTGTTTGTTGTTACTGCTGTTTGAGGGTTTTTTGGAGGTGGGGAGGACAGGGTTTCTCTGTAGTCCTGGCTATCCTAGGAATCTCTCTGTAAACCAGGCTGGTCTCAGAACTCAAAGAGCTCAGCCTGCCTCTACCTCCCTAGTGCTGGGATTAAAGGTGTGCACCATCATTACCGGGCAATCTAGGTGACTGTCAAGATTAGGAATAATAGATGTCTGTCATTCTTATTCTAAAATTTGAGAGAATCAAATTATGGAGGAAAATGTGTTATTATGCTACACTCCTGAGCAAAATTTCAGTCGGGCATGGTGGCAAGCCTGGGAACATAGCCCAAGTGGTAGAGCACTTGGTGAACACACATAAGGCCCTAGGTTTATTTCCCAAAACAGGTGAAGAGAAAAAACTGAGAGAAGTTAAGATAACGTATCTTTTTTAAGTCTTCATTATAAATTTGTAGTCAGCATTACTTCTAGGGACTGGAGAGAAGACTTGGTGGCTAAGAGCACTTAATGCTCTTACAGAGGACTGGAGTGGGGTTCCTAGGACCCACATGTCAGCAATTAACATCAGCCTGTTAATGCAGCTCCAGAGGATTCTACACCCCTGGCTTCCGATGGTACCTACACTCACATACACACACCTACAAAGAGGCACATAATTTTCTCAGACGTTTGAGGTCAACATTCCCTCTGTAACAGATGTTTTGAGAGCAGAGATCATGTTGGGATCATTTTTACATGACTTGTTTTTGTTCTTTGTTTTTTCAAATCTGGATAGAGGCTTAGTAGCCTCTCCTGTAAAATGAAATGCTTGAACAGACAAATGGCCGAATACTAGAGTCGGCTGGTCCTGGTTCTTATGACTAAGTCTTAAGCTTTTTTAAGAATAAAATAAAAACTAAAAATGTTCTTATGCATTTACGCATTTTAAGACCTTTAACCCACTGAGGACCTTGCAGATACTTTACATAAACAAGCCAGCCATTTTATCTAGACTAGGCTCAGAACAAAATACAGTACAAAGTCTGATTTTATGTGAAGTCAGAGTATAAGTGTCCATTTTAAGAAGAAATAATATTTTCTAACTTTAATTTTGCTAGTTTTATCTTAATACAAACTTCTGTGCTCCACCGACGATCACCTTCTCTTTGTAATCATTTTTCTAATTGGTATGTACAGTAAGATTAATCTTGTTTCCTTATCACATTAAAAAAAAAAAACACCCACATCTTACCATTTCATTCTGCACATCTGAGTTTTAAAAGCCTTGAAATATTCAGGACTGTACTACATTAATGACAGTAGGGGAGCATTCTCTAATCCTTAAACTGTCCCTAGAATTCTGGATGTGTATATGTATAAGTAAAAACTATCCAGATAATACCAGTCTAAGATAAATTCCTTCACTTTGGTAAATATTTCCACTATATTTAAATGTCTGAATCGTGTATTTTAAAATTAAAAAAAAAAAAAGGCATTCTGTAGGTCCTTTTCCTTGCTAGTTTACAAAAGAAGAAACACTCTAAACCGTTGATGCTGTTTATCCCCAGGTGGTGGTATTACACGCCATTTTATTTTTGCATTTCCCCAAAACACACTATTCCCCTGGTAAGTGAACAGTATTTTAAAATTAATTACTAGATGGTTTACAAATGTAGCATCCACACAGGCCAATTCTACAGATCTGCTCAGTGGCTTTCCCTTGACAAGCTGCTGCTTTTAACGGGAGAACAGTTTGACTAGTTATCTACGAGGTCAGATGAAGACAAAATAGCTTTCTTCTCTAGGCCCCTCCAGGCTTTGGAAAAATCCAGGAAGTGGGTTTGAACTTAGCTGCAGTGAATCTTGCCGTAGTAAACTTTTTGGGTGGTCAGAGTAACACCTTTCATTACAACTATTAGCTGAATGGCAAAAGACTCTCGGGTTTACGGTGTTTGCAGAGGCATTATTTCAGAACAATTCCATTTGGAAAGAAACACAATTGTAAACTGTTTCTATTTCAAGCCCATAAAAAGCAGAACTCGGATGAAAGGCAAAGCCTTGACCTTTCTATTTTAGACTTGCATCTGGGTAGCTAAGCCATCTGCTTTCTCCCACCTCCCACCCCATCTACTTAATGGACTGAAAATACTGCACTTAATTGCAATTTTATCCAACCAGGCTGACTTTTCTGAATTACGACCCTGTCTTTTCACCTAAAGGCTTGCTCGGTAGGGTCTTACTTAACCTTCCTTCCCAGTTCCTCCCTACTGCTCTCAATTATGAGCTGCCAAATGTCTGTAAAGTATATTAGGCTCTCACATAGGAAAGCCATCTATGGAGCTTTTTCATTTCAACAGTGAGCGCCTAACAGAAAATCCAGGGGTCTAGGCTCCTCTGGACACCGACGGTATTAGCTTTGTGCGGTTACGCAGAAAGGCACCTCTTACAGTCCATAAAGGAGTCGCGCGTCCTCGCCGCCCAACAAGGAACGCAGCCCAGGAAAGGACAGACAGACGAAGGTGGGAGGAAACCCCAGGAAGAAAGGCGCTTGGGAAGAATGGGGAGCCCAAGACGGGAGGGAAGACCTTGGCAGGAAGGCTCCGGAGAAGGGTGTGTAAAGTGGCGGAGAAGCTGGCCGAGAGGGCCGGTGAAGAGGGGCCCGGGGCAGGCGCGGCGACCCCGCCCGGGTGCACCGCAGGGACACGGGTGGCGGGGACCGGGACCCAGGCCAGCACCCCGGGGATGGCGGCCCACCCGCGGCCGAGCCCCGCTACTTAACTATTTGTAGAGCTGCTGCAGGCACAGGTCCAGGCTCTCGCCCTCCACCTCCTCTCGGGTGATGCGCTCCGACAGCGGCCGCGGGAGCGGGGGCAGCGGCGGCAGCTGGGGCTGCGGCGGCGGCGGCACGGCCGAGTGCCCTGGGGCAGCCGCTTCCACCTCTTCCTCCTCCTCCTCGCCCTCGGCCGCCGCCTCCTCCTCCACTGCCTCCTCTTCGGGCTCGGGGTCTTGGTCCTGCTCCCCCTCCTCGGCCACCTCTACCGTCGCAGCGTCCTCCCCCGGTTCCTCCCCCGAAGCCTCGGCCGCCTCAGCCGCGACCAGCTCCGCTTCGGGCTCGGGCTCGGGCTCGGATTCGGGTTCGGGCTCTGGCTCGCCGCCGCCGCACGGTCCGCGGAACTCGCCCAGGAACAGCTCCAGGAAGCGCCGGTAAGTTTTCTCCTCAGGGATGCAGCCCGCCATCGTTGCTCATGCCCCGAGATCCACCGGGAAGGAGGTGGGAGGTGAGCCCAGGAGGAGGAGGGGGCTGCTTCGGAGCCTCGCCTCCCGCTACGGAGGGGGAACGGCCTCACCGGCACCGGCGATCAGCACTGGGTTGCCTGGAGAGAGCTCCCGCAGGCGTGCGCGCCACCGAGCTCCGACGTGCGCGGCCCGGGGGCGGGGGCGGAGCGCGCCACCCCTCTCCGGTCTGGAGGGAAAGTTGGTGGCGGGCGCGCGCACAGGGTCCAGCGGCGGCCCACCCGCAATCCCTACCGAAAGCTCAGCCCACGCTGCCTAGAGACTGTCGCCATGGCAACCGGTTCTAATTAAGAATTCCAGGGTCCCTCCCGTCGAGTCGGTGGAGTAGTAAGGACACTGGACTCCTGCACTCCAACTTCGAATGGTCTTTGTTGGGTGAAGACCCTAGTTTCATGTACGACATCTCTGCTGGTTCCACCAGGAGTGTACTGACTTCAGTTTCCTTATCTGCTTGCCTTGCCTTCCTTAGTCTGTCTCTTGATACGATAGCACACAGTAAACACCTTTTACTGATGATATGCCTTGAAAAAGTAGGTGCACAGGCACCTAAAAGGGTAGTTTCCTTTGCCCAGGTTCTTTCATTTGATTCTATGTATCTTCCTTTCTCAAAAAGATGAACGTGAGAAATAAAATAGTAATTCGCTTGCTTTAAAGTCAAGACTTTCTAGCTGTGGCATGGGTGTTAGAGCCCAGATTTAAGTCTCCAAAGCCTTTAGAATCTTTCCCCTTAAATCTGCTCTCTGAAAATCTGTCTGTGCCTCGTATCCACACAATGTCATATATATATATATATATATATATATATATATATATATATATATATATATATGGTTTTGCAGTCCACACATGTTCATCTCTAATCCTCACCACAGTCCTTTAAGGCAAAGGATATTACCGTTATGATTCTGTTTTACAGATGAGGAAACAAGCCTTAAAAACAGTGACTTTGCTCAAGGTCAGAAGCAAGCAATGCAACAAGAATTCAGTCCATGGTTGAAATGGTAGATTTCACTTGAACGTTTTCCATCACCCTAAAACCCCTCCTTAGTCTCTATATAATGCATGTCATTATGTTATATTATCCTATCATATAATCTGTATTTTTTGTCTATATTTTGTTCTTCCCCACCACCTCTTGTGTCTCTTTTTACTCCCCCCAAGTTAGAACTGAAATGACTTTAAATTATTCTAATTTTCTTACCAAACTATACACTAACCTATTATTTTCAGGCTTCATGGTGATGATGTTGGTGGTGGGCGCTTGGAGGGAGGTGTGTTATACATCTGTATGGATGATAGCATCATTGCTGCATACTGCCACGGCCATGGCAGCATGTAATTCAGCACAAACATAGTGATTCTTTTCTCTGCTTTGAAATAACACGTACTCACAAATTATCCACTCCATCTCTCCATTTATTGTTTCTGGGTTTCAGCTGGATTTAGGATCTGAAATACCATTTCCAGTCAGTTATTAATGACAGAAGAGGGTGTGTTCTCACCAACTGTTTTCCTATAATTCTGTATTTTTAAATCCCTGACCTGATACTGTTATTTTAAGATTAAGTGGGTTGAACTTACTAATGGTATCATGTAAAGTAGAGTTCTATGTTCTCTCCTAGGTCAAGAATAATACATGATAGAAAGTGTATAGTAAATAGTGCACTTGGAATTTTCTCTATTTTTTTCTAAGATGAATGGAAAGTCCCAACTAATCTATAGAAAGAAACTGTTCCATGGGATGCCAAGAAAGCCCTCAAAGTCATTTGTTTTTTACTTACCTGTTTACTGCCATTTCAGAAAAAATAGAAAAGAGCTGGTGTCGTGGCACAACCCTTAATCCCAGTACACTGGAGGCAAAGGCAGTGGCACTCTGAGTCCTAGGTCAACCTGGACTATCAAGTCCCAGGTCATCCAGGTCATCTGGGGCTATGTACTGAGACCTTGTATAATAATAATGATAATACTAAAAGCAATACTAATAACAATAATTAACAAGAAGAAGGAGGAGGAGGAGGGAGGAGGAGGAGGGAAGAAGAAGAAGAAGAAGAAGAAGAAGAAGAAGAAGAAGAAGAAGAAGAAGAAGAAGAAGAAGAAGAAGAAGAAGAAGGAAGAAGGAAGAAGGAAGAAGGAAGAAGGAGAAGAAGGAGAAGAAGGAGAAGAAGAAGGAGAAGAAGAAAGGAGTGACAACTTTCTAGGCTGCAGCAACTTTAAACGTCAATTTTACATTCCAACAAACTCTTACTATCCTCAATTTTAACACGGTGGCATTTAATTCAGGAGTGCGTAGCTGTCAATGGTAACAATTCATGTCAAGCTACACCTTCTTACCTCATAATGTAGCCGCCTCCCTCATTTAGATGACATTTGTGACATTAATTTATGACTCAGCCTACACATCAAAGGAAAATGATATATGTTGGTAAAATAGTACTTCTAAGAATAAAAGAAAAAGCCCACACCTCTGCTGCTTGAAATGAGAGGCGTCTTTGCTTATATTAATGAAGACACTCCTTTACAAAGATCAATATGGATCCTATTGCATTCTTTTTAGCAAGGAAGCTTTGTCAGCAGCTGCAGCAGCAGTGGTAGGATCTCAAAGTGGCTGTGTAGGTGGGCTTGCTGATGTCAAGACTCAGTCCATTCTTACCATCACTGTGCTTCCCATTCTCCTCACACCTCCAAGTCCATTCTATTGCATTTTTATCTAATAGAAAATGTGAGGAGACCTGACACATTCTCAGACTCTCATAGTTGTTTTCTACATCCGATTGGTTTTTCTCGGACCACCTGAACATCCTTCCCTGCTCTTAACATAGTTCGTTCTTTATTCTCATCGTTGTATTTGTGTGCATCTTCTCTGGAAAATAAGACCATACATTGCTGCCATTGTATTTTAAAACAAATTTTGTTATTAGCACTTGATATGATTTTAGGATTTGCTGAAATATGTAATGAATTTTTTCATTAAAAACTCAAGCTATGAGAAAGCATAATGTATATGGAACGTAAAGTGATTTGTTCTGAGATTCTCTCTTACAAAAAGTGTTCTTCTAAGACCTTAGCTTGTTGAAGAAAATGCACAATGTCCTCTCATAAATTTTTATGGTAATGTTTGTAAGGGTAGAAAAATGCTGAATTTAGTAGTTTCTTATACAACCAGACATTTTCCTCTGATATTTACCCAAGAGAAACAAGTTGTCATACATACAAAAACATACATGAAAACCTGTACATAAATGTTCACAGTTTTATTTATAACAGCTTGGACCTGGAAGCAATATACATATCCATGAACAAGTAAGATGGATAACTGTAGTATATTCATACAGCAGAATACTATTTGTCAATAAAGATAGATGAACTAAGACCTGGCAGTTGGTAGGGCACACTTTTGATCCCAGCACTTGGAAGACAAGGCAGGTGAATCTATAAATTTGAGGTCAGCCTGACCTAAATAGAAAGTTCCAGGACAACCAAGAATACACAGAGAAACCTTGTCTTGAAAAAAAAAAAAAAAAAAAAACAAAGAGAGAAAGAAGACAAAACAAAGAACAACAACAACAAAACAAAACAAACAAAAAAAAAAACCATAAAAACAAAGAAAGAACTAGGCTACGTGTAGTGGTACAAGCCTGGAATCCCAGCACTCAGAATACAACAGGATCAAGAATTGAGCCAGATGTGGTTGTACACACCTTTAATCCCACTTCACTAGGAAGCAGAGGCGGGTGAATCTCAGTAAGTTTGAGGCAGTCTGGTCTACACAGCAACTTCTAGGCCACCAGGGATATATAGTAAGACCCTGTCTCGGGGGGAAAAAAAGAAAAGAAAGAAAAGAAAGGAAAAAGAAAGAGTTGAAGCCAAGCCTTGGTACATAGTAAGTTAAAGGCCAGCCTGGGCTACCATGAGATCCTCTTAGGTCAAAACAATCAAACAAACAAAACAAAAACCAGACACATTGGATAAACCTCAGAAACATGTTGAGAAGACTGGAGAGATGGCTCAGCATTTAAGAGTTTCTCATTGCTTCTCTTGTAGAGAACCTTAGTTTAGAGCACCACATGGATACTCAGTTCTAGGAGATCCAATGTTCTCTCAATGTTCTCTTCTGGCCTCTTTGGACACCAGGCATGTACTTGGGAGATATATATATATATATATATATATATATATATATATATATATATATATATATATACACACACATACATATATATACTGAGACACAAAAATTACACAAAAGAGGGTCTGGAGAAATGGCTCAGTTTTTGAGAGCACTTATTTTGCAGAAGACATGGGTTTGATTCCCAGTCCCCACACAGCAGCTCACAGCATCTATAACTCCAGTTCCTGGGAATTCAATGTATGAGACAGGCATATGGTGCACATACAATACATGCAGGCAAAACATGTTACACATAAAAATAGTTTCCGTTTCACAGAAGACAAGAATTCATATTATATGATTTTATCCATACAGGGTATATCCACTAGGATGATAACATCCTTAAAAAAACAAACAGGTGAGACTAAACCAGATGTGGCATGGTGGGTGGTACATGTTTATAATGCCAGCACTCAGGAGACTGAGACAGGAGGATTGCAAGTTTAAGGTCAATCTGGGCTACATTGCCAGAATGTCTCAAGAAAAACAAACAACAGCAAAAAAGGCTGAACCAACCAGATGTGAGAAAACAGGCTTTTCTTTGCATGAAACCGATGCTCAGTAGAAATTTGTGGAAAAGTAGCTCGAGTGAATATTGTGAGTTCATTAACACATTCTCTGTCACTATGTGTAGTGGTGCACAGCTTTAATCTCAGCACTCAGGAGGCAAAGGCAATGGATCCATGAGTTCAAAGCCAACCAGGTCTACAGAGTGTAGCCAGAGAAAGCTACATAGTCTCAAACAAAACAAAACCAAATAAAATGTTTTCATTTAACTGGGTGGTTGTATGAGTTATGAGTTATTAAATTATCAAAATATACATTAAAGATAATAAGGATGTACCTCATTGGTAGAGCACTTGCCTAGTGTGTAAAAGGTGCATTTAAAGTAAGTATATTGTACATAAATTATACCTTAATAAAGTTGATTTTTAAAGTGTTGACTTTGGTGTTGACCCTTGACCTCATTGCTATCCTCCCCAGCCTTCCCTCCCTTGTCCCACTCTGTATTCCCGGAGCTGACCCATTTAGGCTGCGTCCACCAGGCTCCACTGACAGCTGCCTTTCAGTTGTCATTGCCCAGTGAGAGGCACTGACAAGAAATTTTAAGTGAGGAGGACAAAAAAGCATCGCTTTTTTCAGTCCTGAGCCTGTTTTTTCTCCTTTGTATTTTGTTCCCCTTAAACGTCCGCGGGACTTCAGTCTGTGGACAGTGACCTGAGTCCCTGAACTCTAGAACCATCGTCTTCCATTTTCCCTTCAGCCTAGGGATGGTGGCAGCTTCCAGGTTCCTAATCTTGGAGAAATTAGAGAAATCTTCTTATAAAATTTTATCACTGTATAAATAATTTTCTGCATGCGTTTTAACTAAAATGATATAATAACAATATCTTAAACTATGCAAGGATTATATGGGACAGGATTTAAAGTGGATTAACCTGAAATTAAAGCAGTGTTAAGTCTTGAAGGTTGTACTGGAACAGAGTTTACCTAAAACAAAGTTAGCAGTAGATTATTTCCTAAAATTAGAAGAACATATTATCAGGTGCACTATGAAAGGCAAAGGGAGGTTTTAAAAGCAACTCTGAAATAGTAGCTGCGTATCAGTATTCCATAGAATAGGCATGAGTGAACTCTGATGTAAATACGGGCACCAGTGGGTGATGCTAACAAACCAGTGGTGGTTTATCAGTTATAAACACTGTATCATAGTAACACAGGATGTTAGAAACAGGGAGAAAGGAAGAAGGCAAACATGCTAACTTTACCCTAACTTTTAACAGAAAAGTTGGGATATCCCAACTTAAATATGCTCTAAAAAAAAAAAACCTTCAGTAATTTTAAATTTAATGTTTGATATATGAATAATTAAGGCATGTAATGTTTAAAATCTGTAACTTCTTAATTTATCTCCAATCGATGGTCTCTTAGTTATGGAAATCTAGGTTATATGTTCTATCTTTTCTAAAATATGTCTTCCTTATCTGTTTATAGGGAAAAATAGAGATACTGCTTTTAAAAACCTCAATTGTTTTATTCCTAATTTCTAAAGTCAATGAAGTTAATATTATATCTCAAGTAATAAAGCATATTTTATGTTTCAAAGTAATATATATATATATATTTTTTGTTTGTTTGTTTGTTTGTTTTTCGAGACAGGGTTTCTCTGTGTAGCCCTGGCTGTCCTGGAACTCACTCTGTAGACCAGGCTGGCCTCGAACTCAGAAATCCACCTGCCTCTGCCTCCCAAGTGCTGGGATTAAAGGCATGCGCCACCACCGCCCGGCTAGTTTTTATATTTTTAAGAAAACAGCATAACGGTAAGATATATATTTAGTTCCTGTCCAGTGGCCTACAAGTCAATGCTTATGCAAATGCTTAAGGCTAGGCCTAATGATGAATGTTGTGTTTTTACTATTTTTAAAACTGAATTTTGGGGCTGGAGAGGTGGCCTAGAGGATTAGAGCATTTGCTATTCCATGGGACCTGAGTTTAGTTCTCAGTACCAACTTCAGGCTGGGCACAACTTCCTGTAACTCCAACTCCAGGGTATCCAGTGTCCTCTGCTGATCCCTGAGGGCACCTACACATGTGGCATACACACATATAAACTTTTGAAACTTTTCTAAAAGGCTAAGCATGATGTATGCCTTTGATCCTAACACTCAGGAGGCACAGGCAATGAGTTCGAGGCCAGCCTGGTCTACATAGTGAGTTCCAGGACAGCCTGGTCTACATAGTGAGTTCCAGGACAGCCTGGTCTACATAGTGAGTTCCAGGACAGCCTGGTCTACATAGTGAGTTCCAGGACAGCCAGGGCTCTATAGAAAGACACTGTCTCTTAGACAGAATAGATAGATAGATAGACAGACAGACAGACAGACAGATAAGATCTTTGAAAAATAAATATGAGCTATGAAAGAGAATAAAAAGCTAATTATTTTTCTAATTCTGCTGTAACTGAGAGAAGTTCATTGAGTTGTATCATTTTAGGGGTCTGGTTAATTTTAGTGTGTGAAAGTTTTTTGTTGTTTGGTTGATTTTTTTTTTTTTTTTTTTTTTTTTTTTTTGACAGGGTTTCTCTTGTACCCTTGTATGTAGCCCTGGCTATCCTAAAATCCACTCTGTAGACCAGGCTGCCTGCCTCTGCCTCCTGACTACTGTGATTAAAGATGTGTGCCAACTACAAACTTTTTTTTTTCCCCAAGACATGATTTCTCTGTTTAGCCCTGGCTTCCCTGGAATCTACTAGTAGACCAGGCTGACCTCAAGCTCAAAAATCCCCCTGCATCTCCCTCCCAAGTATTGGGGGTTTATAAAGGCATAGGCCACCACCACCCATCTAAATTTTTTTTTCAAATTTGTAATGTTTTTAACATAATTGAGTTAAAAACGGAAGGATAATATATAAATAACTTTTAAAATATGAATGTGTAGGGCTGAAGAAGTGGCTCAGCAGTTAGAACACTTGCTGTCTCTTGTAGAAGACTTGAGCTTGACTCCAAACACCGTGACAAGAGGCTCACATCTGCCTGTAGTACCAACAAGGAAACTGGATGCCCTCTCTTGGCCTCCACAGGCTCTGTGCCCACACCCACACACCCACACCCACAAACACTGAAAGGGTGACACGTGCTCTTAAACACTGAGCCATCTCTCCAGCCCCAAGATACATAATTAAAAATCTTTAAAATTTTAAAATTAATTTAATTAAAACATTTTAGTAAAAAAAAAAAAATAGTGTCATCAAATCACCTTAGTAGAGTGCCACAGAGTATCTGACAACAGACTGGGTATAACAGAAATTATTTCAAATAGGGCTTCGATTAATAGCTGTGTTTTTAAAATCATCCCCATTTGCAGCCAAAAACATGCTTGCTATAATAATCTTTAATTCCTTTCCTCTTTCAGGCTATATAGTCATTTGCAGGAATGGGCCAAAGCTACAAATATTAAAATTCATTCAAAGTAGTAACAAGCCATATAAACTAAATTTTACAAGTTTTAAAGGCAAATAAGTTCTAGCCTTTCTTTTAAAGTTATACGTATGCTTATAGATAACAGAATTTTTTTTATCTAGCATTGTTCTGTCACCAACCAAAATATGAACTTAGGACATCCTTACAGATGAAGAGGGCAGGGTCCGATGGTAATCTGATGCTATAAATGTTGGCATGTGGCATGTTCTTTCCATAATGAATGATTCTTCTAAAGTGAATTGACTACTAAAATATCCACATCAATATTTTCTGACTAATTTTCAATATACAAGACCAGAAAGTGCTTCTTGGTAATAAAAATTTACTTTTATTATCATCTAATTTTAATTACCTTTAAATATTCACTTAGAATGAGTACATGGAAAAACTCTTAATGAGTGAACATGTCCTCCTAGTTAGGTCAGCTAGCAGTCACCCATCACTCTGCAGCATTCATTAAAACTAAAATAAAGCAAAGGAAAAGCCCAACACCAAAGCAGCAGTATTTTCAATAAAAATGGAACAGGCAACTAAATCTGAAAATTCCTAACAAAGATGTTTTCTACACTTAGATCTTGCTAATACTTCCTTTGTCGTTGATGGAATTGAGCCATGGTACCATTTGTGACTGGAAGAGAAGATGAAGTGACTCAGTTAACCTAGAGTGCCTCGGCATATGGCACTCATAGGTGGTAGACTAGCTGTGTCCGACAAGAGTAGAAGCAAGCCATGTGGCACAGACGTTATCAATTACCACACATGGTGACCATGCTGACACAATGCATCTTTTCCAGGAAGGAAATGACTTGGGCATATGAAGTCGTTTGCTGCCTTGTGAAAGAGTGATCTATAAATGACATATCTGGCACCAAGACAGCACATGCTGTCTTCAGCAATTAAGCTAAGGCTTACTCTTATTAACCCTTACTGCATACCTAACATGGTATTTATTTGCAAAAAGGTAGCCATCGAAGTACATATCCAAAGTAAACATATGTCTTTCAAACGTAAAAATTATTTTCAAATAATAGCATAGTAATACTTGTTTGTAATTCCAGCACTTTTAGGGGTGGAGGCAGGAAAATTCCAGGCTAACATGAGTTATACAAAGTCTCAAACCCTGTCTCAAACAAACAAACCCTGTCTCAAAACAAAACAACCAGATAGCTCAGTGGTTAAGAACACTAGCTGTTCTTCCAGAAGACATGAGTTCAATTCCCAGTATTTACACAGTGGCTCACAAGCTCAGTCCCAAAAGATCCAGTGGCATAAGACACACATGTGGTACATGGTGCAGAGACATAGATGCAAGCAAAACACCCATACACATAACTTTAAAAACCAATTATATTTCAAATGGCCTGTTTAATTACCACATAAAAATCTGAATTTTTATATCACTGGAAGTACATACCAGTAATTTCAAAACTCTTTTAAGAATACAACCTATGGGAAGAGTTCAAGATTATATCTAAGGAAATAAACTTGTAATTATTTCTTCTAGGCACTATCAAAAAATTTGCAATGCAAAGCAATGTGGTAAGCATTGTGCTTTTAGAAACTCTGCCACGAGTTGGGTATGGTGGCACACAATTTTAAATCCAGCACTGGGAAGACCTGGCAGTCCACCCAGAGAGACTCACAGGCAGCCGGCTAGGCCAGTTTTCTACTGCATCAAAGTAAACTTAAGTTTAGCACTGAGATCTGAGATCGGCCTCTTCCACAGCCTTGACCGAACTTCGCTACATGGTTCTCGTTTGCAGGTGTCAAAGACCACATGTTGAAGATAATGTATTCCCATTGTTTCATTTATATTGGAAACACTCATTACAGGAGGTAAGACAGGTCACATTAGCCCAGGCTGGCTTCAATGTCCTATATACTCAACGCTATCCTTTAACTCTGATTCTCTTGCCTTCAACTCCCAAATGCTGAAATTCCGTTGTTTGTTTTTATCCTGTGAGTGTTTGTCTGCATGTATGTGTGTGCACCACATATGTACCTGGTGTCTATGGAGTCCAGAAGAGGGAGTTGGGTCCCTAGAACTTAAGTTAGAGAAGGAGGTTAGCTGCCATGTGGGTACTAAGAACCCAGGTCTATTGAAAGAGCAGCAAATGCTCTTAACTGCTGAGCCCTTCCTTCCCGTCCGGAGTGCTGGGTTCTCAGTCGTGCTACCGTGCCACCGCCCAATATGTGAATAGGTGAATAATGAGAAATAAGAACTTGACCTTACGGCTAAGCTGGCAGTTGATGCCTAGCTGTGTACTGAGTTTAGCTAATGATGTCCATTGTAACATGCTACATGTAACATCTGTAACACAGCCTAGAGTAGATACACTTCTTACATGTGACTTAGGACTTTAAAAGCAAGTGTTCTAGCCAGACCTGGCCACACAAGCCTATAAGCTTAGCTACTCAGGAGGCCGAAATAAGAGGATCACCAGCTTAAGGCTAACTTAGGCAATGTAGTTAAGAAAATTGTTGGGTGCTGGGATTGGGGGTTGTTTGTTTATTTGTTTGTTTGCTTGAGATAGGGTTTCTCTGTGTAGCCATGGCCATCCTGGAACTCTCTATGTAGACCAGAGTGGTCTTCAACTCAGAGATCCGTCTGTCTCTGCCTGGCTTGGGAAGGCTGGTTTTGGGTTTTTTGTTTTTTTGTTTGTTTGTCTGTTTGAAGGCTGAATGTAACTCAGTGGTAGGGCACATGGTGTTAGGTTCAACGTACAGTAAAACAAGATAAAGATAAAGATGAGGAAGTGACTGTCCTAAATGAGGGAATGGAACATAGTTTTGTAATAGCCACCCTCGCGAGTGAACAGCGTCACTTCTTTTGATGGGACTGTACCAGTCAAGTCAGTAATTAGACCTCTTTTAGACTAAAGAGGACCTACTGCACCCGCTGTTAAAAAAGGGGCCAAGTAATTTATTTTAAAGTACTGTAATGTTTATCTTCATGAGTTTATGACAAAGTTTAGAAACTTGAACTTAGGAGCTCAGAAATGTGTTCTGAACTTAATTACCTAGGATATCATCGAGTGCTAACAGGAAACCAATACATAAAACCCACAATAAAAATGTGAATCACAGTGAGAACTATTCATTCCAAAGTGATAGGGCAAATGCCTTTAATCCCAGCATTTGGGAGGCAGAGGCAAGCAGAGCTCTGTGAGTTCAAGGTCAGCCTGGTCCACCGTGAGCTCCAGGCTACCAAGAGATACAGGATGAGATCCTGCCTCAAAAAGTGTGTGTATGAATATGTGTATATATATGAATAATATATACATATTATACTTATATATAATATATATATGAGTATACATATATGAGAGAACTAAGTGACTAGAGACTAAAAAAACCTTTTCTTTAAATCTAGTGCTTTTCATATTTAAATCCTGTAACAAAAGAAAAGAACTAGAAAGAAAGTCATGACATTTTTTTCTTGTTTTTCTTTGTTTTTGCTTTTTTTGAAGAGAGGAGCTTATTAAGCCATTCTATTTATTTTTGTCTTCATTTAATTTTTTTCTTTCTAAGAATTAGTATACTTCCTATAATTGAACCGATTAGTTTTGTAATTATATTTTTCTCTTGGAGCCTCAATTTTTGTGGCTTCTTGACATAAATTCTCTTTACATTACTGCTTGGTTTTTGTTATTTATTTTGCAACTTCTTATTTTTGAAAGTAGGTAGGATGTAATCTTGTGTTCTCTCTACACCCCTTTTGAGTACAACTTTTTATCTTCATAAAACAAATCATACAAATAAAACCGTATTTAAAGTAATAGTGAACTTAAAAACTGACATCTCACTACACATAATGGGAATCAAATGGACAGTTGAAATCTCAAAAACCCTCTGTTAAAGGTGAGCTGGGACCAAAAAGAGGCAAAGAAATAGACTGCGGTCAAAAATACATGGAATCTTGTCAACATATTTTATGCCAAAATCAGTTCTAAGGGAGCAAAATGTTCTGTAAATTTTAACAGTAACAGTAAATTTAGGCACTGATGTTAACTAAAAATACATATTATGAACAGTCAGCCTCTTTCCTGTAACTCAATATGTTTTTTGAAAGCAATAGAATATCAGCTTTGTCTCAAAACTAAAATTCAACATATTCCAGTAGTAATCCCAATATTGATTTTTTATTGTGTTTTACTTGTTTTTGACACAGGGTCTTGGTGTAGAGCTAAAGCTAGCCTGAAATTAGCAGCAATCCTCCTGTCTCAGCCTCCTAAGTGCTGGGATTACAGGTAGGCAGCAACCACACTTCTGTGATCTTGAAAGTAAATATGTCTCTCTTTCCAATATCTCCAGTACTGATTATTTCCAGTGACTGCCTCATAATGTCTCTGTAAAAATAAAAGCCATGATATTAAACAATGATTTATAAACAACCTCGTTTGTGAATAAGGCCGAGACATGGAAAATAAAGATGCCCGAATTGGCGTCTGGACGTCTCAGGCAGTGAGATGTGGTCCTATGATCATTCTACCACATTATGCTATAATTTCACCACCAACTGCAAAAAATTAAGAACATTACTGACAAAAATAAAACACAGTGGGTCTAGAGATGGCTCAGAGGTTAAGAGCAAGCACCTGTGACCCTGACACTCCTGTGGCAAATCTGGAGGTAGAGCTAAGAGAATCCCTGGAAGCTTGCAGACCAGCTGTCCTGGACCATACTGAAATGCTGTCTCAAACAAGATAGAAAGCAAGGACCAACCACGACGAGGTTGTCCTCTAACCACCCCACCTGGACTGTGATCACATACAACCACACTCACCCACATATACAAATGTGCAAACAAACACCTGGATCACACAGGAAAAATACTGGTAGTACTTTCTTTCTTCCTCTTCCTCTTATTTCTTTTACTTCTTTTCCTTTCTTCCTCCTCCCTC
Source organism: Arvicanthis niloticus (assembly GCF_011762505.2). Lineage (NCBI taxonomy): Eukaryota > Metazoa > Chordata > Mammalia > Rodentia > Muridae > Arvicanthis > Arvicanthis niloticus. The sequence goes on along the minus strand of NC_047663.1, from coordinate 34,760,813 downwards.
CTCCTCTTCCTCTTCTTTTCTTCCTCTTCTTCCTTTCCTCCTCCTCCTCTTTCCTTTTCTCTTTCCCTTTTTTCTTTTCTCTTTTCTCTCCTTCCTTCCTTTCTCTCTTTCTTTTCTTTTCTTTTCTTTCTTAAACAGGGTTTCTCTGTGTATCCCTAGCTATCCTAGAACTCATGCTGTAGACCAACCTGGCCTCAAATTCACAGAAATCCACCTGCCTTTGCTTCTTAAGTGCTGAGATTAAAGGCATGTGCCACCATCACCTGGATTATGATTTTCGTGTGTGTGTGTGTGTGTGTGTGTGTGTATGTGTGTGTGTGTGTTTGCATGTAGAGGCTAGATTACAACTCAGTGTCATTCCCCAGTTGCTGCACACCCTGCTCTTTTAAGACGGCCTCATTGGACCAAGCTCACAGATTCTGCTGGGCTGACTGGCCCATGTACTCCAATGATCTGCCTGTCTCAGCCTTCTCAGTATTGAGACCACAAGTGCACACAGTTTGTGTATTTTGTTTCTTTCATGTGGGTTCCATGGATGGAACTCAAACCCTCATACCTGCATGGCAAGCATTTTACTGGATGAAGTATCTCCCTGACACCTGGTGGAATAATCTCTTTCCTAGCAATGTAGATATGTAATAACTATATTTAAAATGTTAAACTTGTATCCTAAAAATAAACAAAACCAGGTGCTGAATTAGGTTATGTGAGCTTTTAACTTTATATTTTATCATATTAAATACCTAAACTTGGAATCAAATTGATTTTCCAAGTACAGCAATAAACAGTATACATTTCTGGTATTTGTTTTTCCCAAAATGAGTTTTTAAAGTAAGCTTATGTTGTACTAGTTACGTCTAAAACATGGTAAAACATAGGCATGACATAAAAACACTGGGAGTGAGTAATGATATACCTATAATAAAAATATCTTCAGGAAACACATTACTTTGTACAACGAATATGCTAATTAACAGCCAGGTGTCGGTGGTACACACCTTTAATCCCAATACTCAGGAAGCAGAAGCAGGCAGATCTCTCTGAGTTCAAGGCCAGCCTGATCTACAGAGTGAGTTCCAGGACAGCCAAGGTACACAGAGAAACTGTCTTGAAAAAGGAAACAAAAACAAAAGCAAGCAAGCAAGCAAGCAAACAAAGAGCAACACTACTGGGGGCTAGAGAAATGCTCCAGCAGTTAAGAGCACTGGCTACTCTTGCAGAGGACCTAGGTTCAATTCCCTGCATGTAAATGGTATCTTAGAACTGCCTGTAACACCAGTTCCAAGGGATCTGCCACTGTCTTCTGAGCTTTATATGACACACATGGTACACATATACATATGTAGTCAAAGCATTTATAAATCTCGGGACTGTTGCTTGGGCTGGCTTTCATTACTACAAACACCTGAGATTAAAGTGGCTTAGTTTTAAAGGTTGTACCCCATGATCAGACAGACTTATTGCTTCCAGACCTCTGGTGGGTTTGCCAAATGGCAATAACAGATACACACATGATAGGACTAAACTGCTCGCCCCAGGAAACAAGAGAAAATGGAGACTCGGGGTCCCACAGCACACTCAATGATTTAAGGACTTCCCACTTCCCACTTCCCATTTCTTAGTTCTACTACCTTCCAATAATATCCCCTGGGAAACAAATTTTAAGCCACATTAACCTTTAATAGATACTTAGCAGTCGCATTATATCAATATTCATGTATGTACATCATGACCTTATCAGAATCATAGCCATGACAGGAAATAAAAGGAAATCTGATTCTTTTTAATTGACCATACAATCTAACTCCAAGATAAAATCCAAATGCATCTCCTGTCTGCCAGGTAGAACTGTTTGTCAAGATGAACTTGAAACAGAGTCTCATGGAGCTCAAGTTGGTCTCCAACTCTCTATGTAGCTGAGGATGGCCTTGAATTTCTCATCCTCCTGCTCTACCTTCCAGGTGCTAGAGTTGGGCTTTCTAGACTTTTATCTACTTCACTCATCTCAAACTGGGAAACAAGCTCATATAAACTGGAGACAATAAATAAACCATCACCAGTTCAAACCAAGAAACAGAAAAACGCTACTCGAGGGAAGTCTGCATCTAAATAACTGACAGAGTATAACTATCTTTGAAAAATAAAGCTTTCAAATAGTTGAGGCCTGGTGGATTTGGTTCAGTGGTAGAGCATTTGCTTAGCATGTCTCCAGAACATAGAAAGTAGGGGGAAAAAAAAAAGAGAAAAGGACTGGGTTTTCTCTCAGACCCTGCAGGAGGTATGAAGGACTGGTAGCACTTTATTTTTAGGCCAGTAGGGTTGATTTCAGATTCCCAAATGACAAAATAATACTTTTTAATAGTTTCTTATGGTTGGGGATTAAACCCAAGGTGTAATATGGTAGACTCTACCACTGAGCTATGATTCCCAGCCCTACAAACTTGTAGTCTTTAAACCATTATGATTAAATGTTTACTATAGTAGTAGCATGAAAACTAATACAAATAACTCAACATGGAATTATATGCTTATTAAAAGCGTTGTTTCTTTTCCTTTTATCTTTTGGTGTGCGTCTGTGTGTAGCAATGCCCATGTGGAGGTTAGGAGACATTTTGTGGGGCTTGGTTCCTTCTTTCCACCATGTGAATTGTGAGGGTTGAGCTCAAGTTGTCAGGCTTGGCCAGCCCTAAATTTCTTATACTAAATGTACTGTGACAACTAAAACTCCAAAAAGTGTTAGGATTTCTTAAGAGCAGGTTACATCACAGAGAATGGGGACACATACCTATAATCTTAGCACTTGGGGGGGGGGGGTGAATGCAAGATCAGGATTTCAAGGTTATCCTTGGCTACATATCGGTTCAAGAACACAAAGACCCCTTCTCAAAAGAATAAAATACAAAGGCTAGCAAGATGGTGCTTGGCAACAAACCGAATGAGCAGTTTGACTCTTGGAACTGTCATGGTAGAGAACCAGCTCTTCCAAGTGGTTGAATGAGCCTCACATAAACAACATGGAATGCCTCCCCACCCACTGGATGAATAGATGAATGTAAAAAATGTAAAAGCACCAAATACAGGGCAAGCTGAGATGGTTCATGGGCAAAAGCGTCTGTCATTCTTCACAGCAGAATAAAATCCCGAGAGGTCATGTACACCCCTGACCACACCTAGCTTATCTAATCTTGGAAGCTAAACACGGTTAGGCCTAGCTAGTCTTTTGATAGGAACTTTACAAGCTAATTGGGGATCATCAGGTTGTTAAGAGTGGGTCCTGGAGTAAAGAGCTGGCTTAGAAGTTAAGAACACTTGTTACTCTTACAGAAGACCTGGCTTGATTCCACATGGTTGCTCACAGCCATCTCTAACTCCAGTCGCTGGTAATGCAAAGCCCTTTTGACTTCCACAAACACCAGACAGGTACATGGGTACACATACCTACTTGCAGGGCAAAACATTCATACACATACAAAACAAAAATATTTTCTCTTACTCTGATACAACTAGTGACTTCCATGCACAGGTCGTGAGGGTAGGCGTTCCTCAAGCGAGCTAGGGAGAAAGCTTTCACCAAAACTTGACTATATTGGACATCAGATTTCTAGTCTCTATAAATGTAAAGATGAATAATAATAAAAAAAAAAAAAAAAAAAAAAAAAAGACAGGCTTTCATGTAGTTCAGGGCAGCATCAAACTTGCTATTGAGCCTAGGCTGACTGAACTCCTGCATCCACTTCCCATGCCTGGCTGGAAAAGTCACTTAAGTCTGTGGCAGTTTTAGTCTTAGAAGATATATAGGAAATGTTTTATTTTTCCTGGAAAAATGTATTTTCAGCATTAGGAACTTTAAATGCTCTTATGTAAATTTATTTTAAAGGCATTATACACATAAGTACTTGGCTTTGTTTATAATCAAGGTCTCAAGTTTTTTTTCAGTATAGCAATCTGATACCACGGTGATAACTTAGGAAAGAAAAGCATTATCCTTAGTAAAAGCAGAACCCAGGTATGGAGGCACATCCCTCTACAGTCTTAGCACTGACAACAAAGACACGAATGTGCAGTCAAATCTACCTGACTGTAGCGAGACCTTGCCTCAAACAAGATAAAACAGGAAAGAAAAGGCAAGAATCCACATTACCCAGTGCTTGAAGAGACCCAGTGTTTACTACTCAGAACACTTTGACTCTCTTGGCTTTATGAGACCTGAATGGACAAAATACAAAATGGCGGGCAACTTTTAATGATGATCAGTTAATGCCATTATAATCAACCATTCTGTTAAAGCAGTTATCTCAAACTAGTTGTGTGATTAAGATGACCACATGCATGCTTGCAATTGCCCCGGTGACCGTTACAAGTTCTGCTTTCATGCACACACCTAATAAGCTTTAGTTAGCCCATATGTAAACTCCGCAAGAGTCACAATGAAGAACTTTCTAAGTATAGTGTTCAGCTTAAGACAGAAAATACCACCTATTATGAGAAATGTTGAAAATACTGTCAAATATATGTAATAGTCAATTGTTTAAGTAATTTTTCTGGGGCTGGGATGTAGCTCTGTGGTAGTGTGCTGGAGTACCACACAGCATGCACAAGTTCAGGGTTTGACTCCAGTACAAAATAAATAAATAAATTAATTAATTAATTAAAAAAAATTAGAATTTCTCCCTCCACAGAGCACCAAACTTTACCTTCATTGCTTGGGAGTGCTAGGGCCAAGCCACACCACACCTACAAAGTTTTGTTCAGTACATAACCCAGTTTTGGGGTTCACAGTGTTATCAAATATCTTACAACATTTGTAGATGTCTTAAAACATTTTATTTCTGTGTATGTATCTGGGTGAGTGCATGCCATATGTATGTAAGTTCTCAAGAAGACTAATAGAGGGTATTAGATCCCTGGAGCTGAGATGAGCTGCTGACATAGATGCTGGGAACTGAACTCAGCTCCTATGGAAGAACAGTAGCTCTTACCCAGTGAAACATCTCTCTAGTCCTTTTAAATGATTTATCTGTAATTTTAGTTTCAGGAGATCTGATATCTCACTCAGATATACATGCAGGCAGCACACCAATGTGCATAAAATAAACATTATTTTTAAAAGTCCAGAATTTTTATTTATTCACACTGTACTTCAAAAATGTACTACAACTTGACTATTCTGGTATGTTTCTTTTTTCTTTCTTTCTTTCTTTTTTTTTTTTTTTTTTTTTTTTTTTGGTTTTTCGAGACAGGGTTTCTCTGTGTAGGCCTGGCTGTCCGAGAACTCACTCTGTAGACCAAGCTGGCCTCGAACTCAGAAATCCACCTGCCTCTGCCTCCCAAGTGCTGGGACTAAAGGCGTGTGCCACCACCGCCCGGCAAGGAGGAGGATATGTTTCAATGGCTACACACAGTTACAAAATTTTCCCTTTAAAATGACAAATAACAAAAATTAAACAAATAAACTGAGGTCACTAAAACTAATTTCATCTGCTCAAATTTGTAAAACTATCCACAAAATTAACTATAGGTATGGACTGTACACCTTTAATCCCAAAGGCAGACAGGCAGATCTCTTGAGTTTGAGGCCAGCCTGGTCTACATAGTGAATTCCAGGTCAGTCAGGGAACATAATAAGATATGTACACACACACACACACACACACACACACACACACACACACAGAGAGAGAGAGAGAGAGAGAGAGAGAGAGAGAGAGGCTTAGTTTTATTGCTATGAAGAGACAACATGATTATAGCAATTCTTACAAAGAAAAAAAAATTAATTTGGGGCTGCCTAAACGTCCATTATCATTGCAATTGAAAGGATGGTGGCATGTAGGCAGACAAGGTTGCTAGAGAAGGAGCTAAGAGTGTCTACATCTTGATCCACAGACAGCAGGAGACTGTGTGTCACAATGGGCATGACTTGAGCATTGGAGACCTAAAAGCCTGCCTCCACAGTGACACATTTCCTCCAACAAGGCCACACTTATTCCAACGTTACACCTAATCATGCTACTCCCCAAAGGCCAAGCATTCAAATACATGAATCTATGTGAGGCAAATCTATTCAAACATACATACATACATACACCACAAGCAGCCAACTGTGGGGCAAGCAGACTGTGCCACCAGACAGAACTGGTAAGGCTGAACAGGCTCAGACCCCAGGGAATTTCAGAGTTGAAAATGACAGGAGTCAAACCAGATCCCTGCCAAGCTTTATCTGTTCTGGAACATGTAATCATAATACCAATCAGTCACATAGCATAAGAACCTGGAGTTCTCCATTCTAATGAGGTATCTACATAGGCCTTGAGTATTAGGCTGATTAGTTTCCCTTCTTGGGCGTTTCTTCCTGCAAAAGGTAGTAACCCCTGGTTCACCCTGAGTAAGGTGTATGCATTCACATCCATCAAAGAAAACAGTTTGGACAAGCAAGGACCATCCCTTCATCAAGGATCACAGTGCGGGGAGGGGCATAGTTAGGCCTCAATCCTCAGAAGGCCTCCTCTTCTAGCCCCTCCCATACTCTTGGCACTGACTTGGAACCAAACTGGCTTCTGCCCCTCTTTAGGGCTCAGCCTTCCCCTGGTGTATAGACACCAAGGGGAGACACAGACCTTCAACCCCCATTACAGACTGTGTTCTGCCTCCAACAATGGTTTGCAGGAGGTGCTCTGGGCAACCCAGCAGCAAGGCAGACATGTAGACCAGGAGTCGGCAGACCAAACCACCAACCCAACTAACTAGTGATATGCTAATTCTTTTCAAAGCTATATTTGTTTATTTTTAATTTTATTTCATATTTGTTTGTTTTGCCTACATGTATGTATGTATACCACATACATGCTTAAGTGTCCATGGAGGACAGATCCTCTGGAACTGGAGTTACTGGGTGCTGGTAACTGATCCAGATCTTTCAAGCAACAAGTGCTCCTCTCTCTAGGCCCCCAAAGCTACATTTAAGAATAAGTAAGAATATTAAGATAGGATGGGACATGACTCAGCATTTATTTCTTAAGAACCCATCTCTGGCAGCCAACCACACATAAGTCCAGTGCTGGGGACTTGATGCCCTCTTCGAGGCTTTGAAGACCTCCACATAGTTGGCAACACACAGACACATATTACACACACACTTAAAATGTATTATAGTGTTTTATTTCTATTATTTTTTTAGGCAATTGACAAAGAAATTTTCTACTCTGGGTGGTAAATCCAGATAGGTAACATAAGATCAGCTTTCCACATTTCTCAAAATAAAAACACATTAAAATATAATTATAGAACAGTGCTTCAGAAAATCTTTTCAGGAGCTAGGGAAATGGCTCTGTGGCAAAGCACCTGACATGCAGGCATGAGAACAGCATATAAAAGCTAGTACAGCATATCTGTGCATCTTGGTGCTGGGTGGTCGACAGGTGGCTCTCTAAGTCAGTGAGCCCCATGTTCAGTAAGAGATTTTTTCTTAAAATTTAAGGTGGAAGGCCTGGAAAGATGCTCAGTGGATAAAAGGACTTGCTATGTAAGCCTGACAACCTGAGTTCAATTACCAGAGCCCACACCTGTTGCTACACACCAGTATCCCAATGTTCCTAGTGAGAAAGGAGGCAAAATCAAAAGTAGCCACAGTATGAGGACCTGGAGGTTGAAGAGACAAAAGAAGAAACCTGCCTGAGTCAGGGTGGAGGAGCTGGAGAGATGGCTCTGCAGTTAGGAACATTTTTGGTTCTTGCAGGACTAGGGTCTGGTTCCTAGCACCTCCATGGTGGTTCAGTTTTACTTGTAACTCCAGTTCCATGAGATCCATCACCTTCAGCTTGCTTTTGTAGGCACCAGCACACACACAGTGTACATGCATGCATGCATGCATACATACCACACTGAATAGCACATCATCAGTTATCTGGATGCACTGATATTAGTATTTGGTCAGCATTCTTCTTCTGGTTCTCGTGGCCGTTTCCGAAAATTCAAAGAACTTTCTCTCTGTGATGAGGCAGCAGTGACAACAGCATCTCTAAATCCCTGAGGCTGCAGGATAGGGAAACACACACAGTTAAAAGATAATTTAAAAGATTAGTTTTCCAAATAGTCTTTAAAGAGGCTATGTTATTCTTGGAAGAGGATTTATCAATCATTGAATTGAGAGGACAAACTTTACAGGTAGTCTAACCCAGAGTGCTCGTCTATAAAGAGCACACATTACATAAAAATAACACCACATAAGGGTGTTCTCTAAGACCTGACCTGTGGTGATGTCCAAGTTAACAACAACAAAATTCTTTCTAGTTCTCTAGAAAGAATCGTAAGAAGTCTTATGGTGCCTCAGCTGGGAGAAGTAGAAAGAAGTAGTGTGTACGGCCACATAGGCATTTCACAAATCATTTTATAGTAAAATTACTCTGCCTGGCATGTGGCATGCATCTGTAATAGCATCATTTAGGCAGTGGAGGCAGGAGAGTCAAAAGTTCAAGGCCAGCCTGGACTAAATAACAAGACCTCTTCTCAAACAAGACAAAATAATTGAGAACAGGTTAATGTACGTTAAATGAGGTTAGTGTAAAAACTAAGTGGAAAATTCACTTTCAGAACTGCTTTCCATTTTTAGTTTTCTCTTTATAAAAATAAGGGACTGCTGAGTGTGGTGGCGCATGTGAGGCCAGCCTGGTCTACAGAGTGAGGTCCTGGACAGCCAGGGCAAACAGAGAAACCCTGTCTCAAAACAAAGAAGCTCCAGGTCACGCTCAGCTCTGTAGTGAGTCTGAGGCCAACTTGGGCCTAGAGTCCAATGATATAAATGCTCAGGAAATTAATGTTGTCTCAAGTGTTTCCACATCTACTGGTCAAAATTATTAATATTAGTGTAGAAACACAAATGTGTGAGACAGGCTCTCATGCTGCCTAGGCTGGCCTTATACGACTGATCCCCCTGCCTCAGTCTCCCAAGTCCAGGCTTGTGCCATCATGTCCCATTATACATTTTCCTTTCTGAAACACTTCCAACATAAAAATCTTGAATAGACTTTACATATGCCATGGAACATACATAAATATTTCATCTGTTCTCAAAGATAAATTTCAGTTCAACTGTGACTACAGTACTGTGTAAATACTATTTTGATAATGTTCTCACATCTAAACTATCCTCAGATATGCTTGCTGCTTACAAGATTAACAGAAGCGATTTGTACATGACCTCTTCAGATAATTACTGCCCAACAACTGCAAAATCCCACTGTGATGAAATAATACTGACTGTGATCTGAAATGGTATTGTGGACTCCTTCTGGCTTGGTGACTTGTACAATGTTGCAAATCTGCTTGGAGAAAAAAAATACATATAAACACATTACCTCAATTAATTAGGTCACATGACTGGTTTTATAATTTAAATGTACAGAGTCCTATACTATGCTTGCATTATGTGTTCTCAAGAACACAAAACAAAAAGAAATATATTGAAAAAAGCAAAATGAAACCTCTCCTCACAGGGCAGTGCTGTGGGTGCTTTTCAGTCTCAGTTAACCAGAGGCACTTTTTTTTTTTTTTTTTAAATTCAGGAGTTCAAGGCCAGCCTGAATCTTAAAAAAATAATAATAATTAAAAAGTTTTTAAAAATTAAAAATCTGGGTATGGTGGCACAGGCCTTTAATCCAGGCAGAGACACCTGAATCTCTAAGTTTGGGGCCAAGCCTGATCTACATAGTGAGGTCCAGGACAGCCTGGGTTGTCATTCTCACTATATGGAGAGTTTGAGGCTCTGGACTACATCATAGCCTATCCTCCCCCTAAAAAGTAAGCAGACTTGTATACACATGTATGATTTTAAAGATTTATTCTTATTTTTAATTATGTGCAGGGGTGTGTGTCTGTATGTGGGTATGTATACATGGGTACAAGCACCCTCAGGGAAGCATCAGATCCCCTGGAGATGTGGAGTTACAGACAGTTGTAACCACCTGGAACTCACTCTGTAGACCAGGCTGGCCTTGAAATCAGACTGTCTCTGCTTCTCCAGTGCTAGGATTAAAGGTATGTGCCACCACCACCCAGCTAAAGCTCTTTTTGTATGTGTGCATATACACGTGAAGGTCAGAGGTTGAATTAAATCTCTTTACTGTTTTTTCAGATAGGTTCTTTCACTGATTCTAGGGTTCAATCAGTTACTAAATTTGCTGTCCTAGAGTCCAGCAAGTCCTAGAGATCCTACGATTTCTTCCTCCCCAATGCTAGGACTGCAAGTGCACACCATCGTGACTTTTTCATGTGGGTGTTGGGGATCCAAATTCCTGTTCTTATGTCTGCACAGCAAGCCCTTTATGGCCTGACTCACCATCTCAACTCCACAATCTACACTTTTAATAACTACATTCAAATAGTGTGAAGAGCAAGAACATAAAAATCTTTCAAGTTTCTTTTAAGGAGCTTGATGTGGTGGTGCACACCTGCAGCTAAAGCAGATGGAGTGGGCTGTGAGGACTGTTGTAAGCTCAAGGACCACCTAGGCCACATAGACCTTTGAGGGCACCCTAGATACACCACCCTGTTTCAAAAAAAAAAAAAAAGGAATTATTCTTTTGTGATGATGGAAACTGAACTCAGGACCTCATACAAGTTAGGAAAGTGCTTCACTACTGAGTTATCATCCTACAATTATTTCTAAAATATTTAAGTCATTCACAACAGCAAAAAGACTGAAGCAACAATGTCTACTAAGAGATAAATAAATAAAATATGGAATACCTCTCTCTGTCTCTCTCTCTCTCTCATCCCTCTCATTGTTAGGATGAAAATTCTGACATGCCTACAAAATGAACCTTGAAGACATTATTCTAAGTGAAATAAGTAAATCAAATATTGTATGATTTCAATTATATTTGGTTCTTAGAATAATCAAATCAGACAGAGTTGAACAGTGGTTGCCAGGGACAACACTGTTATTTAACACTGAAGTAAAGAAGATGACAATATTCTGGAATAAATGGTAGTGAAGGCCATATAAGAATATGGATGTACTTAATGCCAGCCAGCTGTATAAATACAGCTAAAACTACAGTTTCTTTTTTTTTTTTTTTTTGGAGTTTTATGTAATATAGATTCTAACTTAACAGGAAACAATCATAGACTTTTATTAGTTTCTTTACAATATAATACTCATTTGTTTTTGAGCCAGGATTTCATATGGGCAGTCTAGTTTTGAATTTACTATGTAGCCAAGGATGGTCTTGAATTCCTAATCTTCCTGTCATCACTTCCCAAATGCTAGGATTACAAGCATACGCCACCAAGCTTAGCTTATTTTCAAAACTAAACTATAAAGAACATCTAGTTTATTATTTATTAACTTTCCTAATTTCAAAAATGCCCCTCTCCTTAAAGCATAATTCATGAAACAAACAATCAAAGACTTTTTTTACTTTGAAAACGATTGGGGCTTAAAGGATAGCTCAACAGTTAAGAGCTCTTTGGCTTCTCTTCCAGAGAACCTAAATCCTTTTCTTGGTGCCCAGATGGGAGCTCACAACCTTATGTACTCCAGTTCCAGGGTCTCTCTTCTGAGCTCTGAGGGCACTGCACATGCAGGTAGAACACCTAACCGCCCACACCAAAAAACAAAGCAAAACAGAACAAAACAACAAAACTAATAGAACCCAAAATGTCATAAATTCTATAAGTTAACATAAAAACTAACTGCTGAGTCACATATAAGGACAATATGGGATCCAGGCAGTGGTGGTTCAGGTCTTTAGTTCCAGCACTCGGGAGGCAGAGGCAGGTGGATCTCTTAGTTTGAGGCCAGCCTGGTCTATAGAGCTAGTTCCAGGACAGTCAGGGCTACACAGAAAAACCCGTCTAGAAAAACCAAAAACCGGCTAGAGAGATGGCTCAGCAGTTAAGAGCACTGACTGCTCTTCCAGAGGCCCTGAGTTCAATTCCCAGCAACCACATGGTGGCTCACAACCATCTGTAATGGGATCCGATGCCCTCTTCTGGTGTGTCTGAAGACAGCTACAGTGTGCTCATATGCATAAAATAAATAAATAATTCTAAAGAAAGAGAGACAGAGAGAGAGAGAGAGAAAGAAAAGCCAAAAAATAAAAACAAACAAACAAACAAAAAAAAGACAAAAAACAAAACAACAAAAATCCAACAAGGTCTATGAATGTGACTTAACAGTGCAGTGTGTGCCTGACATGCAAGAGGCCCTGGGTTCAATTATCAATACCACAAACAATAAAGTAATTTCTCTTTAGCTGGGCATAATGGCAGATATCTTTAATCACAGTATTTCAGAGGCAAAATATATTTTAATCATACATTTTAGAAAAGTCATAGTTTGGGAATTTTCATTTTCTTAAGGTAAGGAAGTATTAGAAAGTAAACTGTGGGCCGGGCAGTGGTGGCGCATGCCTTTAATCTCAGCACTTGGGAGGCAGAGGCAGGTGGATTTCTGAGTTCGAGGCCAGCCTGGTCTACAGAGTGAGTTCCAGGACAGCCAGGACTACACAGAGAAACCCTGTCTCGAAAAACCAAAAAAAAAAAAAAAAAAAAAATTAAGCTGTGGGCCTCGAACAAGCCAGACAAGCACTACCCCACTGAACTACACTTTAAGTCCCAAAAGAATCACTTTTTTCCTGACCACCTGAGTTCAATGTCCCCATGACCCATTTGGTAGAGGGAAAGAACCAGCTAACCAACTCCTATACACACACCTACACACACACAGCCCCACACATGCCCCCCACACACAAAAAGAGAAAGTAAACAAGTAAATATATAATAAAGAAAAACCCTTACTTTTGACTCAATAAAAAACTAGCTCATCTTGTAAGTCATCTTACAATACCAGTGTGTCCAAAAAAGTGCCAAGTACGCCTGAATGTTTGAAGAAACTATTATTATTTTGTTTGTTTGTTTTTCGAGACAGGGTTTCTCTGTGTAGCCCTGGCTGTCCTGGAACTCACTCTGTAGACCAGGCTGGCCTCAAACTCAGAAATCCACCTGCTGGGATTAAAGGTGTGTGCTACCACGGCCGGCTGAAGAACTTATTAACAAGCAGTAATTTCTTGCTCACTCACTTGCTGGTAGGGAATGATAAACTGAGACAGTATTACCATGCACCTCAGACTGGTCTTGAACCCACACCTTCCCCTCAAGAGCAGGTCTATGATACTATATCAAAGCAAAAAGGTAGTAAAATTTCAAGAAGGCTTTACAAAGTCAGTATGAATCCAAGGGAACAGCAGATGTGGTGGCTTATGCCTATAATGCTAATAAAGCAGGAGGCAGGAGGATTGCTAAGAGTTCTAGGCCAGGCGGGGCTTTCTAAAGGAAAAATAAATTATAAAGTAAAAAGGGAATTAATTAAGCTTTCAACTTAGAAAATCCTCTTCAAATTTCTAGGTAAAAAAATTTGTATGTCATGTCTGCATCTCAAAAAATCTTTTCTTCAAGAGATCTTTTTAAACCAAACCAAAAAGAATCTCTTGGCTCCTAGCCCCAGTGAGAAGAAGCTTAACATATGGCTGAACTACAGAGTTTGGGTCAGGCAGAAACAAGACAGAAGTACAATGTGTGCTCTAAAGCTGAGCACACATAGGAAGTGCTGTGTGGGGGTGTGATGTATTACTCCACTCTACCACCAGATCTTCTTGGCAAAGAACAATCTTGGCCTCATATTATCATGAATATGCAAATTGGAGAACCCACATAATATAAGGACACAGACAAAATCATTTAAGAATTGTTGGAATGTCATTCTGTCATTTGTCAGAGGTTAAAAATTAGACATTACTGCACACATGTGGTACTGACACCCTTAATCCCAGTGCTGGGGAGGTACAGGCAGCCTGGTCTATATAGTAGGTTCCAGACTAGTCAGAGGTACATAGTAAGATCCTCTCTTAAAAGCAAAATATAGGGCTGGAGAGATGGCTCAGCGTTTAAGAGCACTGTTTGCTCTTCCAGGGGTCCTGAGTTCAATTCCCAGCAACCACATGTTGACTCACAACCATCTGTACTGGGATCTAATGCCCTCTTCTGGTGTGTCTGAAGGCAGCTACAGGGTATGCACATACATAAAATAAATCTTTAAAAAAAAAAAAAAAAAAAAAAAAAGCAAAACATAAAATCAGATGTTGTAGTGAAAGATGGAGGTTAGGCCACTTGTAGTTCTGGGTTCAGTTCCCAGCACTCACATGGCAGCCCACAGCCATCTAGAACCCCAGTCCCAGGGGATCTGATGCCCTCTTCTGACCTCTGTGGGCACCAGGGATGTACGTGTTGCACAGACTTACATGCAAAAAGTCAGGCAAAATACTCACATAAAATAAATTCATTTTAAAAATTAAATACAGCTGGGAGTAGTGGTGTATGCCTTTAATCTCAGCACTCAGGAGGCAGAGGCAGGAAGATTTCTGTGAGTTCCAAGCCAGCCAGGACTACACAGAGAGACCAAGTATCAAACCTCCTGCCCCCCAAGATTTTTGAACATGAAATAGTTTCATGATATGGCTTTCTTTTCTTTTTATGCAGTTTCACTCTGTCCTAGGTTAGCTTCAAACTCAGGCTATTCTGCCTCAGTCTCTGAGTGCTGGAACTCTGGGTATGTGCCAACACACCTAGCTAGCTACAGTATAGATTTCAAAGAATATTAGAAGGTGGCACATAATGCAGTTTAAAAACACAAACAAAGCAAAGCAGTATCACTGACTGAGCTAAATATCGCCCTACATACTGCCTCAGTTTCCCCCTTTATTAGAGCACTTCCATACCAAGTTCTCTAGGTTATGTCAATTAATCACAAAGCAGAAAGGCTGGCATAAATCTGGCAGCTTTTGAAGTTCAGAATAAAAGACTTCATAGCTTTCAATGGCCTATTTTAAAGAAAAGGAAAGCTGGTTCATTCACTTGCTCAGCAGCTTTAGAAATAAATACAAAGGCTTCATGCTGCCATGATTTTATTTTAAAGAACAATACTTGTGAAAGGCAGGTAAATACATGGGTAATAAAAGGAAAAAATGGCAGACACAATTTCATGCAAGAACTATATTAAGCACTAAGAAAAACTCTCCTATTTTCCACATATATTAGTCCTAACATTAACCTCAAAGTTTTCCTTTTGTCCTGATTTATTCTTCTTTCAGTCTCCTCTGGGAACACAGGGTACCTCCTCCTACTTCATGGCTAAGATGTGATTTCAAAGACTATCAGAAGGCAGCAATTCCTTAGCCACCTACATGTTCCAGGTGCATTCACACCATCATTTAAATATACAAAGAATTCCCTGTGTGGCTGAATGCGCAGTATTAACAACGTGTTTCTATGTTTGCTCTAACTGATGTCAAACAAGGCAACAACAGAAGTGGTTTATGGGTCACTGTAAACCTCAAGCTGGGGACTGATGTTAACAAACCACTAAGTGTTGAGTATAATTAGATTGATATTCTGAAGTTATGAACTTATTTCTATACTGACCTTTGCTTTTGTTCCCAGTGAAAAATTAGCCTTATTGTAGCAGCATGTCCCCAGCTTTCCCCTAAAAGAAAAAAAAAAAATTACTATAAAGTACCTTTAGAATTTTCTAAGTTACTTAGAATGTCTGGTCAACTACAATATTACTTTACAAAACTAAAAATAAGAATATTCTTTGTTTCAAAACCTCTTGTATATGAGTACAATCCCAAGAGTAATAGAGTTTTCTGACACCCAGAAACATGGTCTCATTATAGTCCTGGCAGGCCTGGAATTCAATATGTAGCACAGGCTGGTCTGAATTAAGAGAACTCTGCATGCTTCTGTCTCTGGGGTGCTGGGATTAAAGACTGTGCTGCCACTGGGCAGTGGTGGCGCACGGCTTTAATCCCAGCACTCGGGAGGCAGCAGCAGGCGGATTTCTGAGTTTGAGGCCAGCCTGGTCTACAGAGTAAGTTCCAGGGCTACACAGAGAAACCCTGTCTCAAAAAACCAAAAAAAAAAAAAAAAAAAAAAAAAAAAAAAAAAAGATAAATAAAAAATAAAGATGAGCTGCCATGCAGGTTTCATTGTGTAGTCCAGGACTTCAGGGCTAAAGAGATCCTCCTACTTCAGCTTCCTCAGTAGCTAGGGCTACATCTGTTATTACCATCTTTGCCACAGAGAGTATTATTGAATTCCAGTGGAGCTAGATCTTGAAGCATTGTGTTCTAATAAAATCACAATGCTAGAAATACAGTGATACTTGTTTACAGAGTATGATTTGTCATTAAATAGACTTATTCTCCTTCCTGTCTAAGACTGGGGTTTTAATGTTTAGAAACCTATTTTGAATATTTACTTCTCAGATTTCTGACACATAGGTGTCAGACAGCAGCTATTTAATCAATGTGGTCAGTGAATAAGACAGTCTTTATTTTCAAAAGCTTATAGCATGCATCAAACATAAAATGAAAATGTAGAAAAAAATGTTAAAAATCTTTTTATCTCAGAGCCAGGTATAGTGGTCTATATATTGAATTCCAGGCCTGCCAGGAATTCTAACACTTGGGAGGCAGAGGTAGGCAGATCTCTGAGTTCAAGGACTACACAGAGAAACCATCTTAAAAAACCAAATCGAGGGGGGAAAAAAGTATTATCTCACTCATTTACTTACAGACCTAATGCAGGAACAAGCAAAGCTTGATTTTTATCAATCCTTGTTGTCATCTGATTAGTTAAAATAACCTATAAAAACAAAATATAAGAAAGTTAGGGCATAAAACTTATATATAAACAGTCCTGTGAGTTTAATATTCTGAATATAATAAGTTAAAAGAAAATATATTAGAGGCTGGAAGGTGACTCAGTGGTTGTAGGACCCAGATTCAGTTTCCAGAACTCACATGGTGTCTCACTACCATCTATACTTTCGGTCCAGAAGACCTAATATTCTCTTATGGCTTCCTCTAACACCAGGCCCACATGTGTACAAAGACATGCACACAGGCAAAATATACACACAAATTAAGTAACTCTCTAAAAATTATAAGTTTTTCTGATGAAAAAGAAAGAGAAGGGGCTGGAGAGATGGCTCAGCGGTTAAGAGCACTGACTACTCTTCCAGAGGTCCTGAGTTCAATTTCTAGCAACCACATTGTAGCACAAAATCATCTGTAATGGGACCTGATACCCTCTTCTGGTGTGTCTGAAAACAGCTACAGTGTACTCATATACATAAAATATATAAATCTTTTTTAAAAGGGAAGAGAAGAGGGGAATATGCTCTTGTTTGAAAATTTAAAAATAAAAATCTGCATTTATCTGCAAAAATATTATGTTAATATGTTACCAGAATACATGATATAACTGACCAAAAAAATCTGAAGGAACAAAGAATTCTTGGTTGATTTGGGATTTTTGGAGGGTGTTGGGGGTAGTTTGAGACAGGGTCTCCTTGTCCTAGAACTAGCTCTGTAGCCCAGGCTGCCCTCACACTCAGAGATCTACCTGCCTCTGCCTCCTGAGTGCTGGGATTAAAGGTCCGTGACAACACCTCCAAGCATCTATCTCATTTTTTTTGAGAGAGTCTCTCATTTAATGTAGAATTCCTGTTTTGGTTAGACTGGCTGGCTGGCAAAAGCCTCAGATGCCCCTGTGGGAATCCTTTCCCCATCCTGACCTTCAAGCAGTGCTGGGGGTACAGGAGTACATGGCCATGCTCATATGGAAATGTTGGGGCTCTGAACACAGGTCTTATGCTACCAAAGCAAACACATTATCCATTGAGCTACCTCTCTAGTTCCCCTCCTTTGAAACTTCACTTTTTAAAATTCAAATTTTAAATTTCACTTTATATGCCTTTTATCCTAGCACTAAAGAAGCAGAAGCAGGCCTGGAATTCAATAAAGTAGCACACGCCTTTAAGCCCTCTGAAACCTTTAAGCCCAGTTAAATGCTTTCTTTTATATTTTATATATACATGTCTTGTATTTATAAATTGCCTTGGTCAAGGTGTTTTGTCACATCAATATAAAAGTAAACAGCTGGGCAGAGTGGGGCACACCTTTAATTTCAGCACTTGGAATAGAGAGGTAGGTAGATTGCTATGTGTTTGAGACCAGCCTAGTAACATGAGTTTCAGGACAGCCAAAGCTACATAGTTAGACCTTGTCTCAAATTAAAAAGAAAAGCAGATCAAGAAGAGTTCGGAGTTGCCGGGCAGTGGTAGCACGTCTGTCTTTTGTCTTTTTTTTTTTTTTGGGGGGGGGGCGGTCCCCTGAGCTGAAGACTGAACCCAGGGCCTTGTACTTGCTAGTCAAATGTTCTACCACTGAGCTAAAAAATCTGCAAGCCTGCACATGTGTCTTTAATCTCATCACTCAGGAGGCAGAGGCAGGTGGATCTCTGAGTTTGAGACCAGCTTGGTCTACAGAGTAAGTTCTAGGACAGCCAGGACTACATAAAGAAACCGTGTTTCTATAGAAAAAAAAAAAAAAAAAAAAAAAAAAAAGAGTTCAGGGTAGTGAGTTTGAGCTAAATGAGACCCTACCCTGAGAAAACAATAAAATCCAAGTGGCTAACTAACATCTATAATTCCAGTCCTAGGGGATCCAATACCATCTTCTAACCTCCTTGGATACAGCGTGTACATGGTGTACAAACATATTATGTAGGCACAACACTCATGCACACATAAAAGTTAAAAAAACAAAAACAACACAGTAACCAGGTTAACAAGAAACTCTGTTATTCAACTGCTATTTTATTCAAAATGAAAGTGTTATTAATCATCATGGATGAAACAAAGAGTTGAGGGAAAATATTCTACATTTTGACAACTAGCACTTGGACTTTTAGATGCTACTAAACCTAGGTTCTTGGGCATGCTAAACATAAACTCTAAAACTGAGCTACATCCCTCACCCAAATAATATCTTTTTCATTTTACTTTTATTTTATGTGATGCATCAGATTCCCTGGGACAGGACTTACATATGTTTGTGAACCACCAGTAGGTGCTGAGAATCAAGACTGGGTCCTCTGAACGAGCAGTCAGTGCTTTTAACTGATGTACCATCTCTTCTAGCCCCCTATCCTTGAAAAAGTAATGTCAATACATGGAGGAGGGGTTAAGAATATATCAGTGTTTGTGGGGAATGCGGTGGTGTATGGGCATGAGTGTGTATGCTAGTGTGCTTGTGGGGAATGCGGTGGTGTATGGGCATGAGTGTGTGTGCTAGTGTGCTTGTGGGGAATGCGGTGGTGTATGGGCATGAGTGTGTATGCTAGTGTGCTTGTCAGCCGGCTTAGTGGCCTCGCTAAGCACGGTGACATGTGTATTAGAGATTTGTACTCAAGTGCTCTCCCTTTCAGTTAAGTGCTCTCACCTAGAGCACCCAAATTTGTTTCCTTTTTTTGAGCCAGGGTCTCGTAGCCCAGGCTGGCCTTGAATTTGCTATGTAGCTGAGGTTGACCTTAAACCCAATCCTCTTGCCTCCTCAAGTGCTAAAATTACAAGCATGAGCATCCATATCTGCCACAACAGTAATTCTATTTTAGTTTTTTGAGATAAAGTCTCAATATATTGCCCTGGCTGGCCTAGAACTCACTATGTACATCAAGTTGGCCTCAAACTTGTGGCCCGACTGCTGGAATTACAGGAATGTACTACCATGCCCAGCTCCTGATACTAATTTTTCAGTACAGAAAAGTCCAATTATATGGTTTCTTTTAAACCTCATAGTGAGTTTCAGGGTATCCAGAGCCACACAGTGAGACCCTGTCTCAAAACAAAACAACAACAACAAAACCACTCAAAAAGGGGATAGAATAAGATGGCCCAGCAGTTAAGAATATTTGTTGCTCTTGCAAAGGACCTGGGTTCAGTTTCCAACATCTATATGGTATCTCACAAGCATCCTTAATGACAGTTCCAGGGAATCTGATACTTTTTTCTGACTTTCACATGCACCAGAAGCACACAGGATACATATACATATAAACAGGCAAAACATTCATATACATAAATAAATTTAAAATGTTTTTAAATACTCAAAACTGCTAAAGATGCAGGAAAACAAAAGCTACAATTTATTTTTAAGGAGAACATAACTTTCAGGCCTGGCATGGTGGTACACAGCTTTAATCGTAGCACTTGGGAAACAATTACAGGAGAATCTCTGTGAGTTCAAGGCCAGCCTGGTCTATATAGTCAGTTCTAGGCCAGCTAGGAATATAGAGCAAGATTCTGTCTTGAAATAAATAAATACAAAGTATATTTCCAAAGAAGGGTGTGACAGGTCAGTTGGTAAAATGCTTGATACACAAGCCTGAGAACTTGGTTTAACCTGGCTCCCCAGGCCCCAGGTGAAAATGACCCATGTATTGGTCTTTTTACAATCTACCACTGGATAGTAAAGGCATCTTAGCCTAACTGCCAAGCTCCAGAACAGTCAGAAAACTAAGCCTCAAAAAAGAAGGCAGACAGCTCCTGAGGAGGGTCTGAAGCTGACCTCTGGCCTCCAGGAACACATGTATACACATGCACAAACACACAAACGCACAAATCTACAGAGATGAAAAAAAACATGCTTTCAAACACCCTTTCTGCAGGTTATTAGTAATATAAAATGACATTTAAAAGAGAAAGGGAACTTACGATGACTAGCCAGTAAAAAGTACTTGCCATGCAAGCACGAAGACCTGAGTCCAGATGCTTATCTATATTCCCAGGGCTAAGGGGGGCAGAGACAGACAACCTAGACAAACTCAGGTTCAGTAAGAGACCTTGTCTCAAAAAATAAGGTGGGTGCGACAGTGACATGGCTCAGCAGATAAAGGCGCCTGTCATGTGAATATATTCCCTGGGACACACATGGTGGAAGGAGAGACCCAACTACCACAAGTTATCCTCTGATCTCCACATGTACACCAATGGCATATGTGCACACATACATGCACAGAGGCACACAAAAGAAATAAAACTTTTAAAAAGGTAAAAATAAGGTGGAGAATGACTGAGGAAGACACTCAATGCTAACTTCTGGCCCACAAGCCCATGCATACTTGTACATGTGCCATCATGTATACATGGATTCATACACAAGCCAAAATTTATATAGATTTAATGCAGAGAGGAACAATGAGCGAGTTAACTAAATTAAAATAGGGCAGGGGATGTAGCTCAATGGCAGAATGTTTGTTTAGCGTGTCTGAAGTCCTGAGCTGGAGCAGCAGGAGCAACAAAACAACAAAGAAAAACAGCATCAACAACAAACCACCAAACCTAAGCAACTGACTCTATACAGCCTATTTGTCTTGGGTGCCCTCTACTGGGGGATCTTCAGGATGCCATCGTGAACAATGTTAAATTCCAAATAACAGTAAGAAATAATTCAAAGGGCACTATGCTTTGGCAAAAAGAATGTGGCAAATGGGCCTGTAAGATGGCTCAATGAAAGGCACTTGCCATGGAGACTGACAACCTAAGTTTGACCCCTGGGACCTGATAGTAGAAAGAACTGACTTCTGCAAGTTGTCCTCTGACAGTGTGTTATGATACATGCAACAACACATGTACATGCACACAGAATAAATAAAATATAACTTAAAAATAAGATCTGGAAAATAAAATGCTTCCAGTTTTATAGAGGAAGCTCTTTGTGTTTGGTATATTACAGGCATGTGCTAAGAACTTCCTTAACAAAAACAAAACAGACTAACTTAAAAGCACTTTTATCGTCCACTGTCTTTTGAGGAGTGTATTTCGTCAGTGGGAGGATGTGGCTGCAGAATGGACACAACAGCGAACAGGTGTCCTGTATGCCTAACCTCATGTTTACTTCTCCCTTCATGTTTCAAATCTAGAATTAGCTCTAGGACTGATGCAGCAGCCCAGTAGTAGATACTTGCCTACCTATAATTCATGCATGAGGCTCTGGGTCTAATCCCTATTATTACAAACAAACAAACAAACCCCAAAAACAAAAAAACCTGGCTTTTCTAAAAGATATCTACATTAAAAGCCATGTATGGTAACACATCTAAAATCTCAGCACTAAGAAGGCTGAGGTAGGAGGATAGAGTTCAAGATCAGGCAGGACTACATTATCAAGTTTCAGGCTATTTATCAAAGCTTTAACAAACAACCACCACCACCAACCCCGCAAACCATATTCACATTACAGTCAGGCAGAATCTGACATTAGTCATTAATTATTATTAATAATTAGACATTAACATTTCATAGTCTTAACTATGAAATTCTTCTGACTAATAATACTTACAGCTAATCTGTGATTATTTGCGAGGCTGATCATTTGTTGGGCAAGGCCATTTAGTAATCGAGTACGAAGGGACAGATCATCAAGGTCATGACGAAAGGGAAAAGCAATTCCGTCTATTATCACTAACTGCACCTAAAGACAGAAGAGAGAATGAAATTAGGTTTGGAGTTAAAATTATAATAAAGATGGCATCTCTAAATCACATTCCATTACATAAATAAATCTTAAAATTTGGGCTGAAAAAAGAAAGAACTCTAGCTAGCTAGCTGGGCATTTTCTGATGAAGCTGGAAAGATGGCTCAGCAATTAAGAGTGTATACTGCTCTTACAGAAGACCTGAGTTCAGTTCCCAGTACCCATGTCAGGCAGTTCACAACTTCCTTTAACCCCAGATCTCTGTAGGCCAGTGGTTCTTAACCTGTGGGTCACAACCCTTTTGGGGGCTGACTGACCCTTTCACATGAGGGCACATATCAAATATTTACATTTTAATTCATAAAAGATGCAAAATTATAAGTATAAAGTAACTGGAAATAATTTTATGGTTGACATGAGAAACTGTATTTAAGGGCTGCAGCACTAGGAAGGTTGAGAACCACTGCTCTAAGGCATCCAATGCCCTCCTCTGCCCTCCGGTCACTTATACAATTAAAAATGAAAAAAAGAACATGGTAGTATGTATCCATAATCTCAGCACACAGGAGGTAAAGGCAGGAGATTCATGAGTTTCTGGCCAGGCTTGGCTATACAGTGGGATTCTAACTCAAATTAAGTAACTACAAATGAAAATTACAGTTTTCTTTCTCAATGCTGGGAATAAAGCCTACGGCCCATGCATGGTCAGCCCTCTACCACTGAGTGAGCTGTACCCTCCTCCTACAGCTTCATCTTTATCTCTTTAAAGGTTTTCTCCTAAACTTCATTTTATTATCTTATGTGTATTAGTGTTTTGCCTGCATGTAAGTTTGTGTACCACAAGGATCTCCTGGAACCAGATTTATAGATGTTTATGAGCTGCCATGTGGGTGTTAGAAATCCAACCCAGGACCTCTGAAGAGTACTCAGTGCTCTTAACCACTGAACCATCTCTTCAGCCCTTCAAAGGCTTTCTTTTGGAAAGTATTTATCCAACGATTTTACAGTAATTATTATCTGAATACTAGTATTAACATGCATATGTCACTGTTCCAGGTCAGCCTGGAAACCTTGTTTCAAAAGAAACCTTGTTTCAAAAAATCCAATAATAATAATGATGATGATGATGATACAATAGGCCGACTATAGTAGCACAAACCTGGATCCCACCACTTGAATGAAGACAGGGTGATTGGGAAGTCAAAGTCAGCAAAGTTTGGTGTGCACACACTCCAGAGGCATAGGAGAGTTTGACACCAGCCTGGTCTACAAAGTGAACCCCAAGACAGCCAAGGCTACACATAAAGAAACCCTGTCTTAAAACACCAAACAAACCAAAAAACAAAAAAAACCAACTGGCATAAGAATAGGTACATAGCTCAATAGAATAGAATCCAGAATGTTTGGATTTGTGATCAACAGGTATTCCGAACTTAAGACTATACAATGAATATACATTATTTTGAAATGTGGATAACATATATGTGCAAAAGAAGTAAGTGGTAGGGCAGGAAAAGAAGAGGCTTTTGAACTGGTATTAAGTTTATACTAGTGCTACTGTTTATTTTTGTATTATCAACACTCTCAAAGATGTTATTTCAGCAGTATGGTCCATACCTTTGAATGATCTGAAAGGAAGTCTGGAAGAAGATAGACTTGTGCCAGCAGCTCAGTGTAATCATGACAACGAAAATAGTAAATATGGGAAAGAATATTTTCAAGAGTAAAATCCTTCAAGGCTTTCTGATGTTCTGAAACAAACAAAGCAATCCTAAATAGCTTAGTTGTTCTTATTCTAACAGTGTGCCTATCATAAATAAAAAGTTATTTTTAATAACAAAATGGAATACCTTTGTATCATTGTAAAACATACTTTCTAAAAGACAACACAACCATTGCAAAATGACTTTAAACTGTGGGGTTTTTTTTGTTTGTTTTTTTTGTTTGTTTGTTTGTTTTTTTTGTTTTGTTTTTCGAGACAGGGTTTCTCTGTGTAGCCTTGGCTGTCCTGGAACTGACTTGGTAGACCAGGCTGGCCTCGAACTCAGAAATCCGCCTGCCTCTGCCTCCCAAGTGCTGGGATTAAAGGCGTGCGCCACCACCGCCCGGCTAAACTGTGTTTTGATGATTGCTGTCCTATTACAACTTTAATTTTTTCAAATCCTATTTGTATCCCTTGTAGCCCACCATCCACCAGAAATGGTGAAAAAGAAAGAATATGGGAAGTGGACCTGTTTAGAAAGGTTCTTTGTAACAACTAGCAACTCCCGTAGTTCAGTTCACAAGTTAGATGCTGCCTAGCAGCATCTCAATCTATTCACAAACACTTCATGGGTACACCAGCAGCCCAGTTAAGTAGTCGGGTTAGCAATAGTAGTGACACAGCCTAGCAGAGACAGCCAGGCCTCAGCCTCTGCTCCAGTCATCAGGAGGAACCAACAGAACACCAGGAGTTCTCAGCTATGCCTCTTTCAGGGAAGTGAAGATCAGCAAAGACTCACGACCCACAAGTGTTGCTGTACCAGCAAGCCAAGCTGTCTCTGTCACTCAGTCCTATTCATATCCTCCAAACATCACATGTCCTCCATGTGCCTTGCCTCAGCCAGTTACATGGTGAGACTATGTCTCAAAAAATAAAAGGGAGAAGGGTGCTTGGAAAGATGACCAGTGGTTAAGAGTACTGACTCCTCTTCCAGAGCAACTAGGGTTTGATTCCTAGAACCTACAAATCAGCTCACAACACCCTGGAACTCAGGGATCTAATGCCCTCTTCTGGCCTCCAAAGGCACTGCACACACACACACTGCAGACATACATTCAGTCAAAACACCCAAACATATAAAAATCAAAAAATATAAAGTTTGGTTTTGAAATGAAAAACTAATTATTACATTTCAGAATGTTTTTAAAAATATTTTAATGCTATTGGGTGTTTTGCCTCCATGTAAGTATACCATGCATGTGCACGGTGCCCATGAAGACCAGAAGAGGACATCGGACTCCCTGAAACTGAGGCTGAGGACAGGTATAAGCTGCTATATGGGTGCTTGGGTTCTCTTCAAGAGCAGCAAGAGTTCTTAACAAATAAACTATCTCTTCAGCCCCTCTGATGTATTGGATCCATGATAAGATGATAAACTGAGTTCAATCCATAGGAACCACACAGTAGAAAAAAAAACTTTCTTCGGATCTTCACATATGTGCAGTGGCATGTGTGAACACATATGCACACATACACACACACTAAATAATGATTTTTTAAAAGACTTATTTATGTAAAAGGATGCTTTGTCTGCATGTATATATGCACACCAGAAGAGGTACTGGATCCTATGATGGACGGTTGTGAGCTGCCATGTGAGTGCTGGGAATTGAACTCAGGACCTCTGGAAGAGAAGGCAGTACTTTTAACAACTAAGCCATCTCTACATCATGATAAATATGATTTAAAAAAAATTTTTAAAAATCAGAAACTCTTTAAACTACAAGTTTGAGACCAGCCTAAGCTACACAGTAAGTCCCAGGCCAGTTTGAGTAACAGAAATGGATCCTTTCTTTAAAAGCCAAATTAAAAAAAAGTACTTACAGTTTAACATAATAGAACAAAACCAACCAGGGGCTGGAGTTGGAGGTGCCTACTATGAGCAAGGCCCTGGGTTCAGCCCAGCATGTGTATACACAAATATACACAGATCTTCACAGAAGACAAGAACTGGAATGAAGCTCAGTGACGGCTGCTTGCCTGACATTTACAAGGCTCTGGGTTTGATCCTCACTGCGACAAAAACAAAGGACAAAACAAAGGGGGAAAAAAGAAACTAGCAGCACAGGGTAGCTCAGACCTGTAACCTAGCAGGAGGGCAAAGGAGGCAGAAAGCTCCAGTTAGAAAGGTCATCATCAGGAACCAAGCAGTATAAGGACACTGGCTTCTTCAACGGTAGTAAAATGGTCACCAGAAAAACTTAGCTTTAACCATAAACCAATCATTAAGACCTTCACTTCCCAGTGCCTCAGTAGACCTACTGAATGTACAGCAAGACTTTAAGGTGTTTATTAAAGTACAGATTGTGCCAAAGGTAAGACTCTTTAGACAGAAGAATTTTGTCTTCTACCTTTCCAGTATCTCTGGCCTGAACCCTGTAAATACTACTGAAAACCCATATATATAAACAATGAATTTGTTTTTAACAAGCTGTGTGTGTGTGTGTGTGTGTGTGTGTGTGTGTGTGTGTACTCTTATGTAAATGCCACAGTGTGTCTGTGGATATCAGAGAGTAATTTTCAGGAGTGCGTTCTCTTATTCTACCATATGGGTTCTAGGGATCAAAGTCACACCATCAAGCTGAGTGGCAAGCACCTTTACCTGCTGAGCAATCTCAATGGCCAAAGTGTTTGACTTTGCAATTACTTATAAAAAGTAATGGCTGCTGGGCCAGAGAGATGGCTCAGTGGTTAAGAACACGAACTGTGCTGGATGTGGTGGTGCATGCCTTTATTCCCAGCACTCAGGAAGCAGAAGCAGGCAGAACTCTTTGAGTCTGAGGCTAGCCTGGTCTACATAGTGAGTTCCAGGACAGCCAGGGCTACATAATAAGACCTTGTTTAAAAAAAACCAAAACCACCAACAACAAAAACATGAACTGGTTTTCCTTAGAAACTGAGTTTGACTCTAAGTGTCTGTATCACAACCTCTGTACTCTAGCTCCAGGAAGATCCGCTGCCTCTGGCCTCTGTGGGCACCTGTACACATGCATGTGTCCATACGTACACACGCAACACTTACTTTAAAATATATTTTTGTAATTTCCTTTTAATATGTGCATTCATGTCTTGTCTACATGTATGTCTGTGTGAGGGTGTCAGAAGTCTCAGAACTGGAGTTACAGACAGGAGTGAGCTGCCATGTGGGTGCTAAAAATTGGATCCAGGTCCTTTCTCTAGTCCCTAAAATATTGGCTTTTTTAATTAAAATCTTTAAAAAAAAAAAAAAAAAAAAAAAAAAAGGAGGGGGGCTGAAGAGATGGTTCAGCAGTTAAGAGCATTGACTGCTCTTCCAGAGGTCCTGAGTTTAATTCCCAGCAACCACATGGTGGCTCACAACCATCTGTAATGGGATCCGACGCCCTCTTCTCTGATGTGTATGTGAAGACAGCTACAGTGTACTCATATATATAAAACAAATAAATTAAAAAAAAAAAAAACTTCAAGAAAAAAAAGTTAATAGCTGGCAAATAGGGTATGACATGGGTCTACCATTCCAGCATTTTGGAGACTGAGACAGAGGATCAGACATAGCCTAGGTTATGGGGAGAGCACTGTATATCATTTTGCAACAAAAGTATTGGAGTTTAACTAGTTAAGCTTCCAGTTTGGGACAATGTCTTACTGAGGTCTGAGATATGCACAAATACAAACTGTATTTAACTTACCTTCTTCCATGTGTGCTCCTGCTATGAGATGAAGGTGCTGAATGCAGGCAGTTGCCAGGCTTACCATTCTATCAACCATAAAACTTCCCTCTGTATCAATAAACACCGCCTCACCAGCCACTCCTCCAAAACATTCTGGGATCTGCACATCTACTGCCAATTGCATACTGTCAAGAAATGAAATGACCAAGTCATTATCATAACCATTTAAAATGTCTTTTGTAAACTGCATATAATCATCAGCTAGATCAAGTTTTCTAAATGCAAATAAATACCCCAAGGCGAAAGATATGGCTAATTCTCCATAACTCCAAATACATATGAATCAATAGATAATAGATAAAAGTGTTGTACAAAATTATGAGTAAGGAAGTCTTAGTGGGTTTTAGGTTGCTGGGAATTGAACACTTTACATTTTCTCCCTTTGAGTCAGGGTCAGGCAATGTGGCCCAGGCTGATCCTTCAACTCTCAATCCTTTTATCTCAGTCTCCATTTTACCCTTACTGCCATGTTTATGGAGGTGTGCCATAATCAGGTAGACACTATTTTTTGAGGGGGAGACAGGGTCTTGCTATATATCACTGGCCGATCTATACTGCTATATAGTCCAAAACATTGTTTATGAATCAATCCTGTTTCAATACCCTGAGTGATGAGATTATGAGCGTGTCACCAAACCTGGTTCAGAACTTTTATCATATATTAATCACCTTTTAAACATTTGACAAATATACCTCAGAAGCCAATTAATTAGGAGTGTATGTGTTTAGTGACCAGGCTATGTTACAAAAAAACCAAATTTTTTTTGATATCAAAACTTTATCAAGAAGATGGGGTACCTGGATAATATAAATGGCAAGCTAATTGATGTGAATACATTCAAAGTAGTAACGTATGCTTCTTGGTTTCCTGACTACAAACTCACAGCAGAATATTCTATTTGTTACATTAAGTCCACCCTTAAGTAGGAAACGTCCTATTTTACCATAACTGTGTTTTTCCAACACCTGGTACACCACAAACTTCTGTGGTTTTCATTAGGGGTATTCCACCCCCAAGAATGTTATCGAGTGCTGAACAGAAGGTGATTATGAAGCCCTGGGTATGCTCTTGCTCTAGAAGTTCCAGTGCTGTGCACTTCTTGTTTGCCACAGATGTACCAGCACATCTTGGTTTATTTGTGAGACAGTCTCTTCTTAGAATTTGTAGAGTTTCCAAGGCTTCCTCTTTAGATATCCCAACTTCTATAAATAAAATAAGAAAAATCTGACATTAGAGATTAAAAAGTGTAACTCAGAGCCTGGCATGGCAGCCTATGCCTTTAATCCCAGCACCATGAAGACAGGCAGGCCAGCATGGTCTACAGATCTAGTTCCAGAACAGTCAGGACTATACTGAGAAACCTCTTCTTGAAACAAACAAAAGTCTAACACGGTAATGAGTTACCCAGTTATTTAGTTATTTAGCAGTGGGGATCTAAACCGGGGCCTTGGGCATGAGCAGCTAGCTGGTGCTCCACCATTCTGCTGCTACCCTGATAGCATCATCACTACTATGTAAAACTTAAAATTAGACTAGGGGGTGTAGCTCTGTGGTGGAGTGTTGATCTAACATTGGCAAAACCATGAGTTCAATACACAACACTTAAAAAGCAAACCAGATTCCATTCTGTCTTCTTGGGTGACCAGCAAAGAGATACCCATAGTATTACTGGCACAGTGGGTGACCACAGCCAAGTTTGGATTTGTGTACATTAAGGATGCAGTGGTTCCCACTTACATGTAACCTGAAGAACAACTCTGAGAAAAAAAAAGTCGGGGGGCAGGGGGAGGGTATTCCCCGTGAATCACGAAGGTCTTCTAGAGTTTTCTCCTCCTGGTCTAAGGGACTGTTCTATTACTTTTCTCACTTAAGTGTCTCTAGTCCTACTCTAATCCTTCGTTTCTCAAATTCACTTCCCACCCCCCAGGATCTTTGAACAGCGAGAATTACATGGTTTCTGACTGTTTTCCAACCCAGTTTATCATGAAACCTCAAGATGCGAAGTCGGTTCTTTCATCTATAGATTGGACACGCTGGTCCAAGAGGAGCATTAAGTGAGGCATTCCTCAAAGCATCTAGCGGGCACGGGAACGGAGAAAGCCATCAGTAAACGTTGCTCCACACAGTTCCGACCACAGGAGAATTACAGCGGAGTCAAAGAGCAGCTTGGCGGAGGCGGGAGAACGAAGACAGAGGCGGCGCCAAGCGGCCGCGGGGCATCAGCTGGCTGCCGGAAGTCGTTACCTTTGCTGAGCTCGGAGGGCTTCACCTCCAGGACGTCCTCGGCAGTCTGAAAACCCGCTGCCACCAACTTCACGCGCACCGCGGGAGACAGCGGAAAACCCACCAATTCCCGCTGCATTTTGAAAGCTCGGCGCTTACGCACGCAGTGACGTACAGCGAGAGGCGCGAAAGCCCTAGAGGCCCAAACCCCGCCCGCTGGGGGGGGCTTGCGGCGTGACGTCATGCGTGTGGCGTAAGGGGCGGGGCTCGCGCGGCCTAGGCTCACGAGGCCTTGCTGCTGCTGAGGAAATCCCACAAACTGTTCACGTTTAGCGTTGTTTTCTAGTGTCATTCGTCCGAGTCTCGTTTCGGGTATAGCTTGACAGTGGAAATAAACAAAAGCGAGGCTGGAGACGCGAGGATGGTAACCAGGCCAAGTGGATCCCATGCGGCCTATTTCCTTGCCACGCTCTGCCCTGTTTCATGGGTTCCTCAAGAATCTTTGAAGGGAGTCATCCCCCTGGATGGAAGTTGTAGTAGAAGCAGCTGATCATTTGGCAGTTTCTTGCTGTGAAAGATTCAAAAAGCCCTGTAGAAGGCCTGTTGTGTGTCCCCACAAGAATGGTGCCCCTTGACCCGTCCTAGGTGACCCCTTGCTTTTCCCGCCCTCGCGAGGGATTGTGGGCCAGCCCCCCACCCTGGGGGGGCTGCGTTAGGGAGCGGTTGGCGCCCACGCGGGCGTCCACGCACTCGCCCACGCACACACAGCTTCCGGTGGGTAACCGGGGACTCGGGAGCTCACTCGGAGCGTGGCTGTTTCGGAGAGCATTAATGTCCGCAGGCCTGCCTAGCGTAAGAAGTAGCTGGAAAAGTAAGATGTCGTGTCCTTGTCGTCTCGTAGTCTAGCCTGGGCCTCTGGTGTCCTGAGGGAGGGTCTGGACCTCTTGAGTAGAGTTGACCAGGGATGTTCATGTAGCGGAAGTGACCGCTTCCAAAACAGAACTTTTGGGGAGATTGGCAGTTTGGAAGGTGGCTTTGTCCAAGAAATACGGAGGATGATATAAAAAAGTGTGTCGTACCCTACATTTTTTTTGTTTGTTTGTTTGTTTTTCAAGACAGGGTTTCTCTGTATAGCCCTGGCCATCCTGGAACTCACTCTGTAGACCAGGCTGGCCTCGAACTCAGAAATCCTCCTGCCTCTGCTTCCCAAGTGCTGGGATTAAAGGCGTGCGCCACCACTGCCCGGCCGTACCCTACATTTTAAGTAAAAAAATTATCTAGCATTTTTTGAAGACAGCATCTAAACTTTCTAAACTATGGGATATAGAAATACGTGACTCTCCCCGTTTGTGCACTACGTATTGGCAACAACTTTCTTTTTATTTTAACTTTTGGTTTTTCAAGACGGTTTCTTTGTGTAGGTTTCTTGCTTGGCTCTCCTAGAACTGGCTCTGTAGCTTAGGCTGTCCTCGAACTCACAGAGATTCACGTGCCTCTGCCTTCTGAGTACTGGGATTAGAAAGGCCATCGCCACCAATGCCCATCTAAAGCAACGACTCTATTACATTTCTTTTGTGCTTGTGTTTAGACGCAAGGGCCACGGTGCTAGTGAAGGTGCCAGTGGCTCTCTGCTTTTATCATGTGGGTACTGGGGATGGAATTTTCCTTTTCCCTGCTGAACTACCTCTCCCCTCACTTGGCAGTGATTCTTAGCCTGGATTTTTATTCAGGGATTTAAGCTTTAAATACTCCAAATCACTCTTTCAAATACTAAGGAAGGTAGCAACATGTTGAACAGTGTAGTAAATACCATATATCTTTTATTTTTTAAGATTTATTTATTTATTTTATGTATTCACCATTGCTTTCTTCAGACACACCAGAAGGGGGAATCAGACCCCATTGCAGATGGGTGTGAGCCACCTCATGGTTGCTGGGAATTGAACTCAGGACCTCTGGAAGAGCAGTCAGTGCTCTTAACCGCTGAGCCATCTCTCCAGCCCGAATACCATATATCTTAAGTGTGCATAGACATGTCATATAAAGTATGAAGATATAAAAACAGCACCGTTTTCTTGAAACTAAAGTTTGAACTCAGAATTCTTTTAACTGCCCTGAGTAATCTCCAAATTCTGTGTCCCTTCTGGGAGGAGGAGAATGGATTTACCCCATTTGATGACTCAGGGAAAGCTTGGTAAGACTGGACAAAATATGGTTTATGTAAGTACATTGTTTAGCTTATGTAAGATTTATATTTGAGCATTCAGTAATTATTAGATGTTATCCCCAGGAAGAATCCGTGCTTAATGTTTATAAAGCAGTTGGGTTCTTAGGTGAGAAGATAGTTAAAAAAGAGAATTCTAAGGGGCAGGTGGTGGTGGCACAGGCCTCTAATCCCAGCACGTGGGAGGCAGAGGCAGGCCGATTGCTGAGTTCAAGGCCACTCAAAACTACACAAGAGAGAAACCCTGTCTCAAAACAAAAACAAAATAAATAGGCTGGAGAAATAGCTCAGTGGTTAAGAGCACTGGCTGCTCTTCCAGAGGACCAGGTTCAATTCCTAACACCCACATGGCAGCTCAAAACTCTCTGTAACTCCAGTTCCAGGGGATTGGATGACCTCACAAAGACATACATGCAAGCAAAGCAGCAATACACATAAAATGAAAAATAAATTATTAAAATAATTTTTAAAAAGCAAATAAAAACAAGAAAAATGGAATTACAAGTAGTAATACATCTTTAGTTTGGCCAAATGCAGTGGATTTGCTTTTTAGATTTTTACTTCATCTTGGAGACTTAAGCTACTTGACTGTGACTTGGGAAATTAGACGCTGGTGACATCTGCCATCTAATTTTCAGTAGACAGGGTGTCACAGACATGCAGTTCCTAGAACTTCTTAGTCCCTGTCATTCCAGGCTCTACTTTCAGTTTTGAGCATAGCTTTCATGAATACATACTTTGTGCAAATAGAATAATATAGTAATTCTTCTTTTGACTGGTCTGTTTCATTTAAATGATGTTCTTAAGATTAGTCTATATGGTAGCATCTATTGGAATTTCCCTCTATGTGTGTTTGTGTGTGTGTGAGTGTGTGTGTGTGTGAGAGAGAGAGAGAGAGAGAGAGAGAGAGAGAGTGTGCGCGCATGCGCACACACTAGAGAGAAAAGAAAGAGCAAGAGCAAGTAATCATGTGTGCTGCAGAGACAACTTCCTGTAGTCTTTCCTACCATGTGGGTCCCAGAAATCCAACCCAGGTCTTCAGGTTTAACTGCAAATACTTTTATTGACTAAACCATCTCTCCAGCCCTTTATATCTGTGTTTGTTGGGTTTTGTTTGTTTGTTTGTTTTAAGTTATTATCAGAGCTAGGGGGATAAAATATGTGTCATGCAAGCATAAAAACTTAAATTCAGCTGAGCAGTGGTGGCACACGCCTTTAATCTCAGCACTTGGGAGGCAGAGGCAGGTGGATTTCTGAGTTCGAGGCCAGCCTGGTCTACAGAGTGAGTTCCAGGACAGCCAGGGCTACACAGAGAAACCCTGTCTCGAGAAAACAAAACAAAACAAAACAAAAACAAAACAACAACAAAAAAAACCACCAACAACTTAAGTTCAAATCTGCAGAATGCTTGTAAAACTGATCATGGTGGCACTTTATAATCCTAGTGCTCCTACATTAACATGTGAGAAAGATAGGGAACTCCCTGGAAGCTTGTGGGCCAACTAGCCTGGCATCTGCAGTGGTATCTTTGTTAGGGTTACTAGTGCTGTGATGAAACACTAGTACCAAAAGCAAGCTGGGAGGAAAGGGTTTTTTTTTAGCTTACACTTTCACAGCACAGTTCATCTTAAAAGGAAGGGCAGGAACTCAAGCAAGGTAGGAACCTGGAGAACAGGAGCTGATGCAGAAGCCATGGAGGGGTGCTGCTTACTAGCTTGCTCCTCAGGACTTGCTCAGTCTGCTTCCGTGTAGACTGAAGCACCACCAGCCCAAGGATGGTAACCACCCACAATGATGCGCTGGGCCCTTTCCCATCAATCTCTAAGTTAAAATGTCCTACAGGTTTGTCATACCTCAGTCTTACAGAGGAAGACATTTTCTTAAATGAGGTTCTCTCCTCTCAGATGACTTTAACTTGTGTCAAGTTGACATAAAAGCAGCCAGCACAAATTTCAAGGTGGAAGGTGATGGCTAGTAGTTCACTGACCTCCATATGCATTTTATGGCACTGAAGTGCCCAAACTCCCTGACATAAATACATGCCTACAAACATATTATGATAAGAAAAAAGATATCAAGGCAGATCATGGTGTCTTGTGGGTCCTCATTCTGCCCTGCTGCTGGGGTGTGGAAGCACCACTGGAGAGACTGGACTTTAGGGAAGTGTCAAGACACTACTTGGGGTGGGAAAATGCAGTCTAGCATGTGGAAGGCTGAAGTTGGGGTTCTCTGATTCCCAAGAATTCAGTCGCTGCTGGGATACTACACAGAGGAGTTGGGAATGAAGTGTCAAGGGTCCATGGACCTGCAATAAAGCCAGGACTGGGTGGTCCCAAACTCCTGGACATCTAGGCAACCCAGTGGTACGGGGTCAAGAAGAGTTGGGAATGGAATTGGGGCCCTGTAGGCCGAGGCAACGACAAGCCCAGGACTAGGGGAGTGAGAACTTTGGCTTAGCTCATTGTGGAAAGCCCTTAGCTCGGCAACAGTTGTTTGGGAGCAAAGAAAGGCCTTCTGTGGTACACTTAGGCAGCGGCTCAGTAGTCGAAGGCTTTCTCCATGCTCTCCATGGCAGTTCTTGATGAAAGAGATAGTCTTTGACTCCAAACTCTTTATTGGTTGTTCATCATGGAAAATGAATGCTTGCCAACTCTTCAGAGTGGACCAGAGATTAAATACCTTTTGCAGGGAGGAATGTCTGGGAAGGGAAGCTTATTGGCTAAACCCTCAGAGTCTTGGATACTTCATTAGTATGGAGAACTCTGTTCTGGGATACATGAACAATGTGGGGAGTGTGGACATATGTTTGAGGCCAGGAATCTAGTAGGGATCTGGGAGGCGCCTACCTCTCAGGTGGGTACCTGGGTACCGGGGTTGCAGACCCCTGCTCTACCTTACCAAGGTTCCTGGCACGTTCCACTGTCCCATAGTGTCTCATGTGTAATTTCAGCATTCAGAGGCCTAGGCAGGAAAACTGTCTCAAATTTAAGGGTGTATGTACTTAGTAATAGGCTAGCCATGATTATATAATGACACTTGTCAAAAAAACCTGAAAAGGGTCAGATATAATATTTTATACCTTCAATCTAGGCACTAGGGAGGCAAGGAATAGACCTGTGAGCTCTATATAGCAAGTTCCAGGCTAGCCAGGACTATATAGTGAGATCTTGTCTCAAAAAATGAAACAAAACAAAAAAGCAGAAAGGGGCTAAGAAGATGGCTCATTGGGTAACAGGATCCTGCTGCCAAGTCTGATGACCATTGTTTGATCTCTCAGGACCCCATGGTGAAAGGAGAGGAGTGACTCCTGAAAGTTGTCCTCTGACCTCCGCACATGGCTGCCTTTTCAGAAAACAAATATATAAAATGTAATTGCAAAATAAATCTTTCTGTTTGGCAGGATAAGGGACTGAGTTACATATTTGAAATATCAAAAGCAGACCTGGCCCCCAGGTTCTCCAAGCATCCCTCAGTCCCTAGCTGGCATACCCTGCCCCCAACCCTGAACTTTCCAGCCCAGGGACTGACTGCCCTTCTCCCAGAGGCTCTTTCTTCCCTGTATAATCCAGACATCATTTTGGTTTTGGTTTGTCCCTTTCTCCTGCTTGTGTGTTCCAGTTCCCTCCCCTCCACCTCTCCCCTTGCTCTCTTTCTCTGGGCTCACACCCTTTCATTTTCCCCTCCCCCACTCCCCATGGTGACTTACCTGGCCTTGGTCCTTGGGGCCAGTGAACTAGCCCCCCTGAAAACAGCTTTCCAATAAAAGTGCTTTTAATATAGTCTAATCTGGCTTGAACTGGCTCATTTTACCAGTGGAGAAATAATTCTAGGAATCTGTAGCCTCACACATGCCAGAGAAGCGATTCACCACTGAGCTATATCTGCAGTCCATTTATTCAAATTTGAGACATAGTCTCTGTGTTTCCAAAGCTGGCCTCAAATTTATAATCCTCTTGGTTCCTTTGGAGTAGTGGGATCACTACTGATCCTGACTCAATATTCTGTGGGTGTTGTGGTTGGTTTGCTGCTTTTGAAAGGGGTTCTCTGTAGCCTAGGCTACCATAACTGTTATGCAGTATAGACTGGCTGCAAACTTGAAGTTGAAGCTGAAGTACAAGTTTGCAAACTTGTACTTCAACTTCCCAAAGTGTTAGAATTACAGGTCTCAGCCACCATGCCTGGCTTAGTAAAGTCACCTCTTTGTCCTAAGACAGATTGTATGCATAAGTATGCCAGTGATGATGAACATCTTGTAAAATACTGTAACTGAATTTTGTGAAGGCTATGGACCTGTTGAGGACACCCTGTTACTAGTTTAAGGAGGTATTGCTGGGGACAGGTATGATTGTTCAATGGAAAAGACATTTGGTGCCAAACCCTGAGGACCTGAGTTATGTTTCCAAGGACCTACATGGCAAGCAAAAGAACCAGTTGATCCTCTCTGAGGGATCACATGAGTTGTGCCACTTGCATGCAAGTTCACACATACATAGACACATCTACTAATTAAATGTAAAAAATTAAAAAGTATGCATAGGAAGCCAGGAAGATAGCTTGTTGGGTAAGGAACTTTCTTGCCAAACCTGACAACCCAAGTATGATTCCCAAGACCCACAAGTTGCCTTCTGATCACCATATGTGCATCATGGCACCTTCATACCCAACAACAAATAAATAAATATTTTATTAAAAATATTATATATTTGTTATATATATTATATAGTAAATTATAATATTAAATATACATTATATATTTATTATATTATATATTTATTATATATAATTTATTCATTTATTTACTTATTGTGTGTATATGCTAGTAAATAAGGTACTCCTAGGACCAGTATGAATAGTTATTAGGTAAGGATGCTTGCTTCCAAATCTGCAAACTAGAATTTAATCCTTAGGAATCACATGGTGGAAGAACAGAACTGACTCCCATGGTTTCCTCTGACTACACACTGTTCCGTGGCACATATATGCCCACACACATAGACACAATAAGTAAATAAATGGATAAACAAATGTTAACAAGAAAAAAGATTTTCAAGTCACAAAACTTCTAAAACTAGTATGTAAGCTTTGAACTTTTTCATAATGCTACTTTAGTTCACATGTAACTCCCTTTTCCCTTTCATGCTTAGTTGCAAACCAGATTTCAAAGTATCTTGACATTTCTCTTTGTCTTTATCTGGATGCTTCACAAATTTTCATATGCTTGCACAGGAGCCATGATAATTTTTTTTGTATCATTCTAGTGTTACTATCTGTGTTGCTAGAGCAAGCACTTAATATTCCATACCATAGAGGTGATGCTTTATTTATAAATTGTATATATGTACATGTGTATATAGGGTATATCTGTATATGTATACAACATATACTTACTTTGAGATAGATTATATATGTGTGTGTGTATGTATGTATGTATGTATGTATACTTAATACCAGCACTCAAGAGAGAGGCAGAGGCAGGCAGATATCTGTGAGTTTAAGACTGGCCTAGTTGGGCTGGAGAGATGGCTCAGTAGTTAAGAGCACTGACTGCTCTTCCAGAGGTCCTGAGTTCAATTCCCAGCAACTGTGTAGTGGCTCACAACCATCTGTAAAGGGATCCAGTGCCCTCTTCTGGTGTGTCTGAAGACAATGACAGTGTACTCACGTATATGAAATAAATAAATCTTAATAAAAACTTAGATTTAAAAAAAAAAAAAAAACTGACCTGGTCTACATAGTGAGGTCCAGGCAGCCAAGGTTAGTGAGACCTTGTCTCAAAAAATAAGTGGGGCAGTGGTGGCACACGCCTTTAATCCTAGCACTTGGGAGGCAGAGGCAGGCAGATTTCTGAGTTCGAGGCCAGCCTGGTCTACAGAGTTCCAGGACAGCCAGAGAGGAGACACAGAGAAACCCTGTCTCGAAAAACAAAAAACAAACAAACAAACAAAAAAAGAAATGAAAAACCAAACATAAATAAATAAATATAATAGAAATAAAATAACTAATGTCTTTAATCCTAGTACTCAAGAGGCAGAGACAGGCAGAGGCCAGTCTTGTCTACAACGTGAGTTCAAGGACAGCCAGTGCTGTTATACAGAGAAACCCTGTTCTGAAAATATTAATTAATTAATTAATTAATATGAAACAACTAGCAAACTGTGGAAAGTAGATCACTTGCCTGGCATGTGTGAGACCCAGAGTTCAGTTTCTCCCACTTGAAAGGTTCCCCCCAACTCGCCCTATTTTTTTTCTTCCCATGTCAGACATTTCTTGTTTTGTCATTTTTAGTTTTAGTAAGATGCTTAAAACAGCATTGTTAGGTTGGAGAGATGGCTCATCGTTTAAGAGCACTGACTGTTCTTCCAGAGGATCTAGCACTGACTTGGTACCTTGCAGCCATCCATAACTCCTGTTCCAGAAAATCTAGTGCCCTCTTGTGGCCTCTGAGGACACTTGATGGATGTGGCACACAGAATCTGTACACAAAGCAGCCATGAACTTTTTCTTTTTTCTTTTCTTTTTTTTTTTTTCTTTTTTTTTTTCTTTTTTTCCGAGACAGGGTTTCTCTGTGTAGCCCTGGCTGTCCTGGAACTCACTCTGTAGACCAGGCTGGCCTCGAACTCAGAAATCCACCTGCCTCTGCCTCCCAAGTGCTGGGATTAAAGGCGTGTGCCACCACCACCTGGCCTATGCACTTTTTCTTAAAAGCATTGTTTCACACACATACTTTGTTTTCTCTTTTTGAAACTGAACTTTTAACGTACATTATAATAGCAGGTGTAGTGGCCCATGCCTCTAATCCTAGCTGGTAAATCTCTGTGAGTTTGACGCTAACCTACATATCAAGCTCCAGGACTACATGAAGAAACCCTGTCTCAAGAAAGAAAAAAAGAAAATAATAATAATAAAAAATAAACTACATAATTTGTTATGTATGTAAGTAGTCTCACACGAGTAGGAGTCAGAAGAGAACCTTGTGGGGAGTTCTTTCTTATCATGTGGGTCCCAGGGGCGGGCTTTATTGTGAGGTAGAAACCAAAGTCTGAATTGAGAGTCTAATATTAAGATGGGTGACTGCCTGGAGAAAAACAATTCTCAAGAGCAGTCTCAATGCATATTAATAGAGAGTTTTTAGAGACAAAACACATAGAAAAACTACAGCCAGGTTGGCAGTTGCAGAGGCATATTAAAGCAAACAAGCAGTTTAACAGTAGCCAAAACCTTGCAGTTATATGGGGCAGTTCAACCCCGAGTTTCTAGAACAGTGTTGGGTACTTTCCCAAGGGACTTTTCATGGCATATGTAGCAAAAGAGGTCTTCAGCTGGGAGAAGTGGAGGAATCTGTGTCCTCTTGATAGGTAGCAAGTGCTTTTACTTGTTGACCCATCTCACTGCCTCTGTTTCTCTCTTTGTAGGTTTTTAAAGATTTGTGTTTAATTAATTAACTATATAGCCGAGGATGACTTCTGATTGTCCTACCTCCACCTCCTGAGTGCTGTGGTTACAGGCATGACAGCCATGCTGACAGTCAGACCCACGG
The DNA here is from genome assembly GCF_011762505.2 of Arvicanthis niloticus. Classification (NCBI taxonomy): domain Eukaryota; kingdom Metazoa; phylum Chordata; class Mammalia; order Rodentia; family Muridae; genus Arvicanthis; species Arvicanthis niloticus. The sequence goes on along the minus strand of NC_047663.1, from coordinate 34,720,983 downwards.
ACAGCTCTGTGCATGCTAGGCAAGAACTCTAGCAATTGAACTACAACCCCAGCTGTATAGGCCTAGAGTTCATAATATTTTGGTGGATATAATAATATAATATATTGCCACATAGGTGTTAGCAGTTTGCAAATTCTTTGTCCTACAATTGTAAAAGTCTGTCCTAGTTAGATTGTTGTTGCTGTGATAAGCACCATGACCAAGAACAACATGGTGGGAAAGTCTTATTTCATCTTACAGGTTATAGTCCATCACTGAGGAAAGTCAGAGTAGGAACTTAAGGCAGAAACCATGGAGGAACACTGTTTAATGTCTTGTTCCCAGGCTTATGGTCCTTTCTTACATAGCCCATACCCACTTTCTTACCTATGGTACCGTCCACAGGACCCAACATTAGTTAGCAATCAAGAAAATACTCCACAGGTATGTTCATAGGCCAGTCTGATGGAGAAAGTTCTTCAATTAAGGTTTCCTCTTACTGCTGGGCAGTGGCGGTGCATGCCTTTAATCCTAGCACTCAGGCAGAAGCAGCTGGATCTCTGAATTTAAGGCCAGCCTGGTCTACAGAGCAAGTTCCAGGATGGCTAGGGCTACATAGAGAAACTCAGTCTTGGGGGAAAAACACCTTTCCCAAGTATGTCAAAAACCATGATTTACATCACAGAGTTCATAGTCCTCTTGAGAAAAGTTTGGAGTGATCTGAATTTGAAGATTCCATAGAGTAAGAAGTAGAAACTTAGAATTAGCTGATAGATGATGGACATGAAGGTATTTTCCCTAGAGTGAGGCTTATCCATTGCGTTTCAGATGTGCTGAGTCTTGTGATTTCTTTAAATGTGCAGCCGAACTGTGGTCGTTTGAGGCTGTAGTTTATGCTATCCCTGATTTTCAGGTTGCTTAAAAATAGAGCTTGCATTTTCTTACAACTGAGCAGGCCTTATAAGACATGAGACATGTTAAATTGTTTGATACTTACTGTTAAGTTATTTTTCCTTCAGGGAGGAAGAGGAAGGCAGAGAGAGCAAGCGTGCGCTGGGGAGTATGAGGGAAGGAACAGCCTGGGGACACCAAAGAATCTGGATTACATAGGAAAGAATCTCTGAGGGAAGGGCAGCCCAAACCCCCGGGCTGGAAAGTTCATGGTTGGGGGCAGGGTTTGCCAGCTAGGGAGTAAGGGATACTGGGAGAACCTAGTGGCCAGGTCTGCTTTGATATGTAAAATATGCACCTCAGGCCCTTGTTCCTGGGTCTGAAACCAAACAACCTGTTAGAAGTTTAGAAATCACCCGGCAGTGGTGGTGCACACCTTTAATCCCAGCACTTGGGAGGCAGAGGCAGGCGGATTTCTGAGTTCGAGGCCAGCCTGGGTCTACAGAGTGAGTTCCAGGACAGCCAGGGCTACATAGAGAAACCTTGTCTCAAAAAAACAAAACAAAACAAACAAACAAACAAACAAACAAAAAAAAACAGAAGTTCAGAAATCTTTTGTGTTTTGCTTTTTTTTTTTCTCCCCACAATTTGGTACTATTATTAACATATTACCACAGACTTCATTGTTTGATTGAAGTAAATTTATCACACTTGTAATGGGTGGGAAGTATAGTAGTATTGTTCACTTGAGTGTCTGTTACCCTACAGCCAGAAAGTAGGGCTGCATTCCAGGAATTTTTGGAGGCTCTAGGGATTAGGTAGGGATTTACTACCTTAACCTTTTAAGCTTCCACATCACTTATGTATGACATCACTTAAGTCCACTTTCCAAGCATGCTAAGCAATTTAGTTAACATCTTGTCTCTGACTTCAGTTCTTACTGAATACCTTTGTATTTCTCTAGCCTTTCTGCATGCTCTGTGATTTACTTTAGACCCACCTAAATAATCTCATCTCAAATCCTTAATAACACCTGAGAGAAATATATTGTTTTGAGACAGTCTCATATGTACCAGGAAGGCCTCACATTATAGTTAGTGTGGCCTCTTCGTGTGTACTGAGATTCTGAGATTACAGGTGGCCATTACTACACACAGTACTGGAGATCAAACCCATGGCATGCTAGACACACACACACAAAATTCTGCCTACCTAACTAAGTTCTCAAATCAAAGGAGCTTTTTGTGTGCATACACGTGTGGTACACATGAGTGGAGAGACTAAAGGCCAAAATGTTAGTGTTTGAAAGTTTGGGGGATTTTTTTTTTTTACTTTGTAGGGTTTGTTTTTATTGTTTTGAGATAGGGTCTCAGTGTGTAGACAAGGTTAGCCTCAAACTCAGATCTGTCTGCCTCTACCTCTTAAGTGTTAGAATTAAGTTGTATGCCAGTAAGTTATTTCTCTGTCAGTGAAATGAGCCAATTCAAGCCAAGTTTTAAAATACAGATATATAAATGCAGGTTCATTGGGAAGCTGCTCTGGAGTGGATTCCCTGGCCCCAAGGACTGAGGCCTGAGAAATCACCATGGGAAGTGGAAAGAGGGAAGGGGGAAAGAGAAAGCAAGAAAGAGCACTCTCAGAGGGAGAGGAGAGAGAGAAGGAAAAGAGACAGGAGAGCAAGATGTCTGGATTATCTAGGGAAGAGCCTCTGGGGGAAGGGCAGTCAGTCCCTGGCCTGGGAAGTTCAGGGTTGGGGGCAGGGTACGCCAGCTAGGGACTGAGGGGTGCTGGGCTCTGAAACCAAACATGCCATTATGCCTGCTCTAGTTGTAGGAAAGGATAAAAATGTAGGACTGGAGGCCTGACTTAGTGGCACATGCCTTTAATTCCAGCATTGGGAGGCAGGGGTAAGTAGATCTATGAGGTGGAGGCCAGCCTAGACTTCAAAACAAGTTCCAGAACAACCAGGACTGCACAATGAAACCCCGACTCAAAAAAACAAAACAAAACAAACAAAAAAAAACAAACAAACAAACACCAACCAATAGAACAGGGCCTGGAAAGATGCCTTGATGGTTAAGAGTACCGGCTCCTCTTCCAGAGGACCCAGATCCTCAATACTCAAATGGCTGCTCATAATGATCTGTAACTCTAGTTCCGGAAGATCTGTCCACCTTTTCCAGCTTCCTTGGGGACCAGGCATATATGTGGGAGCACAGACACATTGAGTCAATATGCACACACATTAGATTGGTTGATGGGTGGATAGCTAGAAAGGCAGACAGATAGATAGATAGATAGGTAAATAGATAGAAAGAAAAGTTTTTTAAAATTGGTCCTGGAGAGATGGCTTTGCAGTTGAGAGCACTTGCTATTCTCACAGAGGACCCATATTTGGTTCCCAGTACCTATTTGGTGTCTCATAATCATCTGTAACTATCTGCTCTCTTCAGACACAAGGCACACATGGGATGTATCTACATGTCAATATATATGTAGGGAAACACTCATATAAAATACATAAGCCTAAAAATTAAATGTCCTATGTATGATTGCATGTATGTTGAGGTGCACAGGGGAGCCTAAGGCAGTTTTCAGTTAGCAGTTCTCCCACCATGTGGGTCTCAGGGATCAAATTCCTGTCATTAGCCTTGGTGATTTTGTTTTGATACAAGGTCTGATAGCTAGACTGGCCTTGAACTTGGTTTATAGTAGAGGATGTCCCTGCCCTCTTGACCCTCTGTTACAGAACTCTACCTATTGTATGATTTGATGACTTGATATGCTTATATAGTAGTCGCCCAGGACAACATCAGGACAAACCAGTTGTATATTATGTAGGTAGGTGGGCAGCTGGGTTTCAGTTCACATTGCAACCCAGGCAGGTCTTGAGCTTTCAATTCTCCTACCTCTGCTTCCTGTGTAGCTAAGATTACAGGCTTAAACCATAATACTTGGCTAATGTTAGAATATTTTCATGACCATCAAAGAATTGCCCCACGATGAGATGAGATAAGATAAGCTATAAGATAGCTTAGTGGTTAAGAGCGATTTAATTCTAAGCACCCACATGGCAGCTCACAACTTTCTATAACTTCAGTTCCAGAGGATCTGCCACCCTCATATAGACATGCAGACAGATCACCAGTGCATAAAAATAAATGAATCTTTGAAAAATCTCCACACACCCTCCACCCCAAAGCATTTGCAGTCCACTAGTCTGTGTCCCAAACCCAGCTATAGAAAACGATTACCACTCTGTGGATATACCTACTTTTCCTAATATTTTGTATAAAACAGAATAGTTGTATAGTTTGTAGTCTATGTACAGTTCTTTTACTATTTTTAACTTTTAAAGATTTATTTATGGGCTGGAGCAATGGCTCAGGGGTTAAGAACTCTAACTGCTCTTCCAGAGGTCCTGAGTTCAAATCCCAGCAACCACATGGTGGCTCCCAACCATCTATAATGAGATCTGATGTCCCCTTCTGGTGTGTCTGAAGACAGCTACAGTGTACTTATATATAATAAATAATTGTTTAAAAAAAGATTTATTTATGTATGTGAGTACATTGTTGCTGTCTTCAGACACACTAGAAGAGGGCATCAGATCTCATTATAGATGGTTGTGAGCCACCATGTGGTTTCTGGGAATTGAGCTCAGGACCTCTGGAAGAGCAGTCAGTGCTCTTAACCTCTGAGCCATCTCTCCAGCCCCCACTTACTATATTTTTGAAATTCATAAATGATACCACCTGTATTGCTAGTTCATTTTTTTTTGACAAGAGTTTTACTGTGTAGTCCCACCTGACCTCTCCCCTCCCCCACTTGGAACTCATTATGTATACTAACCTGGCCATGGACTCTCTGCCTCCCAGATGCAGGGATTAAAGGAGTGTGCCACTGTTGGAGTAGTCACCAGAGTAGACTGCTCAGACATAGGTTTAAGCCAATAGAAGGTCTCTATTATCCAGCCAGTGATTACACTGGGTGTTTGGGATCCCAGTGTAGCACCAAACCTTTCTTAGGATGAGCTTTTAAACACAAAAACCATGTTCTGGGTCAACATTCTTTAGTTAACTAGAACAGTTAACCAGAAGTAGAACTATAGAAGCTAAAAAGCCAGGTTAGAACATCCTGAGACTTTCCTAGAGCTACATGGACTTTGATGGATGGATTAGACCTTTGTTTTAGTTTTGGCAGGTGGTGCTGTCTACCTGCTTTTTACAGCCTGAATGACATTTCCATCTTGGAGTCAGTTTTGCTAAGATCTCAGGGCCTACTAATGTCTCTGGGACCCAATCACACCACCATACCCTGCAGATAGTTGCTTTTGATAATTGAATATTATATACTGTATAAACATGAGGCCTTTAAAAATGCCTGGGCTATAATAACAGTAATAATAAAAAAAAAAAAAGATAAAACTGTTAGCATCTACATACATGTCATTCTGTAAATATATGTTCCTATTTCTCTTGGGAAAGAAAACATGTAGAAATGAAATGACAACATCATTTGGAAAGTACATGACAACTTTTCAGAGACTATAGAACTTTTTTTTTTTTTTTTAATTTACCTAATTTATGAGTGCTCTATCTGTATGTACACCTGCAAGCCAGAAGAGGGCATCAGATCCCATTACAGATGGTTGTGAGCCAGCATGTGGTTTCTGGGAATTGAACTCAGGACCTCTATCTAGAGGAGCAGCCAGTGCTCCTAATCAGGGAGCCCAAACTGAGACCACTGTTCAATATTCTCAGCAGAAAAAACACAAGGTTCTGTTTCTCTATATCCTTGCCAGCATTTATTAATTTATTTGAGACAGGTCTTACTATGGACCCTGGCTGTTCTGGAACTTGATTGATTTCTAGACCAGTCTGCTCTTGCCTCTGCCTGAAAGTAAAGCAGTAGGCCACTACGCCTGGCCTGCCAGCATTTGATATTGCCAGCTATTGATATAATGTCAAGGATCAAATCTATAGCCTATGAGCACTAGATAAGCACTCTATCACTGATTTAAGTCCAAACCCCACTTTTAAGAATTGTGGTCATTTTTCATTGGAATTTTTTATCTTTAATTACGTATATATGTGAGAATCTGCATGTGGGATTATGCACATATGAGTACAGGTGCCCACAGAGGCCACAAAAGTGTTGGATTCCTTGGATCTGGAGTTCTATTTGGTTATGAGTATCCTGACACAGTTGCTAGGAACCCCTCATGTAAGTTTTTGAGAGAAAATAAAGTCATGTATTACTTCCTCCATTATATTTTTCCAAATTGGAATTTTAATCTCTGTTTTATAAAATTGGAATGCTCAGTCGTGTCAGAGTTTCACCTGGGGAGATAGAGCATCCAGACCTTATCACTCTAGATATCGAACCTTTGAAAGACCAAAGTACAGAGATCACCAAAGTCTGACTTGGTGAACTAACAAGTTTTATGGGGGTTACTTAGAGGAATATGGGTGAGTGGTTACTCACAGGAGCAGAAATGACTCAGAGACAGCTGCATCACCACGGCTCACCCCAGCATGGATGACAGCTCACAGAGCTGGGAACTTGGAGCACACTGCACAGCCTGCAGGCAGCTCAACAGGTTGGAAAGTGTCCTTTCCAAGTGACTCTGGTCTAAACCTCTTCCAGGCAGCTCAGCTGTTTTCTTGGAAGCTGAGGGAAAAGGATCTTAAATCTGAGAAAGAGCCTGAACTGCATGATGAGAAAAAGAGACTGATAGTAGAATATCAAGTCAGTCTTACGGAGTGCTTCCAAACCCAGGAGCCAGGCTGGACGTCTCTCCTTGTTTCTGGCTAATCTCTGACAGGTTTTTATTTCACTTCTTCTAAACTATGTTTAGTACTATGAACAGAGTCCTTTCATTCTCCTCAGGGAGACCTTCTTAGTCAGTCTAAGCTGAAGACTGACATTCAGAGTTCTTTTTTGTCCTGCCTTACTATTCTTTCCTAAGCCAGTTACCCAGAAACAGATACCTGTAAACTAATCGTTTTTCCTCCTGTCCACTTTGATTCCCGGAAATAACAACTCTGAAACTAATTATTTATTAATAAATGCCTAGGCCATAAACTTTTGTTTGTTCTCTGACTTGTTCTTAACTTACTATCCCTTTTTCTAACCCGGGTTCAGCTAGCCTTCTGCTGTTTTAGGTCTGGCTCCTCAGCTTTCACAGGCAAATCTCCACCCCTCTATTTCCCAGAATTCTCTCTATCCCTAGCAGATGTTCCACCTCCTATATTCTGCACCGCTCATTGGCCATAGCTTTTTTTATTGACAGGTCTTGCTTATAAGAGATTATTCTAGATACCCTTCTCAGCTATAAAACCAATGTGTGTAGTGTGTAGTAGGTAAGACATATTTCTTTGTGTCTACAGTGAGCATCTTCACATGGCCAGATCCTATTCCACTTTTTCTTTTTTCTTTAACATTTATTGTAATTACACAGTAGATGAATAATGAATAAACACTACTTAGAAGCACTTTCTTCTCTCACCCAAATTCTAGTTATCCTTTCATTCTTTCCAGAACTTTGATTCTTTCAAAAATAATATACAGTGTCTTCTCAGTCTTTAAGATGTACCTCAAGCTCGGTTGGCTGGTGCACAGTTATAACCCCAGCACTTGGATCTGAAGTTTGTCATGATTTGAGGCCATTTTAGGGCTACAGAGCAAGTCTTTCAAACAAACAAACAAACAAACGGACTTGTTCTCTCCTCCTACAGTGTAGGTCTCTGGAATCAAACTCCAGTTTTCAGGCTTGGAGGCAAATACCCTTACTGTTCATGAATCATCAATCTGAGCATTTTTATGATTTATCAGGCAGAGTAAGACAATCCACAAATAATGTGCTTTTAAAACTAACCTTTCTGTACCAGTTTTCACGGTGCGGCTGTTTTTGTTGTTACTCTTGGTGTTAATTCACACTAAAGGAGGTGCATCCGACTCCTATGTTTACGAAAGAAAATGCCTAGTGTTCTATGATATAGAACAAAAGACAAAGCAAACTGCCATTTGCTTATAGGTTCAATGGTATTTTCCCGCTGACAGGAAGGCGGGTTTCCGAGTACAGGAAATGAGTCGCTATGGAGGCGGTGCTATGTAGATGAGAATTCAGGAGCAAACTGGGAAAAGCAACTGCTTCCAAATAGTTGTGATTTTTAGAGTGTAGTTTTGGGAAAACTCCCTACCTACCAGTTCTGAATGCTTTAGAATGTGGGGAGCTACTGTACATAAAGATATAGAACTTTTTAATGAGCGCCTAAGTTTATACCGTATCCAAGAAATGGTACGCATATCATGCTGTTCAGGCTACGAGGCTGCCTAACTCATACTTACCTGGCAGGGGAGATACCATGATCACGAAGGTGGTTTTCCCAGGGCGAGGCTTATCCATTGCACTCCGGATGTGCTGACCCCTGCGATTTCCCCAAATGCGGGAAACTCGACTGCATAATTTGTGGTAGTGGGGGACTGCGTTCGCGCTCTCCCCTGATTTATTTAGTTTTTAAAAAAAGGCCTTATGACTATAACAGGTTGTAGTTGACCCTTGTTTCATATGGTTTGTTGTGTAGGTTATTTTAGAAAACTACTTACCATTTTTGTGTGTCATCTAGTGTTCTGTATTGTTTCCTTTGCGTGTTGCGTGCCCAGGGCCTTTCCTTACTACACCTTTTAGACTTATCCTGGGAGTGTGAGTTTTGTGTCAGTTGAATTGAATGTTACAGTACCTAGGATTGAATCTGGATATATTACTCAAGACTTTTCCTGTTTCTAAGTCTTTCCCCCAGCAATATAATTATATTGATAATGTTTCCAGAATTCTGGGTGTATTGTTCCTACTGAATAAAATGTGGTCTCTAAATTGACACACACATACGTGTGTGTGTGTATATATATACATATATATGTATATATGTCAATATATATATGGTATACATATATATGTACTTACCATTAGAAATAAACCAACTATTAGAAGGCAGAGGCAGAGACCAACGTGGTCTACATACAGAGTACCAGTTTTGTTGTGAAGCATAAGCAAAAGTTGAAGGAAAAGATACGGGTTAGTAGTAGAACTATTGCCTAGCATGTTCGAGTTATGAGTTCTAACTTTGTGTGTGTGTGTTGCTTGAGGTTTTTGTTTGTTTTGTTTCTTTGTGGGGCTTGAAGGGGGTGAGGAAGCAGCCAAAACAGGATTTCTCTGTGTAACAGCCCTGGCTGGCCTCGAACTCACAGAGATCTTTCTTCCAAGTGCTGGGATTAAAAGCATGCAACACCACTCTAGGGTGTGTGTGTGTGTGTTTTGCTTGTATATAAATAGGTGCACCACCCACATGACTGGCATCTAAGAAAATCAGAAGAGGGCATTGGATACTCTGGAACTGGAGTTATGGATGTGTTTGAGCTACCATGTAGGTTCCCAAATTGGACCCTGGTCTCTTGTACAAGAACAAGTGCTCATAGTCACTGAGCCATCTCTTCAGCCCCACATGCTGACTTGTTGGTTATTCTAATAGAGCAAGGTGTTAAGGAGTGCACAGCTATAGTTCAGATACCAGGAAAGTAGCCGCAGAAGGCTCATGAATTCTTAGTCTTCCTCTTCCACATAACAAGTTATCTAGACATGCCTGGGCAGGGCCATATCTCAGCACCAGTAATTATATTAACATGTTTAAGTGTGTGCAATATACAGTGGTATTTCCACAAATTAGGGTTCAATGGATGACCCTGATGCATCCATATTCATTACCACAATGTTCTTTTCAATTTAGACAAGCTATATCTCATCTTGCCAAGATCTAGTTTCCCTGTTGTAAATCCTTAAACAGCCTGCTCACTTCTAAAGTGTAACATGTGAACACATGTATTGACTTCACTGTCCAGTATTCAGTTTTCTTTAAAAAATTCTAAGAGCAGTGTTGACTTGTGCCTTTAATCCCAGCATTCAGGAGGCAAAGACAGGAAGATCTCTGAATTTAAGGCAAGCCTGGTCTAAAAAGTTAGTTTCAGGACAACCAAGGCTACACAGAAACCTCATGTCAAAAACAACAAAACCAAACCAACCAACCAACCAACCAAACAAACAAAATGTACTATCCATTTTTTTTTTCTTTTCTTTTTTTTTTTTCCAGAGCTGAGGACCGAACCCAGGGCCTTGCGCTTGCTAGGCAAGCGCTCTACCACTGAGCTAAATCCCCAACCCCTTACTATCCGTTTTTTATGGTAGGATCTCACTTGAAATGGTCTTCAAGAGGTAGTTACTGACATTCATGCTGTTTTCAGCCAATGTAAACAATTGAGTCCTGGGCTGAAGAGATGACTTGTAGTGGTTAAGAGCGAGCATTGGCTGCTCTTGCTGAGGATCAGGGTTCGCTTCCCGGCCTAGACATGGCAGCTCACAGTTCTCTGTAAGTCCAGTTTATACATACTGGCAAAACATATATACACACAGACACACACACAGACATGCATACAGACAAAATACCACTGGACATTAAATAAAAATTAACAATAAATTTTGAGTTCTTGTTTTATTAATGCCTAGACCAAGAGGCCCCTCCTGCCTCTGAAAAGCCTCTTTGGTGCCCAGGCTCACAGATAGAACATTTTAAAAGACAAACCATAATGATTACATCAGTGCTCAGGGGAGGTAAGTTCTGTTAGTGAGGGATTTAGTGGCCTGGGAAGATCTGCTTTCTTTGCAAGGCTCAGCTGCATCTTCTAGACATAGCCAGTCCAGGAAGCATTGCCAAGATTGAGGAGGCTATTGTGGAGTGGAAGGCATAGGATAGAATGCATTACTTAAGTCATTTCATCACTACGTTGCTAATACTTTATCCATGAAGAGAGTACAGTTTGAATTCTTACCTGAAAGCTGTGAGGATTAAAGTTGTGGTGGTGGGGGAGGGGTTGTGTTCATGTTTTCCCTTGACATTTTTAGTGTTGAAAACAGGTTAGAGTTGACAAGGCCTTCTGAAGTTTGGCGAGTATTATTTGTTCCTTTTCAGTTTCACTTGAGAGCATTATTTAGTTGGTTATGCCATTCTTTCAAACCGCTGCTAACTAGCTCTGGTTGCAACAGGAAGAAGTATTCTCTTGGTCTCTGAGGGCACTTTAGGCTCACAAACAGCCCCGTACACTTTTATAAAGATGAACTGTGAGCAGTCTGTCATAGGTGCTGGGACCAGACTCAGACTTCCTGTCAGCAGAGAACAAAAGTCAACTTAAACCCAGGCAGCGTTTTACAAATAAATACATAGTCCTCCCAGAATTTTGTTGACAGAATTCTCTTTGCAATTTTGAGAAGTAGAAGCGAGGAATTTAATCGATTCTCTTAAATGCAGTAGCAATTGCCTTGAAACAGCATGACAGATCCAAGCTAAAATTTCTGTTAATAGCAAAAGATTCAAGGAAAAACGTAAAATCGCCTTAGCGTTGTGGTAACAGCAAGGAGTGGTTTAAGAGTTAATACATTCGGAAGAGAAAGGGGAAAGAGAATAAAAACCTTTGAGACGTCACCAAAAGGGGCGGGGATATGCAAATAGACAAAAATCAGGTCCCTGGTTTTCTTTTTCTTTTTAATTTTGGGGGGCGTTTTTTGGACGGAGTATTTTCATCAAGTATTTAGAAGTTTGTACTCTCATCTGTGTAAGATAAAAACTGTGTAGTCTCGAAAACAAGACCAAAAGAATGGGTAGTATAATTGACCGTAACTGTATAGTGTGTCGATGATCAGGGTGAGGTAATACTGTGGCCTGCCCAACTCATACTTACCTGGCAGGGGAGATACCATGATCACGAAGGTGGTTTTCCCAGGGCGAGGCTTATCCATTGCACTCCGGATGTGCTGACCCCTGCGATTTCCCCAAATGCGGGAAACTCGACTGCATAATTTGTGGTAGTGGGGGACTGCGTTCGCGCTCTCCCCTGGTCTTATGGTTAAATAAAAGAGTTAGTGTTGTTTGCCACTTGGTGTAGTAGCTTTTAATGTTTGCTTATTTTTGGTGAGCAGATGTATGAAAGTTTGTTTCTCTATGGTCTTTGGCGTTCTGGAGCTTTGGTTGCATGCATTCCTTCCCTGCTACTACCCATTTGCTTTCTATAGTATGTTTCCCTTGGTGTGTCTCCCTGTAGTCTCTTGTGAGTCAGCCTTATGTTTGTGTTTGGCTGAAGTATCCTAATTTGTGGCATTCTGTTTAGTAGATACCCTACTTATTGGGTGACTAAGCATCTTTTTCTTAGCAGCCTCTCTCCCTTTCTTCCACCTTGATGGTTTTAATCTCTTTAAATACATATGGCTACCGTGCACATTTTGAAATACTAGAGATAATATTTTAACACCCAAAGGGTGGAAACATCGATCTGTATTTACACATTCAAATTATACTGAAAATAACCCATTTTCCCCCTTAGTATCTGGGAATATAAGAAAGTAGAGAGGGGAGTGACACTTTGTTTAAAAAAAAAAAAGCTTACATATATAGAGACAGTTGATGCACTAGGATTTTTAAAAAATCACTTTTCACATTTAGTCAAAGGATGTATGATATTTCTCAGAAGTGACCTACAATCTCAAGCCTCCTGACTGAAGGATTATTATATTTAAATTGTTATTAATTCCTCTTCAAATAGTAGTCCATAGTCGTCATCTTGCCCTTGATGTTTGTGCTTGTTGATTCATGTTTTTTTTTGTTTGTTTGTTTTTTTTTTTTGAACACGGGTTGCCATTTGTCCTCCTTAAACTGAGCATTGTAAATGAGAATGGTGTAGTTTTAGCAGTCTCATGCTGTCAGTTAAGACAACATTGAGCAACTTAGGTTTTTTTGTATAGCTTTATAATTTATAATAAATAAATATATAACTTATATTAAATAGAAAATTCTTTGTGTGTGGTGATTTAAGTGAGAATGGCCTCCTTAGACTCATTATGTTTGACTGCTTGTTCTCCACTGGTGGAACTGTTTGGAAAAGATTAAAAGGTGTTCTGGTTGGAGGACCATTTGTGACTGGGGTGGGTTTTGATATTCCAAGAGACTAATGCCGTTCCCAGTATTCTGTCTGCCTCCTACATGAAATCGAGATGTGAGTTGTTAGGTATTTCTGCTGCCATGCCTTTGTGCTGCCACCATAAACTCTAACCCTCTGAAACCAGAAGCCCAGTTAATGCTTTCTTTTATAAATTGCCTTGGTCACGGTGTTTTGTCACAACAATATAAAAATAAGACAGCTGGGCATAGTGGTGCACACCTTTAATCCCAGCACTTGCGAGGCAGAGACAGGCAGGTCTGTGTTCGAGGCCATAGTAAGTTCCATGACAGCTAGAGCTACATAATGAGACCCTGTCTACAAACAAACAAAGCAAGTAACTAAGACAATGTAACCTCACATACCTGCTGATTCTTCTGCCTCAGTCTCTTGAGTATTATAATTACAACATAAACAAGAACACTCTGCTATTTTGGGGTCAGAGGAGGGTAGTTTCTTACAGCCTAGGCTGGTCTTGGACATGTGTAGCAGATGAGTCTCCTGCCTCCAGGCTTGTGACCTTGAGCTCCTGATCCTGCCTCTACTTTCCAAGTGATGAAATGCAGGAGTGCAACACCATGCCCCACCATTTGTTTTTGGCACAAGCTCTCATATAACCCAGATTGGTCTGGAACTGTGTATGTATCCCAGGCTGGCATCAACATTCACAGTGCTCTTCATACTTCTGCCTCCCAAGTGCTGGAGTTATTACAGGTGTGAATCGCCATACCCAGAGGAGATTTATTTCTCACAGGTCAGGAAGTTAAAAGTCTAGAGCAGCTGCATCTAGTTGAGGGTTTTCTTGCCTTATTCCATGAAAGAAGGCAGACAGAAAAGAGGAGGAAGGGAGAGAGAGAGAAATTGGGTGCTATTGTTTATAACTGTACATCCCACTCCCTTGCTAAAAAACCTCTGTGAAAAAAAAAAAGGCCTTAATTTATTCATCGGTATGGTGCCCCTTGACCCAAACACCTCTAAAAGTTATCTCCCAACACCTCTACATTGGAGATCTAGTTTCCAAAAACTGAGATTTCATTTTATCTACTGGGGACTGTGCATGCAAACATGAGTGATCCTTATAGGGACATTCATATTCAAACCACCACATGCTTTCAGGCACATTAACAGCTATAGAGAACTTACTGGGTACCAGGGACAGTTCTAGGTATTTAGCACCTATTAGCTCATTTAAACCTCTCAACAACTCTCTGGTTATTGTTATCCTCCTTAGTGGATGGAGAAGTTGAGCATTTTCATCTGTGCTGAATCATTGCTCTCAGGTTGTAACATGGAGAAAGTGGGTTGTCTTTTAGTTTGATAGAGACTTTTCCTCTTCCCCAGGTGGGGAGTTAGGGTTCCAGAAGCTCATAGTCACACAAAACATAGAGTCAGTGGCCCCCTGACCTAGCCCGCAGGTCAGTCAACAGGGTCTGCAAGGGAGAGTGGGGATGGAGGGACAAGAGAGGCGAAGAATGGAGACAAGACAGGGTATCTGATCAAGTCTTGTTTATTGAAAGGCAATTATGGATATATAAGCACAAGCAGGGGAGTGCAGCTGGGGACACTGAACAACAAGTCCCCCATATGTCTGAGAAAAACAAGATGTTTACTAGAGTGTGCTCAGCTGTTGTGGGCTGTTTGTAGAAATATCATGCTAGAAAAACAAGTCTCTTGGGGGGGGGGGAGTATTAACCTGCAAATATATGGCCCAAGATGGCTGCAAAGGTAGTAGCTGCTTTCTGCTAGGAGTCAGCTCCCAACAGCCCCCAGACTCTTATGTTGAAGTTCATGGATAATAGAAGAATAGATTTAGAAAAAATGTTTTTGTATAGACTGATAGGTGGGAGCTTGAGAGGAAGTAGGCAGAGCTGCTGTGGAGCAGAATGGATCTCAGAAGTGGAATACCACTGACCTTCCAATAGAGCGGTTTTGTCCAGAACAGAAACTGGGGTGAGGAATGGGAAAGGAGATGGCTCAACCATGGAATGTCCAGGTGTCACTCACAGTTTTTGTCATGTCTTCATATACAGTTCTAAGAAAGGTGCTCATGTGAAGGAGAGAGATGAACAGAGAACAGACTTCCTTCCCTTGTGGTATCTTTACTTCTGGCCAGAGCAGAACCAAAGACATCTTGGCTTAAATATTTCTAGAATTAGGCAAGGACAGAACTGCTCACAAGGCCAGTGCTTTTAGTCAAGGGAAACTTTAGTAGCCCTCTGCTCTAAAACCACCTGGCTGCTTTCTATCCTGTTCTTACCAGTTACGTGGGAAGGTAACAAAGTTAGGCCAAGATCTTAGAATAAACTGGGAGCATAGTCTGTCATTTATTTACCCAGCAATGGAATAATTCCTTTTGTATCTTAACGTGTCAGAGCTTATATTCTTCTAATTATTTTTTCTCATTATAGATAAATAGATGGGGGAGAAAGAGAGAGAGAGAGAGAGAGAGAGAGAGAGAGAGAGAGAGAGAGAGAATATATCTCATTGTAGCACAGATTGGCCTCAAATTTGCTGAATTTCTGATTCTTCTGCCTCCATTTCCCAAATGCTGGGATTATAGGCACATACCACTATTTCCATCTGTAGTGTGATAATGTTTCTGGGAGACATGAGAAAATGTCTACTCACACTATCTAGAGAACTGATGAAACACTAGAATAATGATATCACCAAAGTTTAACTTGGTGAACCAATGAGTTTATTGGGTTACTTATAGGACTATGGGTGAGGGGTTATGTACAGGAGCATAGAAGACTCAAAGACGGCTTCATCACCAAAAGTCTACCCCATTGTATGTGATCTTTCCAAAAGCCGGAACCCTGGAGTTCTCTATATACCTTAAATGCAGCTGGACAGTTGTGAGAGTCTTCTCTGTATTAGCAGGCCTTGCCACTTATATAACCTTGAGGAAGGAGGGGCTTTATGCATCTGGCAAGTTTCCTGAGATTTTTGAGTTGTTTACTTTCTGAGTCTCAGGAGACTTACTTTAGAATTTTCTGAGTCTTTAAAAATACTATTATTTTATGTATATGGCTGTTTTGCTTGCATATGTGTCTGTGTAGTGTGTGTGTTTATTGTCATAGGAGGTCAGAGAGAGGCAGTGAACCTCCTGGAACTGGAATTGTGACTGGTTTGTGAGTTACTATGTGGGTCCTCTGTGAGAATAGTAAATGTTCTTAATTGCTAGAACTGGAAAAAAATGGTTTTTAATTGCATCTGATTTCCTACATGGCTTATGCCCAAAATCCCAGTATTAAGAGGCTAAAGCAGACAGATTGCTTTGTGTTTGTGGCCAGCCTGGGCTACAGTGTGAGGTCCCCTCCCTGCCTTGGCAAATAAATAATAAGCCTGGCATGGTTGTGCTTGCCTTGTAATCCCAGATTTTGGGAGGTAAAAGCAAGAGGATCTGGAGTTCAGAGTATCTGCGGCTTCATAGTGAGTTGTTGGCCAACTTGAGCTACACTGAACCTTTTTTAAATAAAATCCTCAAAACAACAGCAACAACAACAACAACAACAAAATAGCTATGTAAGTCACACCTGTTATCCAAGCACTTAAAGGGCCGAGGCAGAAGGATCGAAGTTTGAAGCCATGTCTGAGTTGTCTAGCATCTTTTAGGCTAGCCTGAGTTATAGAGTGGGATCCTGGCTCAACTTACCTGTCTTGGTTTTTTAGTTTTGTTTTTTCTGTTGCGATGATTAAAATACCTTGTCAAAAGTAACTTAAAGACCGAGGGTTTACTGTGGCTTCTAGCTTGGGGGTCTGACCTGTCAGTGCAGAGAAATCCCTGGGAGGTGCTTGAGGAGGAGGATTTCTTGATGCTACAGTCAATAAACAGAGCAGCAAATGCCTGTGCTTGCCTCACTTTCTCCGTTTTATTCAGCCCAGCATCCCAGTCCAGGGAAACAGCACTCTCTGCCATGGGTGGGTCTTCCAATCTCAATTAGCCTAATCAAAATGATCTGCCACAGGTGTGCATCTCTGAGGTCATTCTAGTTTCTGTCAGGTCAACAGTTAATATAGTTATACTATTCATCACACTGCTTCACCCTGAGATTGCATCTGTAGTAAAAATGGGCAAGCTTTTTTTTCTAGGCCTTATTCTGTAAACAGTGCAGCCTAGCAACTGTTTGTCTAGGACTCATCCTCAGTATTGCAAGTAATCCAGGCAGCATTGTAAGTTCACTGGGAATGTATGTGTAGGCTGCATGCAAATACTATTCCATTTTCTATGAGGGACTTGAGCATCTATGACTTTAAGTTGCCATCTGTGGGAAGTCCTGGAGCCATTCCTCCTCAGATATTGAGGGTCAACTTTTGTTTGTTTGTTTGTTTTTTTGCTTTTTTTTTTTTTTTTTTTTTTTTTTTTTTCAAGACAGGGTTTCTCTGTGTAGCCCTGGCTGTCCTGAAACTCACTCTGTAGACCAGGCTGGCCTACGAACTCAGAAATCCGCCTGCCTCTGCCTCCCAAGTGCTGGGATTAAAGGCATGCGCCACCACTGCTCTGCAAGTGTCAACTATGTTAATGAAGACAGTTTTCTAAGTATGAAAGAATCTAAAACTGGGTCTGGTGGTACATATCTATAATCCTAGCTCTTTCTGGAGACTGAAGCAGAAGAATTGAAAGTTGAAGGCTTACCTGAGTTACAGAGGTCAGACCTAGCCTAAGCAACTTTTAAGATCTGTCTTAAAACATCAAATAGCAAAAGAAAAGTGTGGGACTAGAATCTAGCTCAGTTGTAGAGCACTGCTAAGCATGTGTAAGGGGTTGGGCTCAGTTCCCTGCACCATCAAGAAGGAAATGGTCCACCCAGTGACACCCCACACCCAGTGACACACAGATTTCTTCCAATAAGGCTATATGTTCCAATCCTTCTTATCTTTTTGAACAGTTCCATTGTCTTGATTAAGTATCCAAATATATGAGTCTATGGGGGATCAGGTCTTGCCTTTTTTTTTTTTGTTTTGTTTTTTTTTGTTTTTGTTTTTCAAGAGAGGGTTTCTCTGTGTAGCCCTGGCTGTCCTGGAACTCACTCTGTAGACCAGGCTGGCCTCAAACTTAATAAAGATATGTCTGGCTCTGCCTCTCAATTGCTGGGATGCTTATGGTGGGCATTTTTATTCAAAAAAAACCTCCAGGAGTGTAAGAAAAAATGCAAGAATTAAACTGGCAGAGGGAAATAAAAGAATGGAAATTCAGTTTGATCTCCATGGTGAGCGCAGGCTTGCCTGTATCTGGAAAGGAGAGAGGAGAAAGAAAGCACTTGCTTCTTTGCATTTGTGAGGTGTAAGAATAATGTGTTTGTTCTCTTTCCAACAGAATGTCTCGGGCTGTTCATTTTCCAGTCCCTTGTCCAGTGCTGCTTGGCACCTTAACAGATGACTCCTTGGAAGCGCAGCTTCATGAATATGCCAAGCAAGGGAACTATGTGAAAGTCAAGAAAATTCTTAAGAAAGGTAAATACAGTGTTAAGGTGGCAGAGGCAACGTATTTCTGAATAGTGTTTGGTTAAAACAGTGCCAAGGCTAGATTTGGTGGCCCACACTTAAAATTGGCACTCAGGAGGCAGAGGCAGACATATCTCTCTGTGAGTTCAAGGCCAGCTTCTTCAAAAAGTGGAGTTGGAGACTAGCCAATCTATACAATGAAATCCTATCTAAAAAACAAAACAAACAAATGCCAACAAAGTTTTTTCTTTTTTTCTTTTCTCCTTTTTCTTCTTAAAGAACTATTGGTTTATTTTATGTATAGGAGTACACTGTCGCTGTCTTCAGACACACAGAAGAGGGCATTGGATCCCATTACAAATGGTTGTGAGCCACCATGTGGTTGCTGGGAGTCGAACTCAGGATCTCTGGAAGAGCAGTCAGTGCTCTTAACCACTGAGCCATCTCTCCAGCTCCCAACAAAGTTCTTTTTCAGAACAAACAAATGGGGTTGGGGTGCAGCTCAGCAGGAGCAGTGTTTGCTTAGCATCGATGGAGCCCTCAGTTCCATCCTCAGCACCACATAGAAAACCAGATGTGTCAGCACCTTCCTCTGATCCTGGCACTGAGGAGGTAGAGTAACTAGAATCAGGAATCCAGGTCACCCCAGCTATCTAGTGAATTGAGGCTAGCCTTGTCTCAAAAAACCAGTTCCTGTAGTTAAGAGTACATACTATTTCAGAAGACCCACATTAGACAGCTTATGATAGCTTGTAACAGTAACTCCAGGGAATCTGACACCTCTGTCTTCCATGGGTATCTGGGCTCCTTGGCTCACATCTTTAATTCCATCACTTGGGAAGTACAGGTAGGCGGATCTTTGTAAGTTTGAAGCCAACCTGATCTACACGTCAAATGTTGAGGACAGCCAGGGCCATGCAGAGAAATCCTGTCTTGAAACAAAACAAAGTAATAAAAATAAAACCAGAGCCAAACCAAACCAAAAAGAAAATAAAAAATAAAACTGGGTGCTGTGTGTGCCACTATGCCTGACTGTTGGCATCTGTAGTTCCCAACAGTTGAATCAGTGTTCCCCTCCATGTAATACTAAGTTTTTCATTTTGTACGTGTATTTTAAATTATACATGCACATCAGACGCCAGAGGTGACAGACCCTCTGGAGTTGGAATTACAAGTGGATTTGAGCCTCCTGATGTGGGTGCTGGGTAACAAATTCTGGTCCTTCAGAAAATCATCTCTCCAACCTCTAATATTTTGTTTTTCTTTAGATTTCTTCAGAGTTTCTCCCCCGCCCCCCCCCGTACCCCCGGTGGTTTTCCTAATTTTCCCCTTCTCCTTTCCCATGTCTTCTTCTCTGTACCAACCCAGGCCTCTGTACCAACATTCAAGTCCTTCAGTTTTCTTTTTCTTTTTTTTTTTTTTTAATATTTTTTTTGAATTTATTTATTATTTATTTTGTGTAAGTACACTGTAGCTGTCTTCAGACACCCATATGAGGGCATCAGATCTCATTATGGATGGTTGTGAGCCACCATGTGGTTGCTGGGATTTGAACTCATGACCTCTGGAAGAGCAATCAGTGCTCTTAACCACTGAGCCATCTCACCAGCCCCAGTTTTCTTTTTCAAATGTATGAGGAGGTATATTTGTGTGTAGTGTGTGAGGGTGCACAGGCAAGGGCAGAGGCAGCAGGTGTTCTCTGTCTGTTTTCCTCCTTTGAGACAGGCTCTCTCCCTGAACTTGGATTTTGTCTAGGCAGGATGCCAGCAGTCCTGCAGGGGTCACAGGTGTTTGTGGGATAGTGCCTGCCTTGTGCTGAGTGCTGCAGTCTCTGATCTTTGCAACAATAATACAAAGAAAAAGAGGTCGTTGGTTTCAGAAGGATTGAGGAACAGCACTGGAAGAAAAAGAAACCAAAATCCTCTGGCTGTCAGTGTTCCGGGAAAGAGGGATACTGCAGGGTGCATTAGGGTCTTGCTGGCAGCAGGGGACCAGCTCTGACACCTGAACACTGGCAGCTTAGCAGATGCCTTTTTATTGTTTCACAAAAGGAGCTTTAACAAGTGGGTCTAAATACTAAAACCTCTTATCTGAAGGAATCATTATGTAAGGAGTTCTCGGCCTTATGAGACTTTCTAGTTTGCCTGGTATGTCTCTGAACTCAACTAGGCAAAGGCTCTGAGACTCCTTAGAAACAATCCATAAAACCTCAGATAACAATCACTGACTACTTCAGAGCCTGGGTGCTATCATGCCATAATTCATTTATGCTCTGCTAAAATTCTGCTACATCTGGTCCTCTTGTTTTACAGCAAGCTCTTTTAAATGCTGAACCATCACTATAGACATCCCTCTTTCTTTCTTTCTTTCTTTTTTCTTTTTTGGTTTTTTGAGACAGGGTTTCTCTGTGTAGCCCTGGCAGTCCTGGAACTCACTCTGTAGACCCAGGCTGGCCTCGAACTCAGAAATCCACCTGCCTCTGCCTCCCAAGTACTGGGATTAAAGGCGTGCACCACCACTGCCAGGCCAGGCATCCCTCTTTCAAAGATACTTATTTTAATGTCAGGAATATCCTTCTTACAAGCCTCCTGGGAGGTGTTAACACAGTCCTCAAGAGGTGAAGAATGAGACTGGAGACAGTACAATCTTTTCAGGACTGGATTATACCCTTCAGGGACTGATTTGCTTTCCTTACACATTTAAACATAGTAAACCTTTGAGGGAAAAGTCTCCATGTGACAGTTCTTACAACAAAGCTTCAGGGATGGCTACACTGAAATTTCTTTGCAAAGTATCCAAGCACCTGTGACCTTGTACAATAAGAGAGATTCTTTTGGCTGATAACAACAGTGCTCAAGACTAGGTCCTACTCCAGTGTCCTCAACCTTCCAGATGGTGCAACCCTTTAACTACAGTTTTTCATGTGGTAACCCTAGCATAAAATTTTGTTGCTACTTCATAACTGTATTTTTGCTACTGTTATGAATTGAAACGTAAATATCTGATATGAAGGATATCTGATTATATGACCTACAGTTTGAGAACTGCTGGCTATGAGGAGCGGTCTATGGTAAGCATAAGGATAGATTCTGTTGGTGGAGAATGCACAGTACATGGGGCCTTTTTCATAGGGGTGTATTTTATTCGCTGAGAGGTAGAGCTCAGGACATTGGGGAGTCAGGTGGAGGCTGCCTCCTAACTGACAAGCAGAGGGTCACAAGGTTGTTGGTCACTTCAGCGCTCCAGGTGATGAGTCACCATTCATTCCCTTGCTTTGAAGAAAATAGGCATGTGTAACTGACAATTCTGGTTTCTCCAATGTTTCTTCTAAGCTGTGCTTCATAGTGTATGGGTGTTTGTCTGTATGCCTGGTGCTAGAGGAAATAGAAGATACCCTGAAAGTGGAATTACTGATGGTTGTGGCTGTTATGTGGGTGCTGGGAATCAAACCTAGGTCCTCTGGAAGAGCAGCCAGTGCTCTTAATTGCTCAGGTATGTCTTATCTGTATTTTCCCTCTTGAGAGTTTTTCATTGTGCAGCCCAGGGTGGTCTGTTCTTACTTTTAGTCCAGGTTGCCCTCAAACCTAGTGCATTCCTCTTGCTATGACGTCCTGAGTACTAGGATGGTGGACATGTTCCAGCTCTCTTGCTCTTGAACTTTGGATTTTTCTTTTTCTTTTTTTTTCTCCCGAATACCTAGTACCTGGCCTACATCACATTCAGTGACTGACTGACTGAGTCCCTCCCCGACCCCTATATCTTTTTCTTTTTTCTTTTTTTTTAAACCATCAAGTAATTCAGTATTTACTGGAGTGACACACAAATCAATTAACAATTAAAACACAATACAATAACAACATTCATATTTATGAGATTAAAGCACAATACAGTAGCAATATTCACATTATGACAAAGATACACACAAATGAGTATTTATGGGTCCATATAGAGCTCTCCTGTTGAGCGTGAGAATCCTGAGTTGTGTTTCTTGATAGTTCTCTTTATGTTTATTTTGCCTCTGGTTTTTGAAATACTGCATGTCTCCAGTCACAGCACTGGGGTATTAGAGGATGAGCGCCTTGAGTTGTAGATCACCCTGGGCTACATAAAAGACGCCTGTGTCCAGACAAAGTAAAAAGGAAAACAGAAAGACCTAAACCTAGTGTGATGCCTCATGTCTGTAATCCCAGCATGTGGGAGGGTTAGGCAGACAGATCACCATAAATTCAAGGACTGTCTAGGTAAAGAGTGAGACCCAGCCTCAGCTACACCCTAACGCCAAAAACCAAAGTCTTCCAATCATAATACAGTGTCATAGTCAGACCGTGGTGCCACACTCTTTTAATCCCAGCACTGGAGAGGCAGAGGCAGGCGTATCTCTGCCTGGTCTAGAGAAGGATTTCCAGGGCTACATAGAGAAACCCTGTCTTGAAAAACACACTCACTGTCACATTCCTGTCCTATCGGCTAAGTAGGAACTGAACTGAGATAATCACTTGAGCCTGTGAGGAGACGAGCTGCACAGCTCATTCTCTTCACACATGAAGAACAGAGGACCTCTACAGTGGGCAGTGAGGATAGGTCATTGGTTAGCGAGCGCATTTAGCCTGACTATGTGAGGATCTAAGTTGGAATCCTCAGAACCCAGTTTGTTTCCAGTATCACCAATAGGTACTGTCAGTGCTCCTACCATGAGAGGTGTACTAGGGAGAAAAGAATCCCTGGAGGCTTGCAGACTGGCTTGTAGCCATCCGGTGGCTAAAGGACAAATAGGAAATGAAAAGGGCGGGGGTGGGGGGGGGTGAGAGAAGAATGAAGCCAAGACAAGAAGGTTCTGATCAAGGCTCAAAGTTTAATAATAAGCACTGTGTTTATAAAGGGAAAAACTATAAAATCCATCCTCTGATTCAGCTTGAGTATGTTGTAGAGCAAGGTCAGCACGGCAGCCAAAACAGCTAAGTTTCCATGGAAACCTGTAACTACAGGCAAGGCAGATGTCTCTGTCCAGGTTATTAAGACCTGTCTTGACAAACGTTCAAGGTCTGCTTGGCCTGCTCAAGGCTGGTAAGTTTACACTGGCTAGCTGACTGCGGTCGGTAGCAAGACAAGAACCAGTTTCAAACAAGGTAGATTGTGAGGGAGGGCTACACCCAAGTGGGACATGTGCTTGTACACTCTTAGTTTCTGTTTGGAAGAGATGTCAGGCCCAAAGCAATTTATTAAAAAAAAAGTCCAATTAGAGCATGCAGTTTCAGAGTCGTGACCATCATGGAGGGGAGTAGGATGCCAGGCATGCATGACCATGGGGAAAGTAGCTGGGAGTTTACATTTACAAAGAGAGAGCTTACTGAGAATTGCTACCCACCACAAGTGACACAGTATCTCCGACAAGGCCACACTTTTTTTTTTTTTTTTTTTTTTTTTTTTTTGGTTTTTCAAGACAGGGTTTCTCTGTGTAGTCCTGGCTGTCCTGGAGCTCACTCTGTAGACCAGGCTGGCCTCGAACTCAGAAATCCACCTGCCTCTGCCTCCCAAGTGCTGGGATTAAAGGCGTGCGCCACCACCACCCGGCAAGGCCACACTTCTTAATCTTTCCCACACAGTTCTACTTACTAGGAACCAAGAATTGAAACGTGAGCCTATGGGGGCCATTCTGATTCAAACTACCACACACAAAAAGCCAAAACCAAAATTTAAATACACCCACTTTAGTAAAGTAAGTAAATATATTTGCAATTAATTGATCTGTGCACATGCACATAGAAAGATAATTGGGGTCTCGAAATACGTGGTGGTTTGCCAGAGTGGTGCATGCCTTTAATTGCAGTACTCAGAGGCAGAGGCATGTGTAGATTTCTGTGAGTTCAAGGTCAACTTGGTCTACATAGTGAGTTCCAAGACAGTCATGGCTCCTTATTGAGACCTGTCTGTAAGGCTTACAGAGAAGTAGCATCTTAAATAGTATTGTTTTATTGACTTGCTTAATTATCATTGCAGAATGAATGTACATTTATTTTAAAATTTTTTACATTTATTTATTGTGTGTGTATGTTGTTACACAGAGGGCAACTTGTAGGAATTGGTTCTTACCTTCCACCATGTGTGTTGTGTTTTATAAAAAAGAAAGAGAAGCCAGGGATATGGTTGGTAGAGGTGCATCGTGTTGCTGAGGCATCCCTTCCCTCTGAGGTATCAGCCACACAATGGGTATAGTATGGAATAGAGTTTATTATTAGGGCATGGGGAGAGGAAGTTGGGGGGGGGAGAGAGAAGAGAGAGGAGAGAGGGGAGAGGCAGGGAGGGGAATGGGGAGAGAAGGGACAGAGGGAAGAGGGTAAGAGAGTAAGAGAGAGAGAGGAGGGGCAAGCAACCCTTTTTATATCCAGTCTGGCATTCCTGGCTGTTGCCAGGTAACTGGGGTGGAGCCTAGAAGAAATGCTAGCAAAGTGTTTTCTGGGAATGAAAGTCAGGTTTTCAGTATTGGTAGAAAGCAGTAATTGCTTTGGTAGAAAGTGCCGCCCATAGGCCCCGATTTATTAAGGAAAAGGGAGAAACATTCCCAAGAGTGGGAAGGGCTCCAAGGGAGGAACGCAGCCCTTTAATTATCTTTTAAGAGGATCTATGTGTGTATATGTATGCACATGTATGTGTGTAAGTATCCATGGAAGTCAGAAAGGGATATCGGATCCTTTATAGTTTAGGTAAAGGCATTTGTGGCCTGCCTGTTCTAGGTGCTAGGATCCAGCCCTCTGATAGAAAGCAAATACTCTACCTGCTGAACCAGCTCTTCCGCTCTTTATTTGGGGAAATGGTTCTCTTTTTACCCAGTTGATATGGAACTTATCATGTAGCCTAGTCTGGCCTCACACTTGTGGGTAACCCTGTTTTCAGCCTCCTTAGTGTCAGGATTATAGCATGACCCAACATGTCTAGCAAGTTAAATCTTAGAACATGTTAGAGAAATGTTCAGACTCGTGTGCTGTTGGAGCATCTACTCAAAGACCAAGGTATAGCATGTGTAGTGAAGGGGCAGAGATGTCTCAGAAGGTGGAAAGTAAGTGGGGTATGATGGTACAGCCTTTAATCCAACAGTTGGGAGGCAGAGGTAGAGGGATCTTTGTGAGTTCAAGGCCAGCCTGCTCTACAAAGGGAGGTTTAGTCCTGCCAGAGTGAGACCCTATCTCAAAAGCAAAAAAAAAAAAAAAAAACAAAAACAAAAACAAAAACAAAAGGGGGAATGAAGAATGGAGAAGACTTAAATATTGAAGGGCCATGGCCAGAGAGACCAAAGTTTGTATGGGAGCCATCTTCAGGTGTAAAATATATGGGAAGAAACAAAGGTATGGTGGATATTTTCTCCACATACTGTCAACAGATGCACACAAACCAGAGGAAGGTATTGCCATCTCTTTTCATATGAGTTTGAGTGGTTCTTGATAAGGATGTGCTCATGTTAATAACACACATTCATTCAGGACTGATTTCACTCAGAGCTTTCCTCACTCCCCATAAGTCAGACAATGCTCTTTGTACCAGAGAGAAAAGAGACCCAACTTTTTTTTCCATCTCTTGTTAAACAGATGTCAGGCAATGAAACATCTATAAGAAAAGGAAATAACGCTTCTCCTACTGGTAAAATGCTAAAATGGGATGAGAGATTAAAATAGTGATCATCAAGTACATATCCAGTAATTGAGCTAGTAATTAATAATGTGGCCAGTTCGCTTTGTCTATTTTCACTTTCTCTAAACACATATTTGTTTTTTGATCATTTTAGACTGGATTTCATGTAGGTGTGGCTGGCTTCAAAATCTTAAAACCGGCTTCAAATTCCTGACCCCTTGCCTTCATCTCCCAAGTGCTAGAATTACAACAGTGAGTCACCATGCCCTTTACCCACAGAATTTATTAAATAGTGCACGTAGTCCTTGAATTGCCATTTTCCCCACGTTGTTTTTCATTTTGTTTCTCACGAAAGGCCTCCGGCTTGAGCCAGATCCAAACTGGTACGCGCCTGCAAACTCCCGTGTGGCTCCGCAGCGCTTCCCGCTTCGGGCACCTTGGGGGCTGAAGGCGGACACCAAGGCAGGGAGGAAGCGCGGTCCCGGGGGACTGGGGCGGGTGGCGTGTGGCCGTCAGTGACGACGCGTGACCCGTCGCAGGCGGAGGTGGGACGAGACAGGAGAGAACTGCGAGCCGATTGGCTGCTCGGCGACCGTATGCTAATCGCGGTGCCCGTGCAGGGAAACTGTATCAACTCCAAATGCCCGGTGGACTGGGTATGGAGAGGCCAGAGCGCGTGTCCCCACGTGGGCAGACGTGTTGTGCGATGGGAGCGCCGACAGGGATAGCGTGGGGCGTCTCGGCGGCAGTCGCCGTGTGTAAGATGTGAGGGCGCTTGGTACAGTCGGGCGATGGCGGGAGTGTGTGGCTAAGACTATACTTTCAGGGATCATTTCTATAGTTCATTACTAGAGAAGTTTCTCTGACTGTGTAGAGCACCCGAAACCACGAGGACGAGACGTAGCGTCCCCTCCTGAGCGTGAAGCCGGCTCTAGGTGCTGCTTCAGTGCAGCTGCCTCTTGCCATTGATGATCGTTCTTCTCTCCTTCGGGAGGGTGAGAGGGAGGGAACGCAGTCTGAGTGGATCTCGGCTTAGTTTTAATGGTGAAAAAGATAGTTTTTATGTTCCTTAGTCTTTTTCGGAAAGGTTTTTTTATGTGGTAAAGGCTGACCATCTGGCTGTGATTGTGCTCAGTCAGATGGGCAGTTCTTTCCTTGTAAGTTTTGGCACATCCAAGCTGGCTGCACCAAGGTCAAGTGCTGCTTATAGGTTGGGAAACTGACCTTAGCATATCCATTCCTGCAGAACTTATTGACTATAAGTGAAGTCAGTCATTACTGCTTCGGTGAGTCAGTTTTGCCCACGAAAGCACAGTACAGCCCAGTTATTTTCTCTGAATCCTTCACTGGGCAGAGGTTGGTAGAGGGAAGCTGTGAGCTTTCTTTGTAGTGTGAACAGAGGGAAGGCATGAGGAGTGATTTGCATTTAGCTACCAAAACAAAACAAACAAACAAACAAAAAAACAAAAACAAAAAACCCAAAACGTTTGTTTAGTTTGACAGAGGTGTTTCTGTGCCACTGGTGAATTAGAGATCAATAGATGGGACAGATCTATTGATACAGGTCAGACCAGTGCGCCCTTCTGGGTTTGAGTGTGTTCCCATGTAGGAGACAAAACCAATTCTGGAAGTGTCTGAGCTTCTTCCATGTGTAACTTCAATTTTTAGCATAATGATGATCTTGTGGTAGCTGTTAAATAGCACCTGTGACATCTGCACCAGGCTCTCCTAGAACATAAAGCTGAGAAGACAGACGGTGGTGGCCATGCCAGGGAAGTAGGGATAAATGCCTAACAGGAGCCGCTTCATCCCAGTGCTGCTGCTGGACATACAGACAGCAGGAACAAAGCACATTCTTTTTAAAGACTAAATCTAAAACACAAAGTAAATGCTCATGCTTAAGGTCAGCACCGTTTGGACCTAGCCAGGAATTGCAGAGAAGTGTATTTTCACAGAAATCATTTTTTTGTATACTATATCACCTTGACAACAATGTTTTATTTGTGGAGATTCTTCCTTCCTTCCTTCCTTCCTTCCTTCCTTCCTTCATTCCTTCCTTCCTTCATTCCTTCCTTCCTTCCTTTTTCCTGATACAGATTTTGTTTATCCTGGGCTGCCCTGGAACCCTATCTGTAGTCCAGGTTGTCCTGGAACCCACAGACATCCACTTGCCTTTGCCTCCTAGGTGATGGGATTAAAGGCATGTGTCACTACTGCCTGGCTGTGGTGATAAATTTTTAAAAGTCAGCTGTAAAAAGCAACAGAAATCCTAGAAATAGAAAAATGTAATTTAAAATCATTCCAATAATGCTGGAGGAGGAAGGAGGGAAATTGGCAAGCTGGACAGAAAGCAATTAAAAGGCATAGCAAGAGCAATAATCTGCAGAGTGAAGAAAGAGTCTGGAAGAAAGGGGCTTTTGTTAGTTATATTATCTTTGAGAAGATTAATCTTTAAAGAACTCCAAAAGTACCCAAATGTCCCGTCATTGAATAACCAAATGAATTGAAAAAAACAGATCTCAAAAGACGAAAGATGGGTACTGGGGTGCTGGCTCAGCAGTAAAGAGTGCTTATTGCTTACTACTCTTTTGGAGAACTCTGGATCAGTTTCCAGCACCGACATGGCAGGGAGGTCTGAATGAAGCTGTCTTCTGACCTACACTGGTCCCAGGCACACACATGGCACACATTCACACATGCAGGAAAGATACTCATACACATACAAGTTTAAAAAATGAAGTTCATATGGCCAATAAATATATGAAAAAGTGATGGATAGATGTCTCAGTGGCTAAAAGTATTTGCCAACATGCCGGAAGACCTGAGCCTATAACACATGGGTCCCACAGGGTGGGAGGAGAATTCACTTCTACAAGTTGTCTTCTGATTCCCACGTGTGTACCATACATAACACATGAGCAATGTGTTATGCTTAGTCATCAGGAGAAAATAAAATTACATCAAGATTCCGTCTCCGGGAGTGAGTGAGTGAGTGATTGGGTGGGTGGGGGAACACCCTTATAGAAGCAGGGGGAGGAGGGATGGGATAATGAGTTTGGGGGGGGCAGGAAAGGGAATAACATTTGAAATGTAAATAAAGAAAATATTCCAAAAAAAAATGATAAGATTCCATCTTAAATCAGAATAGCTAGTGTCAATAAAATAACAAATGTTACTAAAGATGTGGGGGAAACAGGAACCCCTCTCTGCTAGTGGGAACATGGATTGGTGTGTGCCCACTATAGAAGTCAGCGTGGTGGCCCTCAAGAACAAAGTGTTGGTCTCTATATTTCTACTTGAAAACCAGCTGTGGGTGGTAGTGTGCAGTTTTAATCCTAGCAATTGGGAGACAGAGGCAGGTGGATCTCTGAGTTCAAGGCCAGGTTGTTTTACATATAAGTAGCAAGTTTCAGGTCAATTAGAGCTCTACAGCTCTAATTGTTTTCAAACAAAAGCTGCAGACTAGCTTGAGCCACATGAGTGAGTCCAGGGCAGTCTGAGCTGCATACTGAGTCTTTCTCAAAAACAAAATAGTTGAGTGTTGTGCTAACGTGACAGCAATAAGAGGATCACCAAAATTCTCTTCAGAATGAGTTCCAGGCCAGCTAGAGCCTTGGTCCGAACCTTATAGTGGGCGGGTCTCACTATGGGTTTCTCTGACCTGAACATCATTACAAAGACCAAACTGGCCTAAAATCCTTGAAGTAGTAACAACTCCTGCATCCACGGTGCTGCAGTTGACTTCTGAGACTCCACTCTGGCTCCACTGATGGAATGTAAATCAGAATACTATAGACAGAATTGCTACAATATGGCCTATATGCTGATCAGCAAATGAATGGATAAAGAAAATGTGGTATGTATGCAAAATGGAGGTTTATTCGGTCTTCACTCTAAGCCAGGTGTGTTTGTCCACTCATGTAATTTCTTTTTTTTTTTTTTTGAGACAGAATCTCTCTTTTCCTAGCCCTGGCTGTCCTGGAACAATGTAGACCAGGCTGGCCTTAAACTCACAGATCTACCCTGCCCCAGAGGTGGGATTAAAAGCAAGCATCACCATGTCCACCCCTGATGTAATTTCAGCACTTGAGGGTCACCTGTGTAATGAGTTTAAGGTTGGCTCAGGCTACATAAGACCCTGTTTCCAAAAACCATAATATTATCGTTTGCAGGGAAATGGATGAAGCTGAAACTCATCATATTAAGACATAGAGAAACGTCATGTTCTCCTCCATAAGGATATATGTGTGGATATCTATGGAAAACAGACAGGATGACAAGGGAAGGTGGAACCAGGGCAAGGAGAAGGGCTTCATAGGAATAAAGTACAAGCCGAGCGGTGGTGGCGCACGCCTTTAATCCCAGCACTTGGGAGGCAGAGGCAGGCGGTATTTCTGAGTTCGAGGCCAGCCTGGTCTACAGAGTGAGTTCCAGGACAGCCAGGGCTACTCAGAGAAACCCTGTCTCGAACCCCCCCCCCCCAAAAAAAAAGTAAATCAATAAATAAAAAAGTACAAAGTTGCACATATTTTTAAAAAACGATTTATTTTTTTTCTTTATGTGCATTGGTTTTTTGCCTACATGTATATCTGTGTGAAGGTATCTGATACCCTGGAACTGAAGTTAAATTGTGGGCTGTCATGTAGGTGCTAGAAATTGAACACACCTGTCTTGTGGAGGAGCAGCCAGCGTTCTTAACTGCTGAACTATCTCTCAAATCCCCAAATTTTATGTATTTTAAATTTCGTAAATAAACTTTGTATGTAACTAAAATATTATAGGTTTGAATTTGGAGATATTGGGTTGTTTTTACCAAGGGTAAAAACTTTGTAGCTAACCACATCTGGCCTCACACTTGGGAAAAAGTGCTTGCGTCAATCTCCATAGAGTTCTGACAACGTGCAGTTTCAGATGTTTCTTTGATCACAGAACAGAATTTATTAAATAGAGCGTGCAATCCTTCGTTTTGTTTCTCACTCAAGGTCTTCTGCTTGAGCCAGATCCAAACCGGCGCAAGCCTGCGAACTCCCTTGCGGCTCCGCGGCTCTTCCCGCTTCGGGCAGCGTGGGGGCTGAAGGCGGACGCCGCGGCAGGGAGGAAGCACGCGGTCCCGGGGGACGGGGGCGGGCGGCGTGTGGCCGTCAGTGACGACGCGTGACCCGTCGCAGGCGGAGGTGGGACGAGACAGGAGAGAACTGCGAGCCGATTGGCTGCTCGGCGACCGTATGCTAATCGCGGTGGCCGTGCAGGGAAACTGTATCGACTCTAAATGCCCGGTGGACTGGGTATGGAGAGGCCAGAGCGCGTGTCCCCGCGTGGGCAGACGTGTTGTGCGATGGAAGCGCCGACAGGGATAGCGTGGGGCGTCTCGGCGGCAGTCGCCGTGTGTAAGATGTGAGGGCGCTTGGTACAGTCGGGCGATGGCGGGAGTGTGTGGCTAAGACTATACTTTCAGGGATCATTTCTATAGTTCGTTACTAGAGAAGTTTCTCTGACTGTGTAGAGCACCCGAAACCACGAGGACGAGACGTAGCGTCCCCTCCTGAGCGTGAAGCCGGCTCTAGGTGCTGCTTCAGTGCAGCTGCCTCTTGCCATTGATGATCGTTCTTCTCTCCTTCGGGAGGGTGAGAGGGAGGGAACGCAGTCTGAGTGGATCTCGGAAACTTTATTACTTAAGTTACAAAGTTAGAACCGGTACTCTTTTCCTCAGCTTTCTTTGTGGGCAGTTTGTATTTGGGTAGCGCATCTCTTACATACATACAATGCGTTTTTGTGGCATAACACTTTGTACTCACAAATTAGTATAAGGGTGTTGGAAACCAAAGAAGGTTTTAGTGTCAGCCTTTTAGGTGTTTCAGTTCTGGTTGCTTCTCCGAGTTGCGACACAAGACTAACAGTTTTTCTGAGGCCAGTTAAATCTACATAGCGGGCTTCAGGGCAATTAGAACTCTGATGAGGAAGCTCGTCTCTCATAAAGGTGGAGTACACCTTAATCTCAGAGTCAGACAGCTCTTTGACTTCAAGGCTAGCCTGGTCTAGTTCCGGGACAGCCAGGGATACACAGAATCATTGTCTTGAAAACACAAATAAGCATAAGATACAAAAATAGGAATAAATGAAGTAAACTTGGTTTTGTAACGGGTTTAGTTTGGGAGCTGTGACAGGAGGATGAAGTCTTAGAATATAGCCAGTGGCTGAAG
This sequence comes from Arvicanthis niloticus, assembly GCF_011762505.2. NCBI lineage: Eukaryota > Metazoa > Chordata > Mammalia > Rodentia > Muridae > Arvicanthis > Arvicanthis niloticus. The sequence goes on along the minus strand of NC_047663.1, from coordinate 34,688,800 downwards.
AGATTCAGTGGTTCAGGGTGCTTGTTCTTAACACCTACATATAAGCAGTTTACTATGACTTGTAACTCCCGTGCCAGGAGATTTGATGCCCTATTTTGGTCTTTGTGAGCGGCTACACACAGGTATGCAGACACATCCACATAGATAAAAGAAATTATTTTTTAAGCGAGCAAAAATTTTAAAGTAAGCTTTATTTTTCAGTGAAGCTGGGCATAGTGACCCAGTTCCTTTCATCCCCACTCTTAGTGTGCAGAGCAGGTGGATCCCTGAGTTTGAGCTGAGGCCAAACCTGGTCTGCAAATTGAGTCCCAGGACAGCTAGGGCTACACGAGGAAATCCTGTCTCAAAAAACAGACACAGGAGCAACAAACTTGGCACCGTGCCACAACTCCAGTACTTGGGAGACAGATACAGGTGGAACCCTGTTAGTTCCAGGCCAGCCTGGTTTACACAGTAAGGACTCAGAGAACAACTTGTGAGAATTTATTCTCACCTTGCACTACATGGGTCCTGGAACTGAATTTAAGTCACCATGCTTCCCAGCAAGTCCCTTTACCAGCTGAGCTCTCTTCCCAGCCCTCAAAAGCTTTTAAATAGTTGTCTTTTATAATAGAAGATAAGTCACTAGTGTCTTTAGAATTGAAATATGTTCAGTTATTTTGAGTAATTGTATGTGAAAATGCATTGATGTAGCTTTGCGCGGAGATGGCTCAGCAGCAGTTAAGATCACATTCAGCTTTTGCAGAGTACTGCAGCTTGGTTCCCAGCATCTATTCATACCAAGTGGCTTACAGTTGCTTTTAATTTCAGCTTCATGGGATTCATTGTTCTTTTCTGGTCTCTGCAGGCACTTATACACTCATGTATACAAACCTCCACACAATCATAGACATATAATTTAAAAAAAAAAAACCTGGAAAGATGGATGGCTCAGTGATTAAGAACATGTTACTCTCCCCCACCCCCTTTTTGGTTTTGGACTTTTGAGAGTGAGTTTGTGTGTGTGTGTGTGTGTGTGTGTGTGTGTGTGTGTGTGTGTAGGTGTAGTCCTGGTTGGCCAGAACTAGCTCTAGCTCTGTAGAGCAGACTGGCTTTGAACTCAGAGGTCTGCCTACCTCTACCTCCAAGAGTTCTGGGATTAAATGTATGCACCACAATTGTCTCACTAACATGTGGGGAGCCGACAGAAGGGGGCTATCATCCTTTCAGCCATCTTGAGCCATATATCCTGAAAAGAGACTTGATTACATCAGCCTTCAGCAGCTGAGCACACTCTGATAACATCTTGCTTTAGATACCCAGAATTTCCCCTTGGGTGTGTGAGACTTAAAGGTGTGTGACTTAAGGGTGTGACTTAGAGATCAGATTTAGAGACAAGACCTAAGGGCATGATAAAAGGTGTGACTTAGAGGCGTGGTTTAGAAGTGAGACATAAAAGGCGGGAGGCAGACAGGAGAGTGCAGAACAATTTGGAGAACAGAGAATCAGTAACAGATTATTTGGCACTTGGAGGTCCAACTTGGAACTAGGAATTAGGTTAGAGAGTACAATTTAGAGTACAACTTGGAGTAGGAATTAGGCATTGAGGAAGAAGACACTTGGACTAGAGAACTCAGAAGAAGAATTATTAGTTATTAGGCACTTGGAGAAAGAACTTGGAACTTGGAGGCACTAGGGACTAGGAACTAGGGACTACGAACTGAAGACTTGGGACTTGGAGAGAAGAGAGACTGAAGAATAAATGGGAATGAATCACACTCTGTCTCCATTCCTCACTCTCTCTTGCTGAACCCCGTGTGGGCTAACAAGTTAGTCCCCAAGGCTTTTGGCAGTGCGGGTTCCAACATTGACAGAACGGTCGGAGACACTTGGGCCCCCAAACGTGGGCCAGCTCGGTTCTCAACACTAACATAGTACTCATACAACTTTTGCAGAAGTCCTGAGTTTAGTTCTTACCACCCACATCAGGTGTCTCCTAACTATCCGTAACTTCAGCTCCAAGGAATCTGATGCTGTCTCTGGACTTCATGGGCACCTGACTTAGACACATATACCTATAGATAATTTAGAATGACAAATCTTTAAATAATAACATAGAAATCTGGGGCTGGAAAGATGGCTCATTAGTTAAGAGCACTGACTGCTCTTCTGTAGGATTTTAATTCATATTTCTAACACCCACATGATGGCTGACAGCTGTCTGTAACTCGAGTTTCAGGATATCAGATGGCCTTTTTTTGAGTTCACCTGGCACAGACATACTTTAGGTAAAATACTCATACACATAAAATAAAAATCAATTTTAAAGAAATCTTTTAAAAATGCATTTATATAATTTTTTAGGAGATAGTGCCCTGGTAAAATGTTATCTACTTGGTAAAGATGCACACTCAGGAGTGACTTGGCAGCACCTACAGACCAGGTCAGATTGCCTTCAGATTGCCTTTTTTTTTTTTTTTAATTTTAATTTTTAAAATATTTACTCTATGTTTGGGTGTCTGTCTCATGTGTTTGAGTGCATTTTTAAGCTATAGAAGATGGGTCACAGGTAACCGTGAGCCACCTGACCTGGGTGCTGGGATCTAAACTCACAGGTCCTCTGGAAGAGCATGAAATGCTCTTCACTGCTGAGCCACTCACTAGCCTGAACATTTCTTTTTCATTTGCCCTCTCTCTCTTTTTCACTCACATATTAGATACTGTGTATAGACTGTGTGAAAGAGCCATGATGCCGGGTGGTGGTGGCGCACGCCTTTAATCCCAGCACTTGGGAGGCAGAGGCAGGCGGATTTCTGAGTTCGAGGCCAGCCTGGTCTACCGAGTGAGTTCCAGGACAGCCAAGGCTATACAGAGAAACCCTGTCTCGAAAAACCAAAAAAAAAAAAAAAAAAAGAGTCATGATAACATAGCATCTTTATGATGTCTTTCTACTATTTAATCTGAAACAAACCACATAGAACTCTTGTGTAATAAAAGCTTTGAAGTTGAAATATGTATGCCAGGAAGCATATACAAAGTCAGTTTAAACACGACTGGGTGGGTGGTGTGTCGGTTGAGATTTCCTGAAGGAAATAATTGAGCTGAATTCAGAAAAACTTGAAGAACTAAAGCTGGCAGGGGTTTGTGAAACACTGAATCAAGAAAACATCTTCACCGGGCAGTGGTGGCGCACGCCTTTAATCCTGGCACTTCGGAGGCTGAGGCAGGTGGATTTCTGAGTTTCAGGCCAGCCTGGTCTACAGAGTGAGTTCCAGGACAGCCAGGGCTACACAGAGAAACACTGTCCCCCCCCCCCCAAAAAAAAAAAAAAAACTAAAAAAAAATCTTCATGGGAACGACCTCTTTCTCTGCCCTTGGGTTTTCTTGTTATCTGAAGAATCATTTCTATACTCAAGTGTCTCTATAGTCAATGTAGTATCCTCTTCTGAGTACAGAGCTGGTTGGTCCTCCTGTGTCGTTTTACTGCAGTGTTCATTTACATTTGATGGCCCTTCCTTTGGGAAACCTTTGAGAGGGAGAAAACATCATCCGAGTGGTTCATATTATAAATTAATTTTTTTGAAAGTTGTGCATGCCTTCATTTCCAGTACTCAGGAGGCAGAGGTAGACAGACCTCTGTTGGTTTAAGGCCAGCTTTGGCTACAGTGTGAGTTCAGTGAAACCAGGACTACAATGAAACCCCATCTTGAAGAAAGGAAATTAAAAAAAAAAAAAAAAAAAAAAAAGGAAATAACAAAGGGAGAGAGGGAGGAAGGAAAGGAGGAGGAGAAGGGAGTCTCCCTGTGAAGTCTGTCTGGCCTTGACGTGGCAGTCTTTGCCTCAGCCTCATGAGTGCTGATGTCAGAAGAATTAGCAACTAATGCCTGGCTTCGCTGTTGTGTTTTGTTGCAGTGTGGGCAATTATTTGCTTCCTTTCCTCCTATTGTTTTCTAGAAAGTGTGTGTGGGATTGCTTTGGTGAAGAATTGCTTCTGGTTGGTAGTTTTGTTTTGCTTATTTACTAGCTAGTAACCCTTCAATGGTTTTCACCTGAATTTATTTTTTCTGTAAATTAGAGACATGTAGTAACAGTACAGTGTGGGGTTGTTGGAAGGGTTAAGTTAGATTAAGAAACTATAGTAGTTCAGTAATCCTTTTCCCCGTTCTGAAAAGGCTCCTTCCTCCACTTAGAAATCTGTCTTTCATCCTGTCTTCAAGCAAGCTCCTCCCCACTGATACGAGTCCCCAGTGTTACCATTGAAGTCTCTCCTTCACCCTGTCCCCATCCCAGTGATTCATAGGAACTCGCCTTCTAGAACAGTTTCTTCATTTCTTTAGCATGCCCCAGTGCATGGTGTCTCTCAAAGATGCTTTCTGCCAGCCTCGGAACTGCCATCTACAGCTTCACATCTCTCAGTGACTTCCCTTCACATTTAAAGTCTTAAAATGTATTTGTACCGTGGCACATGCTAAGGCAAGAAGATCTTAAGTTCAAAGCCAACTGTGGCTACAAAGTAAGCTCCATGACAGCTTAAGCTCTCCAATTAGGCGCTGTGTCAAACAGAGTGGTACAGACCTATAGTCTCATTTGTTTTGGAGGGTAAGGCAGAAAGAGCACAGGTTCAAAGCCTGCCTAGGCTGCAGAATTACTTCAGTGCTGGCAAGGGCAATTAAACAAATGTCTCAATGAAACAAATGGCTGCTGAAACTTTGCCTGAAAGTTTAGTTCTCAGTACTCTCTGGGGGCCAGATAGAACCACCTGTGGAACCAACTTAGAAAACTTGGTCTGGAAGTATTTATTTGGTTCCTGCTGGCCCCTTCCTTCTTGTCTTCTCTTTCTAAATCTGGTTCTCTAGATTTCTACTATCTTGTTCTCTTGTGTAGAACTTGGCATTGATTAAAATACACGTCTCATCATCATCTGAGGGCTTCTAAAATTATGTATGTGTGAGAGAGAGGTGGGGGGAGGGAGGGAGGGAGGGAGGGAGGGAGAAGGACGGGGGCAGAGGAGTGTCAGAACTGGGGCTGGAGTTACAGTTAGTTGTGAACTTCCTGATACCCCATTGGGAATCCAACTCAGATGCTCTGCAAGAACAGTATTCACTCTTAACACTGAGCCATCTCTCTCAGCCCCCAGGATGGCTACTTTTTAATCATTCAAGTTTTGGCTTAAATGTAACCTCCAAAGAGAAGCCTTCTTTACTGAACTCTAGATGTTAAGTCTCTGTATTTCAACCTTGTTTTTTGGGTGCCCCATAATCTGGTATTCTTCTATATATCTGTTTTTTTTTTCTCTCCTTCCTACTAATGTGGTCTGTTTTTTAGTAGAGACCTTTACACACCTCTGTACCTCTGACTCTGTAAACTTAAAACTTAGAAATAGTGCTTAGCACTTAGAAGAGATAGATGATTGTCAAGATGTGTGTGTGTGTGTGTGTGTGTGTGTGTGTCTGTGTGTGTGTGTCTACAAACTTGCTACATAATTGATGCTAATCTTGATCTCCAGATTCTATTTCATTTCCCTCCCAAGTGTTGAGGTGACAGACACCTGGCCTATGGGTTCTATTTAATGCTTGTCATTTTAGTGAAATTAGTTATTTGGTCTCTTTAAGCTTCTTACAAAACTGAGGTGATGATTAATTACATTTACATTATGTGAAGCATTCAGAATCATACTGGGTATGTGGCAGGCCTTCAGTAGTTAACAGTTTTTTCAAGACAGGGTATCTCTGTGTAGCCTTGGCTATCCTGGAATTCATTCTCTAGACCAGGCTGACTGGTCTACAGAGATCCATCTGCTTCTGCCTTCCGAGTGCTGGGATTAAAGGTGTGTGCCTCCACTGCCCAGCTGCAACTAACTTTATTGTAAAATTTCAAAAATTGTAACAAGTTGAACTGGATCAGCAATAGAGTCATTCTTCAACGACAGAGTCATGAGAGGACCAGTAGATCAGAAGATGAAAAGAAAGTTTGGGATCAGAAGGCCTCTCACAGGCTGGAGAGATGACTCAGCAGTTAAGAGCACCGACTGCTCTTCCAGAGGTCCTGAGTTCAATTCCCATCAACTACATGGTGGCTCATAACCATCTGTAATGGGATCCGATGCCCTCTTCTGATGTGTGTCTGAAGACAGCTACGTGTACTTATATACATAAAGTAAATAAATATTATTTTTTTTTTTAGAAAAGATCTTTCACAAGACATATCTTATGAGAAACAAACTTACTAAGAAGTAAAGCACGTGTATATACCATTTCCAGGGGAGAAAATGGCCAAAGTCAGCAGAATCTATCATACACTGGGACAAAGTCAGCTGGAGACTAATTAAGCAATGTTGCCCAGAGGAAACCCAGGTTATCTCAAGAGCATTATAGTCCCAAAGCACAGAGGCCTTGGGACTGAGAATTGTAGCCTTGTAACTGAGAAGAGAAGGGGGCCCCAAGATCCAAAGCTACAGCTGTAAGGCCCCCACAAAGGGAGGACCTCACCCAAGCCTCAGGAATTCTCGGCCACCCATTAACTCACAAGACACCGAACTTGATGCAATCAGCAAGAGGTATATTTCGATCAACATGTTGAGGTCAAGACTTGTAGCCCACGTAGGGGCAATGGGGTCTGACCCCCGGGCTTTGGAGACAGATAGAATTTAAAGCCAAAAACCACAACTCAGGGGGGAAACCACAACCCAGGGGGAGTAAAGGAGGGCTATTGGAGAGCACCTGTGGAAAGTCCCAGCCCATTATTCAGCTTGTGACAGGGTACAAGGAACAGTCATGGGGAACATGTTGTATTGGCCATTCTCTAAGAGCCTGTACATAATCAGCCATCTATCTTGTCAGCCAAGTTCCTGAAACACAGAGCTCACGACCAAGCTGACCTGCACTCTTGGTTCTGCCCAGCCTGCTAGGAGATTTTGAAAATTTTAATCCTTTCACAGCTTCCTAATTTCTCCTCCACAAGCCCCAGCCATTAAGGTTCTGCCAAGTATATTCCTGATTTTAGAAACTGAACTACCTTCTGTCTATATTTATTAGGACATCAGGGAAAAGTTCCCAAGGTTCTGGCCCCAGGCTTTCTGGTTTTGAGAAGTAGCCTTCTTCCTTTTCCATATAGCAGGGCCTTGGATCAGCTCAGCCCTCAACAAATAGAATAAACATGGTATAAAATCCACAAGATTCTGTTACTGATACCTGGGTTTCAGTCACTCATTCTCTTTGCCACGGTTGCGGTGACCTATTTCTTGGCTGACTGTAATCCTAGCACTCAGGAGACAGAGAAGATGCTTGCAGTTTAAGGACAGCCAAGGCTACATAGAGCCAGACCATATCTCAATCAGTCAATCAATCAATCAATCAATCAACCAATCAATTTGATTTAAAAAAGAAAAAAGTCAAATTAGGGTAGTTATTTTAGTAACTGCTAAGATTTACCAATTGCCAGATTCAATTAGATTTTAGCAGAGGCAAAGCCTGCACCTTGCTTTAGTTTTCAGGTACCAGGTTATTTTTAGAATCACAGATTCTAAATAAAATTCTATTTTGTTTTTAATTTTTTCAACCTTTTGTTTTATATGTATGGGTGTCTTGCCTGCACACACACATACATTACATGCATGTAGTGCCCATGGATGAGAAGAAGGGTCAAATCCCTTGGACCTGGAGTTAGATGGTTGTGAGCTACCATTTAGGTGCTGAAAATAGAAAATAGAATCCGGGTCCTCTAGAAGAGCAGCTGGTGCTCTTAACCGCTCAGTCATCCCTCCAACCCCTGGTTTTCAGTTTAAGTTTTATTACATGTATTTGTTTGCGTGTACCTTTGTATATGTGGGTATGCACATGCAGCAGCATGTGTGTGGAGGTCAGAGGACGGCTTGCAGGAGTCAGCTCTCTCCTTCCTCCATGATATTCCTGAGCATCAAGCTCAGTTGTCAAGCTTGGCAGCAAACAGATTTGCCTGCTGAACCATCTCCCCAGTCCCTCAGTTATGTTCACCGTTGTTCTGTTCTGTTTGACATAGACAGGGTCTCCATGTGTACCCCAAGACTGGCCTTGAATTCTTGACCCTCCTTCCTCAGCTTCCTAAATGCTGGGATTACAGGCAAGAACTACTGTACTTAGATTCTCAGTTATCCTTTAAATGATGGCTTGTATCACCCATATGAGTAAGAATGGTCCCATAGGCCCATTTATTTGAATGTAAATTTATATTTGGATTACAAGGACTAGGATATGAGGCCTTGTTTGAGGAAATATGTCACTGGGGTGGGCTTTGAGGTTTTGAGGTTTCAAAAGCCTATGCCAGTCCCTGTCTCTGTCCCTGTCTGTCCCTGTTTCCCTCCCTCTCTCTCTGCCTCTCTGCCTCTCTCTGCCCCTCTCTGCCCCTCTCTGCCTCTCTGCCTCTCTGCCTCTGCCTCTGCCTCTCTCTCTCTCTCTCTCTCTCTCTCTCTCTCTCTCTCTCTGCCTGTGGAACAGAATGTACAACTTCTCCAGCATCATTGACCACCTGCATGCTACCAAGATCCCTTCCACAGTACTAATGGACTAACCTCTGAAAGTGTAAGCAAGTGCCCAATTAAGTGCTTTCTTTTCTAAGAGTTGTGGTGTCTTTTCACAGAAATAGAACAATGACTAACACAGGTTGTAAGTTTAATATTTTTACAATCAATGGGGCCTAGCTATTCATGGAAGGAAGGTAAACACTGATATTTGCATGAAATGGTAAAGTCTTAGTAATGAGGGATGCCATTTATTTATATTTACACACTTCTGAAAGATGCCACGATAAGATGAAGAGCGCCGGAGAGCTACACAGAGCAAGGAGCACATTCTCATGGTACATACTTTTTAGGTTGTTTTTACATACCATATTCCCTAGCAACTTCCATGTTTATTTATATATTTTTGCATTATTTATTGTGTACATATGTGTGTGCATGCACCTGGGCATCAGAGGATACTTGGGAGGGGTTAGTCGCTCCTTTACCATGTAGGACCTAGGGATCAAACTGGTTATCAGGCTTCTCAGCAGGTGCCTCTTTCCACTGAGTAATCTCACTAGATTCTGTGGTTAGTTGTCTGTCCTCTCATGAACCCTGTTCTCTCTCATTCATAGTTCTTTCTCTAACTCCCCCAACCTCAGTTCTTGCGCTTGTAATTTCTGCATATGTCTGCATAGGGAAGCCAGAGGTCAATCTTGGGATTTGTTCCTTAGGAACAACTCTGTTTTTTTTGTTTGAGAGGCAGAGAGGGGCAGAGAGGGGCAGAGAGGGGCAGAGAGAGGCAGAGAGGCAGAGAGAGAGGGAGGGAAACAGGGACAGACAGGGACAGAGACAGGGACTGGCATAGGCTTTTGAAACCTCAAAACCTCAAAGCCCACCCCAGTGACATATTTCCTCAAACAAGGCCTCATATCCTAGTCCTTGTAATCCAAATATAAATTTACATTCAAATAAATGGGCCTATGGGACCATTCTTACTCATATGGGTGATACAAGCCATCATTTAAAGGATAACTGAGAATCTAAGTACAGTAGTTCTTGCCTGTAATCCCAGCATTTAGGAAGCTGAGGAAGGAGGGTCAAGAATTCAAGGCCAGTCTTGGGGTACACATGGAGACCCTGTCTATGTCAAACAGAACAGAACAACGGTGAACATAACTGAGGGACTGGGGAGATGGTTCAGCAGGCAAATCTGTTTGCTGCCAAGCTTGACAACTGAGCTTGATGCTCAGGAATATCATGGAGGAAGGAGAGAGCTGACTCCTGCAAGCCGTCCTCTGACCTCCACACACATGCTGCTGCATGTGCATACCCACATACACAAAGGTACACGCAAACAAATACATGTAATAAAACTTAAACTGAAAACCAGGGGTTGGAGAGATGACTGAGCGGTTAAGAGCACCAGCTGCTCTTCTAGAGGACCCGGATTCTATTTTCTATTTTCAGCTCCTAAATGAGTGTGGCTTGAACATGAGTGGCCATGGAGTAGATAGAGAAGCTCTGCAACCCAACGGTAAGTCACCTGCACCCTCAAAAGCAAGATGTACCCTGTGTAGAGCAAATTTCATATGTTAGACAAATCCTAAAACAGACTAAAGAGAGAGGTCAGTGGTTAAGAGCCGAGGCTGCTCTAGCTGAGGACCTGAGTTTGGTGGCCAGCACCCACACTGGTCACCTCATAAACACCTGTAACACCTCCTGGGGAACGTAGGCTCTTTTCTGTCCTTTACATGCCCTTTACTGCCTTTGGAAGGCACCACACACATCTATAATAAATATTAAACAAGAAAAATGCTTTTCCATCTGGTACTTTTTCTTTTTTTGTAGATAGTATCTCACACAATCGTAGCTCCAGCTGGCACTCAATCAGGGCAATTCTTAGTCTCCCCAAGTGTGCCATTATATCCAGTTTTATTTCTGGTACTTTCATCACAGAATAAAATTTATTAAATAGAGGCCAGACTGGGCATTTTGCCCCAGGCCTTTGATCCCAGCACTTGGGAGACAGAGTTAGGCAGAAGTTTGTGAGTTCAAGGCTAGCCTGGTCTACATAGAATTCCAGTCTAGCCAGTGCCACAGTCAAATTCTGTCTCAAAACCGAAAACAAATAGAGGCCAGACCTGGTAGTGTACTCTTATAAACCCAGCATTCAGAAGGAAGAGGCATATAAGATCATTTTTAAGTTCAAGGTCAGCCTGGGCTACATAGGGAAACTCGTATCTCAAATAACAACAAAACTTTTCTGTTTAAAAATTTAAAATGGTGCAGTTCAAAATCAATAGCGTGCAGTTCTTCAATTGCCATTTTCCCCACATTGTTTTTCATTTTGTTTCTCACGAAAGGCCTCGGGCTTGAGCCAGATCCAAACCGGCACGCGCCTGCGAACTCGCGTGCAGCTCCGCGGCGCTTCCCGCTTCGGGCACCTTGGGGGCTGAAGGCGGACGCCACGGCAGGGAGGAAGCGCGGTCCCGGGGGACTGGGGCGGGCGGCGTGTGGCCGTCAGTGACGACGCGTGACCCGTCGCAGGCGGAGGTGGGACGAGACAGGAGAGAACTGCGAGCCGATTGGCTGCTCGGCGACCGTATGCTAATCGCGGTGGCCGTGCAGGGAAACTGTATCGACTCCAAATGCCCGGTGGACTGGTATGGAGAGGCCAGAGCGCGTGTCCCCGCGTGGGCAGACGTGTTGTGCGATGGAAGCGCCGACAGGGATAGCGTGGGGCGTCTCGGCGGCAGTCGCCGTGTGTAAGATGTGAGGGCGCTTGGTACAGTCGGGCGATGGCGGGAGTGTGTGGCTAAGACTATACTTTCAGGGATCATTTCTATAGTTCGTTACTAGAGAAGTTTCTCTGACTGTGTAGAGCACCCGAAACCACGAGGACGAGACGTAGCGTCCCCTCCTGAGCGTGAAGCTGGCTCTAGGTGCTGCTTCAGTGCAGCTGCCTCTTGCCATTGATGATCGTTCTTCTCTCCTTCGGGAGGGTGAGAGGGAGGGAACGCAGTCTGAGTGGACTTCGGTTTAATTTTAATAGTGAAAAGTTAGATGGCTTTGGTCTTTTTGTATTTGAGCAGTTTAAGTCTACTTGTTCTTTCTTGGTGTTATATATGTACAATTTTCTAACTTTTTTTTGTATGTTACAGTAGTCATCACCCTTATCATCCTTAACAATTGTAGTGAAAGTTACATGCAAAATATTTTCGGAATGTAAAGGGTGTTTGACTTCAAGTTTTAATACCCTGTATAAGTACAGGTCACTCTTGACATGAACCTGTCGGTTCAGGTTATATGAATGACACCTAGACTGTCATAACTGATGTTATGCAAAATAGTTATTTACATTATGACATTGTTATATACATTGTTACATACATAAACTAGGGCACAAACTCCCAGAAACCATGAGTGGTGGTCCCCTGTAATCTTAGTACTTCAAAAGTAGAAGGTGAAGGATTCGGATTTCAGTCTTCCTCACCTATATCTAGTGAATTCAAGGCTGGCCTAGGCTTTTAAAAGTCACTCTAAGCTGGTCTGGAGACCTCCTTAGTCAAGAACACTTATGTATCATGAAGTAGACCTCTGGGTTCAAAAGCCTCTGTACCCAAGGGGGGAAAAAAAAAACCTAAAAACATTAATGAAAGACATCTAAAGTCCCAACATTAAAGAAGCGGAGGAGGGTCACTTGAATCCAAGAATTCAGGACCAGTCTAGGCAATGTAATAAATGAATATCTAACCATACTCTGTATATACAAAGTGCTGCTTTGGTGGTCATCCTTTTATCTCAGCGCTGGGAAGTTGAAGTAGGAAAATCAGAAGTTGGCCAACCAACTATGTGCTCAGACCCTGTCTGAATAAATAATGGATATATCTTATTATAGAGTATTTGCCTCGTGTTCTCAGAGCCTTTGTTCCCATCCCCAAAGCTTGGAAAGGAGGATCACCAATTTAAGCCCCACTTGGGATATACAGGGAGACCTTGTATCAAATTGAGCAATGACTTAAGTTACATTTACCTGATGATGTTAAAAAATAAAAGTGCTACAGTCTAATATTTAAAAATCCCAAGTATGGCACTGGCAAGATGGTTCAATGAGTAAAGTTAATTTGTGTCAAGCTTGGCAACCTGAGTTCATTCCCTGGGTCCCAAATAGGAAGAATTATTAACTCCTGGGAGTTGTCCTCTGACCTCTACACATTCACTGTGGCACGTGGGATTTTTGGTTTTGTTTCCTTGACAAACCTCCAAGCTAACTTTATACTAAATGGAAAAAATCTGGAGGCATCCCCCTCTTTAGAGTACTGCTAATCTTCATATCTACTCTTATTGAATATAATGGGGGAAATCTTAGCTAGGATAAGATGGCCAAGAAAGGATACAATTAGTAAAGGAAGATGTCAGATTATCCCTATTTGCAGATGATATGATGTCATACTTTAAATTAACCATGAGAAAATTTTTAGATCTGATACACACTTTGAGCACAGTATCAAGGTACAGAATCACTCTACACATAAGCATCTGATTCGTTCTTGTTATGTAGTCAAACAAGTTGACCTTGAACTTGTAGTCACTCTCATCTCAGCCTCCAAGTATAGGTTACAAACTAGTGTCACCACATTATTCAGTATAATGATTGTGAAAGATAGAAAAATCAATTGATCTTAGTTGTATGTGTATCTGATACCAAGTGAGAGACACACTTGGTTGTGTAGAGTGAAAAATTATAAAGGCCATCTTATAAAATATGTGTAAATTTTTCGCCTTAGACCTTGGGCAGAAAAGCACCTGCCAGCAGGTTTGGGTCCATCTAATTAGTTACAGAGGAGGGGGAGTTACAGTACAAAGGCCTGTTAAGAACATTCCAGAAACTGACTGGCCAAGGGAAGAACTACACCCTGCCCCCATGGTACTGCCTACTAGTGTTCAAAAAAGGTAAAACAACCAATCCTGTGCACCCGCGCAAAAGTTCGCTTTTTCCCTACCCCGCCCATATATAAGCGCTATGCCCCTGAGCCACGAGGTCAGTCCCTCTATCCCCTATGTGAGATATGGGGATATGGGCTGGCCCAGAGCTCTGATTTAATAAACCACCTCATGTGCTTTACAGCAAGACGGTCTTTCGTGTGTCCTTTGGGTGCGTGCTATCCTGTGACTTAAGTGGACCCCCTTTCTGGGGAGTCCCGGACCTTTCAGTTGTTCTGTGAGGATAGTTTCTGGAATGATTAATTGGGGTTGGTGGAAGACCCTGGTTGCCTAGATATAATGCAGTTTGAGGGAAAAACAATGATGCTACCTTTGCTCATTGTGAGTGATGGCACATACATACCCTGTTCCTGTTTGTTGTTCTTGCCATCCTTGGGTGGGGCATCAGAACACAGCTTCTTTAGCTTTTCAAGTGGACCAAAGACCACCATTTTTCCAGGAATTCTCCAGGTCTTCAGCCACAGATTGTGAATGCTGAAGATATGTATAGTCTTGTGGATTGAGATACTACCAGTTTCTCAGCCTTTCAAGCATACAGATAGCCAGCCCCACACCATGTGGGTGTGAAAAAAATGGCTGTGAAAAAAAATCATGACCATGGCAACTCTTATAAAGTGTTGTCGCCAGCAGCAACAGTTGAACCGGGTTCACCTGCAAGAGAGGCTGAGGATGGGGAAAGGGCGGGGAGAGATGAAGCCAGGACAAAGTTCGAGGCTCAAAGTTTAATGTAAGACCCCCGAATAAAAAGAGGGAGACCCCATCCCCACAAGAAGAGTGGGCACTTCAGCTCAGCAGCGTGGGTATGCATCCTTAATCACGGGGCAGGCAGAGGTGTAACAAGCAAGCTCAGCAGGCAATCTATTCAACTTGACTCCTGTGGCAGACTTTGGGTCTCCAATGCAAGCAGCTTCCCAGGTCCTTTGTTATTAGGTCTCTAGTAGTAAACAGCGTGTTGGGCCTGCTCAGCCAGGCAAGCTGGCGGCCCAGGGGGAAGGGTACAGTAAAGGACATTTAACTCGGGCCAGTTTACAGTTCAGAGATTTAGTCCATTATTATCGCGGTGGGAAGACTACAGCATCCAGGCAGGTGGTGCTGGAGAAGGAACTATGTGCTCTACATCTTGATCTGAAGGCCAAAAAGGGGGACTGTCAGCACTGGGCGAAGCCTGAGCTGTATATAAGAACTCTCAAAACCTGCCTCAACAGTGACTTACTTCCTCAAACAAGGCCACACCCACTCCAATAAATAGTGCCACTCCCTACGGGCCAGGAATTCAGACACATGAGTCTGTAGGGTCCATACCTATTCTAACCATCACATTCCATGTAAGCCAATCTAATACACTTCTTTTATAATAAATATTCATTCTGTTTGTTTTGATCATTAACAGAACTCTGATTAACACACAATCCCAAACAGAAAGCTCAAAGTGGGACTTGATTTTAAATCATAATTTTAGTCTAACAAAGAGCATGTATGATACTAGCACAGAAAACAGACAACAGAGACCAGTGGACTAGAGAACTTGGAAATTAATCAACACACCCAACAGAGCTACAGGTACTTTTTAAAAATGCATAGGAGAAAAGACAGGCTCTTCAAAAACCTGCTGCTGGGAAAACTGGGCATCCATATGTAGAAGAATTAACTAGAGCTCTAGCTCATTCTGCCCAAAAAATGAATTTAAAATGGGTCAGAGATCTTAATATAAGGCCTGCAACTTCTACAAGGAAAGCTAGGTATGGTGGCTCTTTATCTGCAATCCCTTTATCAAAGCACTAGGGAAGTGGAAGTAGGAGGATCAGGGGTTTAAGAACATCCCAGCACGCCTTTAATCCCAGCACTTGGGAGGCAAAGGCAGGCAGATTTCTGAGTTCAAGGCCAGCCTGTTCTACAGAGTGAGTTCCAGGACAGCCAGGGCTACACAGGGAAACCCCATCTCAAGAAACTTAAAAAAAAAAAAAAAAAAAAAACAACAACAAAAAAAAAACCTTGGATATAATAGCAAATTTGAAGACAATCTGGGTTACATGAGACCTTGTCTCAACAAAAATGAAAGGGAAATACTTAAAGTTAGAGCATAGCAAGGACTTCCTGGAAAATACCTCAGTAGCTTAGGAAAACCAAGAATTGGCAACATGGCAGACCTGTGTATGGTGTCAGTGGGAACCCTGAAAACACAACCACTGCTTTGAGAGCTGCCTTCAGGGGCCTGTGGTAGACTCTCCACCCCTACAGGGGACTCAAACACAGAAGCTCTAACTGCAGCTATGAGCATTGAGTGCTTTGGGTGTGGATGGTTTGGCCACTGGGCCTGGGAATGCCCAACTGATGATGACTGGGGTTATAAACTAAGAAGCTGTGGCAGAGGTGGTTTACTTTGGATAGACGTTTCAGTTTGTTTTCTCATCTCTACCAGACATCTATTATTACCGTGGTGAGTCTGGTCATTTTGCCAAGGTCTCTGATCTTTAGGAGGATGCCTGCTACTTTTGGTAAAGGTGGCTCCTTTGCCAAGGACTGAAAGGAACAGGAGCAGTGCTGCTACAATTGTGGCAAAGGCTGTGACCATGACACTCAGATGGGCAGTTCTTTTCTTGTGGTAAATTTGGACACATCCAAGCTGGCTGCACCAAAGTGAAGTGCTGCTGTAGGCCGGTAAACTGACCTTAGCATATCCATTCCTGCAGAGCGTATTGACTATAAGTGAAGTCAGTCATTACTGCTTCGGTGAGTCAGTCTTGCCCACGAAAGCACAGTACAGCCCAGTTATTTTCTCTGAATCCTTCACTGGGCAGAGGTTGGTAGAGGGAAGCTGTGAGCTTTCCTTGTAGTGTGAACAGAGGGAAGGCATGAGGAGTGATTTGCATTTAGCTACCAAAACAAAACAAACAAACAAAAAAAAAAACAAAAACAAAAAACCCAAAACGTTTGTTTAGTTTGACAGAGGTGTTTCTGTGCCACTGGTGAATTAGAGATCAATAGATGGGACAGATCTATTGATACAGGTCAGACCAGTGCGCCCTTCTGGGTTTGAGTGTGTTCCCATGTAGGAGACAAAACCAATTCTGGAAGTGTCTGAGCTTCTTCCATGTGTAACTTCAATTTTTAGCATAATGATGATCTTGTGGTAGCTGTTAAATAGCACCTGTGACATCTGCACCAGGCTCTCCTAGAACATAAAGCTGAGAAGACAGACGATGGTGGCCATGCCAGAGAAGTAGAGATAAATGCCTAACAGGAGCCGCTTCATCCCAGTGCTGCTGCTGGACATACAGACAGCAGGAACAAAGATGTACAGCACATTCTTTTCAAAGACTAAATCTACAACACAAAGTAAACGCTCACGCTCAAGGTCAGCACCGGTTGGACCTAGCCAGGAATTGCAGAGAAATGGATTTTCACAGAAATCATTTTTTTTTTGTATACTATATCACTTTGACAACTATGTGTTATTTGTGGAGATTCTTCCTTCCTTCCTTCCTTTCTTCCTTTCTTCCTTCCTTCCTTTCTTTTTCCTGATACAGATTTTGTTTATCCTGGGCTGCCCTGGAACCCTATCTGTAGTCCAGGTTGTCCTGGAACCCACAGACATCCACTTGCCTTTGCCTCCTAGGTGATGGGATTAAAGGCACGTGTCACTACTGCCTGGCTGTGGTGATAAATTTTTAAAAGTCAGCTGTAAAAAGCAACAGAAATCCTAGAAATAGAAAAATGTAATTTAAAATCATTCCAATAATGCTGGAGGAGGAAGTGTGACCCTTCGCAGGCGGAGGTGGGATGAGACAGGAGAGAACTGCGAGCCGATTGGCTGCTCGGCGACTGTATGCTAATCGCGGTGGCCGTGCAGGGAAACTGTATCGACTCCAAATGCCCGGTGGACTGGGTATGGAGAGGCCAGAGCGCGTGTCCCCGCGTGGGCAGACGTGTTGTGCGATGGGAGCGCCGACAGGGATAGCGTGGGGCGTCTCGGCGGCAGTCGCCGTGTGTAAGATGTGAGGGCGCTTGGTACAGTCGGGCGATGGCGGGAGTGTGTGGCTAAGACTATACTTTCAGGGATCATTTCTATAGTTCATTACTAGAGAAGTTTCTCTGACTGTGTAGAGCACCCGAAACCACGAGGACGAGACGTAGCGTCCCCTCCTGAGCGTGAAGCCGGCTCTAGTTGTTGCTTCAGTGCAGCTGCCTCTTGCCATTGATGATCGTTCTTCTCTCCTTCGGGAGGGTGAGAGGGAGGGAACGCAGTCTGAGTGGATCTCGGCTTAGTTTTCCATGGTCTTAAGAAAAGACTATTAACTTCCCCTTTTCTTAAAGGTGTCTACTTAGTCTGTGGAGGTTTCTTTCACGAGTGGCTTTTTTTTAGAAGTTTTTGTTTAGGTAGGCCTTTATTCTTTTCCTAAATTTTGTCATGGTGAGACTAAGACATCTAACTACTTTCTCAAGTGTTCAAGCTGGAGTTTAAGAATTTAAAGCCATTCTTGACTTGTGGTTAAGTTCTCAACACTTCTAACAGAACCCTACCAGCGGGAGCTGAGTTCAGCACCAGTGTATCATGAAATAAAACATGAGACGCCGCCTGAAGGTTAAAGGTTTTTATTTTGTGTATTTGTATTGTGTGAGCCATAGCTCAAGTGTGAAAGTCTGAGGCCAGCTGGCAGGAGTTGATTCTGTCTTCTGTGGGTAAGGATGACTGAGCTCAATGTGTCAGGTTGAGGACCTTGCAGTCACAAGGGTTTTTTGTTGTGTTTCGCTTTGTAATTTATAGGAATGAAAGCTAGGCGGTGGCACAATTTGGAGGTATAGCCCAGTTGATCTCCCGAGTTTGAGGCCAGCCTGCTTTTACAGAGTTCGTTCTAGGACAGGCAGGGCTAGAAAGAGAAATCTTGTCTAGAAAAACAAAAAGAGAGAGAGAGAGAGAGAGAGAGAGAGAGAGAGAGAGAGAGAGAGAGAGAGAGAGAGAGAGAGAAAAGAGAATGAGTGCTTCACCTGCTAGTTACACACAGGTGGAGTGAGAGATGCCTAAAGCACATGCCAAAAGATGGATTTCCTGGAACTAGTACTGCAGGCTACTGGGTGCTGGGAATGGAACCTGCCAGAGCCCTAACCACAAATCCTAGGCACAACCTGAAAGTATTGAAAAGTGATTAGTCTTGTTATGAATCGTTTGGTTTGGTTGGCCTGGAACTCAACATGTAGACCAGGCTTGTCTATAACTTATAGCGATCCTCCTGCCTATGAAAGGTTCTTCCAGTTTATGGGGGTATAGCCCCTAAAACCAGTTATTTACCAGTTATTTTGTAGAATGAGGCAACCAGGCCAGTCTGGACACACAAACATTTGCATTTTTTAAAATGCTCATTTTATGTTGTTTTGTGCATATGGGAGTCTTGTCTGCATGCATGTCTGTGCACTATGCTGATGGAGTGCCATAGGAGGCCAGAGAAGGTCATCAGATCCCTGGGAACTGGAGTTAAAAAGGGTTGTGAGTGACCATATGGCTTCTGGGAACCAAACCCCAACCTTCTGGAAAAGCATCTAATGCTGTTAACCACCACAGAACCATCTCTTCAATCCCCATAGGACTTTTATGTTAAATAAGTAAATGAGATAAATAACAGAAAAGTTAGAGATTTCTTCCTATGTAGTGCATTGACACAGGCCTGTAATTCCAGCAGGTGGATCAGGAGTTTCAGGTTGGGCTGGACTGAGACCCTGTTTCAAAAGTCAAAAGCACATGGGACTGCAGAGATGCCTTGGTAGTTAAGAGGGTGGGTTGAGAGTTTGGTTCCTAGCTCACAGCCTCCTGTAACTCCAGCTCTTGGGAGTAGGATGTCCTCTTCTGGCCTTTTTATGCACCCACCCGCACACATATATTATAAACACAAAAACATCGAGGTCAGCCTGGTCTGCAGAGTGAGTTCCAGGATAGCCAGGACAACACAGAGAAACCCTGTCTCGAAAAAAGAAAAAAAAAAACAACATAAAAACAAAAATTTCCCCCAATATTAATTTCACCAGTTCCATCGCAGGATGAACCTGATGTCCACACTGATCTGTACTTGTTTTCCAGGAGTCTGTGTTGATGCAGTCAACACTCTGGGCCAGTCGGCACTTTTTGTTGCAGCATTATTGGGCCATGTGAAATTAGTCGATGTTCTGGTGGATTATGGATCAGATCCAAATCAGTAAGTACAATAATATTAATTTCTAGAAATGAAAGACTATGTTTTAAAAAAATGATTTTTCTTGAGTCAGAGTCTTACTCTGCATCCCCTGTTGTATGAAAGGCGCCATTTAGCCCAGGCTGTCCTTGAACACACATTGGACCTCCTCTCAGATGTCAGCCACTGTGTACATTTAATTTCCAAGTGTGCTATTGTATGTGTGTAGGTTAGAGGGTACCTTGGGAGAGTTGATTCTCTTCTACCATGTTGGACCTGGGAGTGGGATGCCAACACAAAGGGGGTCAGGCTTAGCAGCAAGAACTTTTACCTGCTGAGGCATCTCTCTGGTCTGTCTATAGACAGGGTCTGATATAGCGGAGGTTGGCCTTGAATTTCTACCTCTACTTGCCAAGTTTTGGGATTATAGCTATTTGTTACCACTCTTTGCTTTTTTTTTTTTTTTTTTTTTCAAAAACTTCTTAACTTTATCAGATTTTATTAAGTTCTTAGAACTAGTTGTAATTAAATTTTAATTAAATATTTTATGAAAATGCTTTCCATCTTAAAATATTATTGCCATTTTCAGATTTTTCTCCTCCCTCCTTTCCTCTATCCCTCTTTCCTTCCTCCCTAACCCCTCAGTGTACTGGAATTTGCCATGTCACTAAGCTCTGCCAGCCTCTGCCTCCCAGTGCTGGAATTAAAGGTGTATGCTACTATATCCAGCTCATTTTTAAGGTCCTTACAGCTTTGTAAGATGACAGTGCTGTTGCAGCTTTTTAAAAACTCATACAGAAACACAGTTTTTTTTCTTTTCTTTCTAGGTTTTGCTTTTTCAGGCAGGATCTCACTATGTGTCCCTTGGAGCTTGCCATGTAAACCAAATTGGCTAGAGCTCTCAGAGATCTGCTGCCTCTGTGCTAGGGTGTTGGGATTAAAAGCATGCACCACCATGCCTGGCCAATTTCTTTTTAATTTAGAGGGTTGAACCCAGGACTCTAATCCTTGAGCTCCACTTCTATTCCTTGTTTTGAAAAAATATTTAAAAAGAACCTTTATTAATTTCTTATCAATAAAATAGTTATCTACCTATCTTGAAATGTTTTAATAAAATTGATTTTCTGAGAAATTATGATTTTTCTGAAATAATTACGTGATAATAATGAATCTTTACTATCTCTTTTGGCCCATTCTATTCCCTGGGTTGTAATTTATATTATGTACTCTGATTGCTTTTACAGATCAAAATACCCACAAACATGTAGTTGATATCAATTTTCAGAAAGGGTAACTTTTGCCTGAGTTTTAAGGTTAGGAATTAAAATAATCTCAGTTTAATATTTGGTACAGATTTTAATATGGACAGCAATGTAATGATTGGTAGCATGTGACTGTCTCTTCATGAAACACTGTCTCTTTTTAGGCATAAACATTCTCACCTGAGCTATAGGTCTTGACAGGGAAGAAAGGCGAGTCCTTTCACAGTTCTTGTAGCAAGTCCCAGCACAGCCAGGGTCACACAAAGATACCCTGTTCAAGGAGGAGGAGGGAGGAGAAGAGGAAAAGAAAGAAATCTTTTAAAGATGTGTTTATAAATCCATGAATACGTTAAATGACTTGAATGTTTTGTAGTTCCTGTACAGACTAGATAAGTGTCTAGCTCTAAAGCCTGAATCCCAGCTCTAAAACAAAGAAATTGCAAGGTCAAAGGGAAGACACTTAGATACAAAGCACTACAGTAACTCTAGTGGACAGGGAAGTTTAGGAAACTGATCATGGGATTAAAGCTTCTAAGTGATTACAGTCCCAAGGGCCAAATACTAAATAGAATCTTAGTAGAAGAAAAACAGCTCATGAAAATTTACTTCTAATATTCCTGAACTAAACAAAATTTAGAATAAAACAAGGTAGAGGGGTTTTTTAGGTTTATTTCATGCGAATGAATGTTTTGCCTGACACGTTGATGCATTGGTGCCTGTTGCAGTTAGAAGGTGTCAGTTTTCCTGAAACTGGGGTTCTAGGTGGTTGTGAGTCACCATATGGATGCTGGGAATTGAACCCAGGTTCTCTGTAAGAGCAACATGTATTCTTAACTACTGAGCCATCTCTTCAGCCTCATATGAAATATTCTTATTCAGATTTGTATACACATAGAAAACTTCTAGAAGAATCCAGAACTTGTAATTGCCTCTAACCAAGAAAAAGTTGGAAGTTTTTTTTTTTCCTTTAAACTTTCTAATGCTGTCCCCCTTTCTTCCTCTTTAACACGCCCTCTTGCTTCCTTTTTCAATTACAGGGAGAGAGCTCTCCTGGGTGATTCTGATGTGTACCCTGTTAGGAAACCAGCTATATCTTTTATAGCCTTATCTTGTCATGGACAAATAAAGACCATCAATCATGCTTACTTTCTTGGCATTGGTGGAAGCTTTGAGGAACATATTTTTGTCTGGATTAGTGATGTCAAAGTTTTTGTTGGGCTCTACTACTGTATTTGTGTGGATAGCAGAGCACGAGTCACCTGAGAGGAATGGCCTCTGTGTCTTCATCCCAAGATACAGAAGACATAAAGGAAATGGTTCAGTAAAGCCATTGTCAGGGAGTAGTAAGGAAAGAAGACAGTTCAAATCCCTCTCTGGGTATGAAGGCCTTATGATCCCTCATCTGTTTAGGAGGTTGAGATAAAGATGGGAAAAGGGATGTGTGTAAAGTTCTTACTGCCGCAGACCAGTATTCTCACAAACAATAGTGTAAGCTTCATCTCTGCAATGTACTGTTAATGACTGGAAGACCTAGCACTAAATCCCTTCAGTGGAAGGAAGGAGGTGTCATAGGCGCTTACTGTTTGTTTCTGTTCCTAGCCGCTGCTTTGATGGGAGCACCCCTGTCCATGCAGCAGCCTTTTCAGGCAACCAGTGGATCCTCAGTAAACTACTGACTGCAGGGGGAGACTTGCGACTCCACGATGAGAAGGGTCGAAACCCACAGGCCTGGGCCTTGACAGCAGGGAAGGATCGTAGCACTCAGGTAAAAGTAGGCCTCTGTGACCGTGGACTGTCAGTCAGGATCCATGGCAAACTTTACAGCAAGAACAAACTTTACAGCAGTCTCAGTATTAATTGAACAGAGACCTGGGGAAGCAAGTTAGGTGATAAATGCTGAGTGCCTTTGGTCAAGCACTCAACGCCAGGTTTCTTAAAGATTGACTTTTTTTTTTTCTTTTTTTCTTTCTTTTTTTTTTTTTCTTTTTTTTTCTTTTTTTTTTTTTTTTTGCATTTGTGCTTTTGCCCCTTAACCATTAAACTGATAAAGAAAAACTAACTGCCATGTAAGCAATCATACACTTTTTTTTTTTTTTTGAGACAGGGTTCTTTCTTTATAGCCCTGGCTGTCTTGGAACTCTTGGTAGACCTGGCTGGCCTCGAACTCCTAGAGCTCCATCTGCTTCTGCTTTCCTCAGTGCTAAGATTAAAGGCATGTGCCACCAAACCCAGCTTCAAATGTATTTTTATTCCACTAGGACTCTTTCCTTGTAGGTTTTATTTTTATTTATTTATTTATTTTCATTTATTTATTTATTTATTTATTTATTTTGTTTTTTTGAGACAGGGTTTCTCTGTGTAGTCCTGGCTGTCCTGGAACTCACTCTGTAGACCAGGCTGGCCTCGAACTCAGAAATCCGCCTGCCTCTGCCTCCCAAGTGCTGGGATTAAAGGCGTGTGCCACCACTGCTCAGCTGAATTTAAGTTTTTATGCGTCTCCTTTTTTCTTTTTTTGAGACAAGCTCTTTCACTGAACCAGGCTGGTAGGCCTAACCAGTGAGCTTGTGAGAGCTACCTGTTTCCCTTCTGATGCCTTCCACCTCCCAGTGCTGGAGTTACAGGCATGTGCCACCCTGCCGAGCTTTTAATTCGAGTTCTGGGATGCTGAACTCAGGTCCTCATCCTTACATGGCAGGTACTTTACCAATGAAGCCACCTCCTTAGTTCTGTGATACGTTTTAGTGAGGACTAGATAACATGAAAAATGTAAAACACAATAGCATGCCGTCTGCCAGCACTTCCATGTACAGTCCCTGTCCCTGCCTGTGGTTTTCATCTCCTGCCATAGCTTCCTTGTCCATTGAAGGACAGGTTCCCTCCGTGAAAACATTCCATACCTTTAGAAAATCATGCAGATTTATCTCTTTCCAGAGATACTCCTGTTGAGAGCCCTCAGCTCCTCAAATGCACCTGCATGTTTACACCTCCGTTCCCTGACACTGTCAGAGCTGAGTCTGCTCTCTGTATTACAGATGGTGGAGTTCATGCAGCGATGTGCTTCACACATGAAGGCTATCATCCAGGGCTTCTCCTATGACCTCCTCAAGAAGATAGACTCTCCTCAGCGGCTCATCGGCAGCCCACCCTGGTTTGGTAGCCTCATTCAGGGGTGAGTACAGTCTTGAGCCACTTCATCTTTCCTGGTGGGAGCCTTGTGGCTCTTTAGCAGCATAACAGGTTGAAAGGTTGAAGTGGGGAAGAGAAAGCCTGTCATTGATAAATTGCTACTGAGATAGGACCTATAGTCTTTCCAAGATCAGAATTGTAACGTTCACATCTTCTTCCTCTTTTTTCTTTTCTTTTTTTAAAAGACATAGTCTCTCTACATTCATTGCCCCAGCTACTTTAGAATTCACTATGCAGACCAAGCTGGCCTCAAACTCCAAAGCTAGCCTGCCTCTGCCTTCTTATATTTTTGGTTGTGAGCCTAGCCTTTAACGGCTGAGCCATCTCTCCAGCCCATGTCTCTGCCTTCTAAGTGCTGACATTAAAGGTGTGTACCATCACACCTGGCAGCAGAATAGTTTTCATTCAGTCTGAGCTGAAACTGCTGAAGCATCGACTGAGCAGCCATTGCATACATAGCGCTATTCCTGTTTGCAATGACACTTGAGTTGGTGGGACCCTGGTGTGCAGGGTGGGTTGAGTGTGGTGTGTGGGAAGAACAGTGGCTGGGTGAGTACCATTCACATCTAGGTCTGGCCAGTGTTCTCTAGCTTTCTGTAGACCGGCAGTTTCCCCTTCTGAGGCTGTATTTTTCCCATCTGTAAAATGAAAAGGTTGCAGAAGATATGCTTTGTGAATCTTTCCAACTCTGACCATCTGTACTTTTATCTGTTGATGTGGTAGCCGGGATTCAGGAGGGCCTGTGGGAGGCAGAGTCACCAACCTGGGAAAGTCCACTGACGAGCATCAAGGTGCAGGTTTAATATATTGTACATCAGCAAGCAGGTTTTTTTTTTTTTTAAATACACCCTTTGGACCAATGGGGAATTGACATAAGCTCTGGAATAGCCACCTTTCCCACTGTTACTATCAGGAGATGCCAGGTTGCCAGCACCTGAAGGGACTTCCATAAAGACTGGGGAAGCAGCTACCACCCTATTCTGGGCCCATTCTGAGGTTCTACTAGTTTGCTAGGACCCTCTGTTTTGTGTCATGTGGTATGCCAGTGGACATGGGACCTCTATTACTAGAGTGGCATGGAAGCCTCCCTTACTGTCCTCTGGGACCCACCCAAGGGGCCATGGCGCCCACACTGATGGATGATGAATCACCTCACAGATTTAACAACTTTAAGAACTTAGTTCTTGTTGTGTGTTTATGGCTGCACTGCCTTGTACATCTGTGAATGGATAACACACACACACACACACACACACCAGTTAATATTTTGGGGTTTTTTTTTTTGGGGGGGGTTGGTTTTTTGAGACAGGGTTTCTCTGTGTAGCCCTGGTTGTCCTGGAACTCACTCTGTAGACCAGGCTGGCCTCAAACTCAGAAATCCGCCTGCCTCTGCCTCCCAAGTGCTGGGATTAAAGGCTAAAGGCATGTGCCACTACTGCCCGGCACACCAGTTAATTTTAAAATGTTTTGGCTAACTCAAAGTTGGGCACTCCATTTATTTATTTATTTATCTATTTATTTATTTATTTTGGTTTTTTTGAGACAGGGTTTCTCTGTATAGCCCTGGCTGTCCTGGAACTCATTCTGTAGACCAGGCTGGCCTTGCACTCAGAAATCTGCCTACCTCTGCCTCCCAAGTGCTGGGATTAAAGGTGTGACCATCACTGTCTGACAAGGCTGGGCACTCCTAAGCCTTCCCCTACTACTGCAGGCTCAATTGGGGACATGGCCAGTGGCCACGTACCTGAAAACTCACATGGCTGGATGGCTTTATCTCCTGTCACTACTGCATGCCCTTTTTCTTTTCCTACTCTTGGCGATTCCCCCTGCATCCTATCATGCAACTCTAGGTGTCCCACACTGTGCTCAGCCATTGGCTGCTGGCATCTTTATTGATAGATCAAAGACCAATTGAGGATAAGGACCTTCAGCATATGGACACACAGATCCAAAGCATTAGCACAAATCTCCAACACTAAGTATTTTTTAATCTCATGTAGTTTCTGCGGTTCAGGAATCAGAATGGATTCAGGGTACCATCATCTGAAGGCTTGAATGTCCTCACAATTCCCTCAGAATCAGTGATCCCAGAGATCAGGGCAGAAGTCTTGGTAGATCTTACTTTGGAGATAATGCCTTTATTTATTTATTTATTTTTTAATATTTATTCTTTTTTGTTTTGTTTTTGTTTTTGTTTTTGTTTTTCGAGACAGGGTTTCTCTGTGTAGCCCTGGCTGTCCTGTCCTGGAACTCACTCTGTAGACCAGGCTGGCCTTGAACTCAGAAATCCGCCTGTCTCTGCCTCCCAAGTGCTGGGATTAAAGGCATGTGCCACCACTGCCTGGCTTTTTAAATATTTATTGTGTGTATGTTTTGTGTGTGCGTGCATTAACACACATGCAGCCATGCATGCACGTGCCATCATGCATGAGTTGAGATCAAAGAACAACCTTCAGGAGTCAGTTCTCTCCACCATGTGGGTCTCAGAGATCCAACTCTGGTCATCAGGCTCAGTGGCCTCCACCCAAGTAACTAACTCTATTATTCCTGCAATATACTGAGTCAACAGCGACTTGAAGTGACCCTGGAAAATGTAAATACCAGGAGGAGAGAATCATAGGTCCTTCCTCAGCGGGTGTCTATTATACCATCTTCATTTCCGTAAGAGAAAGTCAATAAATTATGTTCATTTGGCCATACATACAGTCAAGTTGGAATACAGAGAAAGTTACCATGGCCCCTGTGCTAACATAACATAGTACACAAGTTAGTGAAGTGTTTGATAGTTTTCAGTGTGGCTGTTAGTAGGAAGGAAACAGAGCCGTCCCCTCCGTACTGGTTCATAGAACTGCTGAGCATCCCCACTGCCTGTGATAACCTCTGCTCTTTGTCAGCCTCTCCCACCGCCCCACCCCCATGCCATATAACTCAGGCTAGTTAATATTTTAATATTTATTGTGTGTATGTTTTGTGTGTGCATGCATTAACACACATGCAGCCATGCATGCACGTGCCATCATGCAAGAGTTGAGATCAAAGGACAACCTTCAGGAGTCAGTTCTCTCCACCATGTGGGTCTCAGAGATCCAACTCTGGTCATTTAACTGGAATATTCCAGTTAAAGATGGTCTTGAACTCTGTATCCTCTGTTTCCACCTCCCAAGTGCTGGGATTACATGTGCTGTCTTGCCTGGCTGCCCAGGCTGGTCTTGAACTCACTAGCCCAGGAGCCCTCAAACTTGAAGTCCTCATGCCTCAACCTTCCAGATGCTGAAATTACAGCTCTGTGCTTTCACTCTCAGCTACCTAAAGTCTTTTGTCCCCCTTTTGTGACAAAGTCTTATGTAGCCCTGGCTAGCCTCAAACTCACTGTATTGCCAAGGATAACCTTTTACTCTGGATCCTCTCCTTCTACCTTAGAAATGTTGGGATTCTATGGTCCCACCCTACTTGGATCTTTCTGTGTAGCTTGGGTTAGCTTCAACTCCTTCATGGGTCTCTCACTTTATGTAACCTCTTGGGTGTTGGGATTATAGGCATGCACTAGTAGGCTTGGCACCAAGGTCTTTGATTATGCACACAATTAAAATAGGAAAAAAAAAAAAAACAAAAAAAAAAACAGGGAAGGAGCCAGAGTTGTTGGCTTTAGTGGCTCAGGATCAGCTCACTGCTTGTAATTTGCAAGAAAGTCTGAACTCTTTTTTACTTTTCTGGGACCAGAGCTGGTTGCTTCTGGCAGTTGGTCTTCTGTGGAGAGCAGCAGGCTATTAGAAAAAGACAATCACTTGGGCCTGAGAGAAAGAAAAAGAAAAAAAAAAATCACACACACACACATACATTCAACTGCTGAAGCAAAGGGGGCTCCAACACTTTCTTTTTGCCCTTAGGCTTTTATACCTCCTCAGATAAAGTTCTCTACTTAAGAAAACTTACCTCATAGCTGTAAAAGCATTTTTTTGTTTGTTTGTTTTGTTTTTCGAGACAGGGTTTCTCTGTGTAGCCCTGGCTGTCCTGTCCTGGAACTCACTCTGTAGACCAGGCTGGCCTACGAATTTAGAAATCTGCCTGCCTCTGCCTCCCAAGTGCTGGGATTAAAGGCGTGTGCCACCACCGCCCAGCCTGTAAAAGCAATTATAAGAACAAGTAGAATCGTTAATCATGTCGTATAGGTCAATAAGGTTTACGGAGTTAACACCCGAACTGTTTACGTGACTTTCCAGTAAGACTTGCACCTGAATAAATATTCCTTATCTATCTTTTTTTAGCTCCACAAATTTATTATAAGTTCAGAGCAATAGTTTTTATATTATAAATTAGCAAGGACAGGTCATTTATATCTTATTTTTAAAGTTTTGTATAGTTAAATTAGCTAATTATCTATTTTCTGTTTTCGAATTATCATCATCTGGACCTAGCCTAGAGTAATGTTTTTCCTTGATGATAAATCTGTCCTAAGCCTATTTCTCTTCCTAGTGCAGTTTATGTGCTTGTGACACATGAAGGTTCACAGAACTTTTTTGAAGCTTTCTTATTCTGTAGGGGGCACTTGAATTACTTGAATCAACTCAGGAGTTTTATAAAATTGTTATCAGAATTTAGCGAAGCCATCAGTTTATCCAAATAGCATTATTACATGAAACTACATCTTCATATTGATTCTGCAGGAAATCTGCCCGACAGAGTGGGTTAATACCCAGGGAACAATACGCTGTAAGGGTCTCTCTACATCATGCCAGATATATGGCAAGCATGGAAAGGCATATTACCTGGGATCCATGTCTCTTCAGGGCATACCCATCGTAGTCATGCAAAGACTGTGGGCCGCCTCCAGGAAGCTCATTTGCTTGCTATAGCTTTTTCTGTATGGCCTCCGCCAACCATGTCTCCAAAAGAAAAACAACAAAGACTCAACGTTTTAATTCCTTTTTCTTTTTCTTGTTAAAAGTCAGGGTCCCTGTCTCAGCCCATTCTGGACTCCAACCCATGGCAGTCCATTTATCTTCACTTCCCAAAGGTTTGGATTACAGTTGTGAGGACCATGCAACGATAATTCTCTTTTAACAAGAAGTCAAGCTATGTGGGTGATGCAGAGGTGCATCCTTGTAGGGCTGCCAGCAGGGAGAAGAGGACTAACTGAGCAATTTGCAGCCAAGTGTTTCTCAGGTTCCACTGTGAACAGAAAGAATACATATCTATGTCAGCTTCCTCTAGCATAATCCATGGCCCACAATATCCTTTCTAAAGCAGAGGAAAAGTGGTACCACCTTTCTTTTTTCCTCTTATCTGTCTCCCCCAACAAAGTTTCAGAGTTTTCCAACTTGCCTGTCCTGTTTTTTTTTTTTTTTCTTCTTTAAGCTTTAATAAATTGGCCTTGAATTTTCTTCTGAGTTTAAGTTCTTGTATCCACCAAACTTGTTATACATAATTATACATTATACCCTGTGTTCCTCAGAATCAACACTTGAGGAGGGGCAGATCTCATACCAGTCTGGGCTACCTAAAAGGACCTTGTCACAAGGAAAAGAAAAACCAAATAGTAAATAAATACCAGCTGCCTTAGTTTCCTTTCCTAGTTACAGTCTATCATTGAGAGGAATGACAGGAACTCCAGCTGGGACAGAGCAGCTCGCTCTCTCTCTCTCCCCTCCCCCATTTCTCTCTAGGTTTGTGTTAAGATGACAGCTAACTATGATATGATAACCTTTTTGAAAACTTGGTTTAGTATTGTTCTTTTGAGTATAAATGATAAAAGTCTTACTTTTTCTCTCTTTTCTCTTTTTAAAATGTTTCTAGAAGCCCAAATAGTTCTCCTAGCCGACAGCTTAAACCTGGAATCATTTCTGCCCAAAATATCTACAGCTTTGGCTTTGGGAAGGTAAGAGTCTGATACTCCCAGCCTAGGTTTGCTGGTTTAGCTAGAGAATCATATGACCATATCTCTCCACCTTATTCAACTCTTCCGGGTTTTGTGAGGTAAGGGTTGGAATAGGATCTCAAACTTGAGATAGTCCTGCCTCAGTGCTGGGTTACAGGTGTAAACTATCATGTCTGCTCTTGGCTAAACCTGCTAATTTTTTCTCCTTACCGGATTCTGGAAAAGCAAAGACCATTCATTGACCCAGCGTATTCCCCAGTGGCCTCTTTCTTTAACTGGAAGAATAGAAGATCCCAAGGATACTATTTGTCCTCAAAACATTTCTTAGTTCATTAAAAGCATTTTAAGTATATTTATTAGACCTGTGGAAGGGTGAAGTCATCAGGAAGCAAGTCCATAGAGCTGACACAGCTCTCTGCCTGCCTCTCTGTTAAAGGCAAATGCCTGGGACCTTCATGAGAATTAAAGAATCTCAGTTCTTTTGCATCCTAGGCAAGATAGGCCTTTATCTATTTCTAACACCAGCCCTCAATCCCTCTTCCTTATCCTCAGAGTATTTTCTTCTTCTTTGCTCTTCTGCATTGTAGGAAAAATATTTCTTAGTGTTTTTGTGCCAGGAGCCAGCCCAGCTCTGAGAGGGGGCACAGAGTAGGACTCTGGTGATGGCTTTAAAGTCTGAGGGTCTCGGGGCTTTTTGGCTCTCTGGCCTGTACTGGAATGCTGGTGATAACAACTACTACAACTACTACTTCTTCTTCTTCTTCCTCTTCTTCTTCTTCTTCCCCTTCCTCCTCTTCCTCCTCCTCTTCCTCCCCTTCCTCCCCTTCCTCCTCTTCCTTCTCTTCCTTCTTCTTCTTTTGTTTGTTTTTTGTTTTTTGAGACAGGGTTTCTCTGTGTAGCCCTGGCTGTCCTGGAACTCACTCTGTAGACCAGGCTGGCCTCGAACTCAGAAATTCGCCTGCCTCTGCCTCCCAAGTGCTGGGATTAAAGGCGTGTGCCACCACTGCCTGGCTGATAACTTCTAAAAAGTCCTAAAAACTTCTTCTGAGGGTAAAAGACTGCAGGCTTAGGTGATTAACACCTGTAGCCTAACACCAGAGGATTAGGCAATGTGGCCTTTGTTCTATCTCAGCAGGAACTGCTGGGCTCTAACTTACATCTGCTAGTCTGAGGTGGCAGAAAGAAAAGACACTTAAGAAAAGTTATTATATAGATTTTATTACTAAGTGTAAAAAGTTTCCTATGAAAGCTATAGGGGAAAAGCAGAAAGGTCCTAACTGGGGAAAAAAGAAAACTAATATTCTATTTGGGAAAAGGGAAAAAATTCTATTCTATCTCTATTTCTATATCTAACTATTCTAACTTCCCTAACTATTCTAACTGTCTAACTCACTCTAATCTCTTTGTCCTCAGAACTTATACATCATTCAGAGTACATGGTCACATGTTACAAGGTTCATCACAAGTTCACACCAAAATTCAAGTCATAAATTGAAATAGAAGTTTACAACACAGAATGTTTACATGAATATTCATTAGGAGTAATTATCTAGCTAGACATTCATCACCTATCTAGCTCCACAGGTTCGCTGAAAATTTGAAGCTATAACTAGTTTATAATTAGTGAAGTTTTGTATAGATAAACCCAAGCAATATTTTCTCTTCTGTTCTGGTACCTATAATAAATTGTTAATTCCCTTTTAGTGATCCTTGGTTAATTGTTTTACAACTGCTTGGAATGTGCTCTGAGCAGGAGAAAGTCTGGTTATTATCTCTCTCGGGGCAATTAACTGATAGGGAGACTGTCAGAGTTCTTGTTGCAGTTTTGACTATGCCTGAGGGACTTAATAGCAGTCCCCTTATAAAAGAGCTTAATAATCATTGATACAATTTTAGGAATTCTTTTTTTTGGGGGGGCAGTACTGCAACTTTATTTGATATTCAGGTTAGTTCTCATCCACATTGACCGTCTGTAGATTTTTGAATGTGGTAACAGGCACATAAGTTACCAATGTGTAGAGCTTGTTTGGTGAATCTTCATCTTCATTACGTTTTCTGGACAAATGTACTCGGATGCTATATAGAACATTCCTTATTCCCTTGGCCCAGACAGCTTTATTGAGCCTGGTGTCAGTGCGCACATCTGGAGTCCCCATTTCCTTCATGGCAAACTTCCAAATTTCTTTGAGTACCTGAGGAGCATGCTTCTTGAAGCCCACTCCATGGATGCGCTTGTGAATGTTGATGGTGTATTCTCGGGTTACCACCTCGTTGATGGCAAAATGGCCCTTCTTCTTCTCGACACCCTTCTTTGCAGGAGCCATTCTGCCGGGCCCAAGTTGGACAATTTTAGGAATTCTTATAGGATCATCATTAAGACTTAAGTCATCTATTTGTCTATATAGTATCACTACAAGACAGTACATCTTTGTGGATCTGCAGAGTTCTGTTCCAAAGGGATGTGCTATTGCTTAGTGATTGTTACATATGTTTAATAATAATAATAATAATAATAGAAAAGGCTTATTAATAGCAGGAATCTTTCCTAAAATTATGTCCGCCACAGCCTTGCTAATGGGGCTCACTTGTCCCAGATTATATAATAATCTGAGGCAAGCATTTCAGGATGATCATCTGCTAATTATTAACTTGTCCCATTATGGCTCCTGACACTCCTGTCCTTACTGCACAATAAATGGTAAACACTGTAGCAAATTGATTTGAATGACTCTGGCAAGATAGTAAGTATGTAGAAGTGATTCCACTGGGAACATAGCTGTGCGAATGAAGGATCTCTGCCCTCTACCAAGGTGCTTGGGTGAGGATGGAAGTAAAAGAATTTTGGCTTTTCTCCCTTTTGTTGATGAAGGTGAAGCCAAGATCTCTGGCATGACATGTGATGCTCTGTTTGGGAGTCAGATCCCCAGCACAGGTGTATTGACTTTTGTACACATGGCCTGAGTTCTGAAGAGGTCACACCTTACTTTTTTATTGCCGTGACAAAACACCCTGATCAAGGCACCGTATAAAAGAAAACATTTAATTTGGCAGCTCACAATTCCAGAAGATTAGTGGTGGCGAGCATGGCAAGTGGCAAGTAGGCACAGTGCAAGAGTACTAGCCGAGAGCTTACAGGGCCACACCTCCTAATCCTTCTCAAACAGTTCCACTAACTAGGGACCAAACACTTAACCATATGAGCCTATGGGGCATTTTCATTCAAACCATCACAGCCCTCAGTCCCAGTCACATCACTTCAGAAAAGATGCTGGACTTCTGTCTGAACCACCTCAGTAAAAGGGAAAGAATATTTCAAGATTCAAAATAATATAAAGTCAATTGTGGACCATGTAGGATCATGCCTCTGATCCTACTCCTTAGGAAGGATGAGTTATTGTAAAAAGAGATGCTAGAAGCTAGCTGAGATGGCACACTCCTGCAGTACCACTACACAGAAGGTGGCAGGGGGATCATGCATTTGAGGCCTAGGTAAGCTACTTATAGAGATCTTATCTAAAAAACAAGCTGGGCATCACCAGCTTTACCTTTAATCCCAGAAGTTGGAAGGCAGACAGGCTAGTCTGAGTTTGACGCCAGCCTGCTCTGCATAGTGAGTTCTGTATCATGTCCCAAAAAATCAACCAACCAACCAACCAACCACTACCAGCAAAGAGAGTAAGTACATAGGTGTATTTACTAGGCAAGTAGCAGCTTTAAGCCAAGGACAGGAGGACAGGAGGTAGGAATTCTACTTTCTCTTTTTCCTTCCCACAATTTGAAGCTGTGCCTTGGTTTCAGTTTTACCTCACTTCAGGGATGCAGCTCACTTACCCAGGATCTCTTCCAGTAATTGGAGAAAAGGAAGTGATCCAGGCTGACGATGAGCCGACCTTCTCTTTCTTCAGTGGCCCCTACATGGTCATGACTAAGTAAGTCGGGACTGGTTGCTGGGAGTCAGTCCTATGGGAAGAGTGGCTTAGTGTGTATTTGTAGCTTCTTCTCAAACATGAAGGAACTCATACTGTCTTTAAATTAGTGTTTTTTACATTTGGCCAGATGATTTCTTGTTGTGGTC
The DNA here is from genome assembly GCF_011762505.2 of Arvicanthis niloticus. Classification (NCBI taxonomy): domain Eukaryota; kingdom Metazoa; phylum Chordata; class Mammalia; order Rodentia; family Muridae; genus Arvicanthis; species Arvicanthis niloticus. Next base: position 34,654,779 of record NC_047663.1, on the reverse strand, counting down.
AGACATGTGCATTGTAGGATGGTCAGGAATGTGCCTAATCTTTCCCCGTTCTGTCTGTAGCCTTCTTGAATGTGACAAGACTGACCATAGACATTACCAAAGGATACTCTATCCAGAGAACAACTTCTCTAAACAATTTCCCATTTCAATATGCTAGCTTTTCTGCTGTCTAAAGAACTAGAAGCAGCAAGATGGCAATTAGCTTGCCTCTGAAACAGGGTGTGGTTCTCACTGGCCAAATCCAAGGATGGTGTCAGTAACAGGATTTGGATGTGACAGAAACCTGTTGGTTGTACTCAATCCTCAGAGATCTCATCCCTGCAGGGTCAGAAGAGTTGTCCTGGCCAGGATGTCTCAGCTTTTAGAACCTGGATATTTTTTTTTTTTCTTCAAAGAAACACACATCTACAAATGCCTTTGCTGGGTCCGCAACACCCCCCCCCACCCCACCCCCAGTTTTTCTGCCCGTGCTATGAATTCGTCCTTAGGTCATGTTTCTGTTCCATCACTGTGGCTCCTAGCCCTGCTAATGACTATTCCCAATTGTCTGGGTCACCACAGCCCTATCTGTTTCCATACTGCTGTCACCGTGGTCTAATATAATCCTGACCAGATTACTCACTCCCTTGAATCCTTCTGTGACCTTGGCCTCCTCACTTCACTCTCCAGGGTGTTTTAGAGTGGGTGGGGGATGGGGCGGTGGGGCTGGTGGGAGAGAGGATAGTAGAGATTCTGTGCGAACCTGTTTTCCAGGTGTGTGGGAAGGAAGACTGGTTCACTGAAGCAGTGGCTACTCAGCCCCTCCACTTACACTCTCTCCTGCTCTTTTAGCCTCGTGTGGAACAGGAGCCGAGTTACAGTGAAGGAGCTGAACCTTCCCACCCATCCCCACTGTAGCAGGCTGAGGCTGGCCGACTTGCTGATTGCTGAGCAGGAACACAGCAGGTGAGAAGAACCCTAGAACAGGAGCCACTCCGGGGGCTAAGTCTGTACAGACCTAGCCTTGGCATGTCCTAAGTGTGGGACTTGGTTGACTTTTAGAAGCTGCTAAAGAGAAAGGAATTCTGAGGCATGTGGATTGTGATGGTAAGGGCCTCAATTCTGTCATCTGTCCTGTGATTCAAGTCTTTAGATGGACAGGACCCAGGACCATCTGTTTTTTGCTATGTTCCCGAAGCCTCTGTTTGGGACCCTGTACCCATCCAGAGAGCAAATGACTGTCCCGCTTTCATAGAGCATAGCAGTCCATGAGGCCAGATCTGAGAACCACATCTTCACTACTAAGGACATTTCCGTGTGTCTCAGTTCCAAAGGCTTCCTGAGGTTCCAGAGTCATGTCATGAATCCTGACCATTGAGCTAGTTTCTGAGTAGGCCACTCAGCCTGTAGGAGGTGTCTCTAGACAGGTGAATCCCTTGCTTTTGAAGAAGCTTGCCTGAACCCACACAGTCTGAAAAGACAGTTGGATAGGCATGATTTGACATAAGGCTGAGTAGGTATGTTGTTTTGGACACATTTCAATTCTGGCTCTCTTGTTTTAGATAACTCTAGCTTGTGTGTTAAGCTGACCTATAACTAGCCATCACACAGACTATTTTGATTTGTAGGGTTTTCCAGCACTGTCACTATTGCCACTGATAACTCTTTCTTTAATAAACAATTTATTTTTTATTTTATGTTCATTGGTGTTTTGTCTAGATGTATGTCTGTGTGAGAATGTCAGAAGCCCTGGAACTGGAGTTATGGACAGTTGTACGCTATCTTGTGGTGCTGAGGGTTATACCCCAGTCCGCTGGAAGAGCAGCCAGTGCTCTAACCACTGAACCATCTCTCCATCCCATTACTGAGAATGCTTAAACCTTCAGCTTCTTCCAATAGATGTCTCCCCTTCCAGAACCCGTCTTCTTTTCTAAGAAAATGCTGTATATAAATTGTATTTTGTTAGTCGTTGGTTTTCTATATATTGTTTGTTTTTGAGACAAGATCTCATGTGGTCCAGACTAGACTTGAGCTCACTGAGTAGTAGAGGGTGACCTTGAACCTCCTGCTACCTCCATCTTCCACTACCAGGATTAAAGGCTGTGCCACTGTGCCTGGCTGTAAATGGGATTTGTTTAGAATGTGTTCAAACGACCTACGAGAGAGAGAGAGAGAGAGAGAGTATTACTGCTGTGTTTTCATCCTGCTGTCCTGTTCCCTGTCCTCCTGAAGATTTTTATCTTTTGTAGCAACCTGCGCCATCCTAACCTGCTGCAGCTGATGGCTGTATGTTTGTCCCGGGACCTGGAAAAAATTCGCTTGGTTTATGAGCGTATCACAGTCGGCACACTGTTCAGTGTCCTCCATGAACGGGTAAATGGTCATTCCATAGATTCCCCAGGTGTCCTTACTCTTCTCCCTGCCCTCTTCCTTGCTATCTTTTCAGAGTTTCCATTTGGAAGATAAATTTGTAAATCTTTTTCATGTACTGCATACGGTTTAACAAGCCAGATAAGGCTGAAAGCATGTGTTGGAACTAATGTGATTTATTTTTTCACATTGCTCACTTGCTTGCATGATTAGTGTGTGTGTGTGTGTGTGTGTGTGTGTGTGTGTGTGTGTGTGTGTGTGTGTGTGCTGTATCCCTGTCACATATGCCACAGTTATGTGTGTGGAAGTCAGAGGATAACTTTGTGCAATTGGTTTTTCCCCTTTCACCTTTATGTGGGTTTTGGGGGAATGAACTCAGGTCATTGCAGGTCATAGGATTTATATGACAATTGCTTTACCTGCTGAGCCATCTGGTTGTGTTTTGTTTGTTTTGAGACAGGCTTTGACTATGTAACCCAACCTAGCATTGAGCTCAAATCTTTCTTACTTCTCAGTCTCCTAAAAGCTGGGATTGCAGGTATGTAGCACAATTGCTGGCCTCCCAGTCTTTTCCTTTCTTTCTTTCTCTCTCTTTCTTTCTTTCTTTCTTTCTTTCTTTCTTTCTTTCTTTCTTTCTTTCTTTCCTTTTTTTTTTTTTTTTAATCAGTTTTGACGGAGCTAGAGACACATTGACATATTCTTGCTGAGCCATTAGCCACAGGCTCTTTCCCCCTACATTTTCCTTGTGCTCTGTCATGGTTTGTTTATATAGCAGCCTTCATCACTTCCTTCTTACTTCTCAGATTTCCTTGGGATGGAGGACTCTTCTGTGACTGACAGGTTTTGTGGCTAAGCTTCTTTGTGCTGGGATATGGCTTCTAAGAACTCTTTGTGATCTTATGCTAAATACCCTGGCTAGGCATAAAGAGAGACCCTCAGAGAATCTCTTCTTTATCTGTTTGGGCTGGAAGCTGAATTCTTTTCAACTTGTAGAGTCCTTTGAGCTTCCAGATTTTTCCATCTACATTAGATAGGAAGGTGCCAGGGCAGGTTTACTGGTGTGAGTGGAGAGACTTCCCTGGCATTTCCCCAGGTTAACCTGCAATGCACATACCAAATCTAGAGTACTTCCTCCCAAGCTCACCTGTAGGAAAGAATCTGAGACTTGGAGCTGAGACCTGGGCCAGTGGAACTGTAGTCACTTGACCTCACTGACTTCTAGGCTCCCATCTGCTGAATGAGAAACCAGGAAGCAGTGAAAATCAAATGAAAAGGCTTTGGAAATGGCGCCTGGAGGTCTTTTCTTTCTCTCTTGCCTGCAGAGGTCCCAGTTCCCAGTGTTACACATGGAAGTGATTGTGCACCTGCTGCTCCAGATTGCTGACGCCTTGATATACCTACATTCCCGAGGGTTCATCCATCGCTCCCTTAGCTCCTACGCTGTCCACATTGTCTCTGCAGGAGAAGCAAGGCTGACTAACCTGGAGTACATGATGGAAAGGTAGGTAAAGGCTGCAGTGTAGCTTCTTTCTTAAGAGGAACTCCATGGGGACCTTCATTACAGGGTTGACATCTAATCTGTTCAGGACACATGATTGATGGGAAAACTGTTCATCAGTACAGAAGGAGATTTCCCAAATGCCTAGCTTTGTTTGCCAAGGCTCTAGATAAGACTCGAGACAGGGTTTCTCTGTGTAGTCCTGGCTGTCCTGGAACTCACTCTGTAGACCAGGCTGGCCTTGAACCCAGAAATCTGCCTGCCTCTGCCTCCCAAGTGCTGGGATTAAAGGCATGCACCACCACTGCCCAGCCCCTCTGTACAGTTTTATCTTTTGCTGGATAGCAAAGACAGACTTTCAGGGCACTCAAGTGCAACAAAAGAAACTCAAACAATTCCCTTGTTCAAATGCTGGTAGTTGGTCTTAGTTTCCTACTGGGCTGAGGCCAGAGACTGACTCTTAATTCTCCACCCCAGGAGACAGCAAGTAAAAGTGCTTGCCACACAAGCCTGGCAACCTGAATTGGATCCCCAGAACCCACGATGGAAGGAGAGAATTTCTGTCTGAAAGTTGTCTCTCTTCCCATGCACCCCCTCCCATTGACAGGGTTTTTCTCTGTAACCCCTGGCTGTCCAGGAACTCACTCTGTAGATCAGGCTGGCCTTGAACTCAATAGATGTTTCCTTCTGCTTCCTTAGTGGTGAGATGAAAGAGTTGTGTACCACTACCTCCTGGCTATAACAATTGCCTTTGATCACACACACACACACACACACACACACACACACACACACACACACAGAGTCTTTCAAGGTCTTCCTAGTTAGTTTTATCTTCTGTAGCCTCAAATAGCCCAGGCTAGCCTTATATACTTGCTAGATAGCCAAGAATGGCCTTGAACTCCTGATCCTCTTTTCTCTACTTCTCATGTGCTGGAATCATAGGCCTTTGCTGCTCTTCTTGACCCTTCCTGGTCATTTGAGCTCACTTTCAGCCTGCTCACTTTCTGTGTCCTCATTGTGTCTACCATATCTAGTATATCTCGAATATACTTATCCCCTCTTGTATTTTTTCTTTTTAAAATTATATTATTATTATTATTATTATTATTATTATTATTATTATTGGTTTTTTGAGACAGGGTTTCTCTGTGTAGCCCTGGCTGTCCTGGAACTCACTCTGGAGACCAGGCTGGCCTCCATTAAAATTATTTTTAAAGTACACATTCATGTGTGTCTGTGCATGGGTATGTGCACATGTGTGCAACTGCCTGAAGAAGACACTGTATCAGATCCTCTTGGAGCTAGTTATAGATGGAACTGAACTTGGGTCCTCTGAAAGAGCAGTAGGTGCTTTTAATCATTGAGCTGTCTCTCCAGCCCTGTCTTTTTTTTTTTTCCCCCCACTAGATCTTACTATGTATCTGGAATCCATTGTGTAGACTTGACTGGCCTCAAATTTATGGCAGTACTCATGCCTTTGCCCCTTGAGTGTTGGGATTATAGCCATGTCCAGCACTAATTTTTAAAACATTTGTGTATGTGTGTATGTATGCACATGTGTATTTGTGTCCATGTGCCTGAGAGGTTAACATCAGGTGTCTTCAGTTGCTCTCTATTCCAGGGGTCCTTTTGTCTCTGGACTTCCAGCACTGAGATTATATAGAGGCCGTAGGCCTCGACCTTCCCTGACATGAAATTCTCAGCACTCAGTGACAAAGGAAGAACTTGTTTTAGCACATAGCTGTATCCTGTAGCTATTGCTTAAAGAGGCCTAGTCCCATGAAAAGTATTTCTTGTTTTCCATAAGGTTAGGCCTAGCCATCATCATATGACCATTAACATCTTTTCATCTCCATCTAAAGGAAAGATTTCCCCCAGTGCTGAGCTAACTTCACAGAAGCTGAACTGTGCAGGTTTCTAGTTAAGACAGTTAGATCTTTAGCAAACAGGAGTCGCTGTCTAAGCAGATATTGGTGGTGGTTGCTTCTTAAGGGAGATGAGCAGATGTTACCCTTTCTAGAAAAGAGGAAGGGGCAAGCAGGCTCACAAAGCAGAAGTCAATGTTAGCTCTGTTGTCTCAGATTAGAAGTAGTTTCTTATTCCAGTGTGACCTCATAATTAATATTAAAGCTTGCTGTTTTTCCTTTCTCCTTCACTCCCCCTTTTGGAGGATTGATTTCATAAACAGCTTCAGTTTTAGAATTGTCCTTCAAGAGCCAGACATCTCGGGTCCATTTGCTGTGTTACTTAGTAGGTGGGCTTAGATGTCAATACCATTTGTAACTTTATAGCTTGCATAAAAGGAGATGATGAGAGGCTGTAGAGATGGCCCAGTGGTTTAGAGCACTGGCTGCTCTTCCAGAGGTCCTGAGTTCAATTCCCAGCAACCACATGGTGGCTCACAGCCATCTGTAATGGGATCCGATGCCCTCTTCTGGTGTGTCTGAAGACAGCTACAGTGTACTCATATACATAAAGTAAATAAATCTTTTTTAAAAAGGTGGTAATGAACTGGAGTTGGTAACTTAGAGTGTCCAAATAAAAGATTCAAAATGATCAGGAGGAAAGGCCCTGCTAAAGATATCAGGCAACAATTTCCCAGAGTCTCAGGATGTTTTTTAGTGCTTTTTCCTTCCTTTTGGCTGTTTGCTTTTAACTGGTGAACTGTTGGATCTCTGACTATTCCTAACTTAGTAGCACATTAGAATATAGCCGAATTCTTCGTTTAAGACTGCGGGTCCTCCCTTCTCTGCTGCTATAGATTTAGGCCTCTTCTGGATGATGGCGTCTGCCAGGGAATCTATTTGGTCCTATATTGTTTCTACTGCTTCACCTATCTGTTCCCTGCCCTTTATAGCCTTGTTAGATAGATCATTGCGTTCTAAAGATGCTATTCTTCTAAACCGAGGTCCACACTAGCTGTAGTTCCCAATTCCACTACTAGGGAGGAGATGAGAACAGAAGTGCTTTTAAGCTTGCCATGGTAAAGTGGGAGATTTGTTACCTGGGGCTATATGGATTTATATAAACCAGAGTACAAGGCCCCATCCTTTTAGGAGGGAGGCACTGATGGGCCCATGTTATTATAGCACCCAGGACCACTGGTCCAGCTGTGGCACCATCCACAGTGAGCTGGGTCTTTCTACATCACTCATGAACCAGGAAAATGGACCATAGGCTTGCCCACAGGCCAGTCTCGGGGGCATCTTCTCAGTCTAGGTTTTCTCTTCTCAAATGACTCTAGCTCATGTTCAGTGGACAATAGAACAGCCAGGGCAGTGCTCAGGATTTGCAGCATGATTGGATGGATGTAGATGGAAGGAACACTTAGTGGGACAAAATCGGGGTTAACTACTTTGGCTCTATAATCCAAAGCAGCTAACCTTTTTAAACTTTTTGCTTGATAATACATATTCTCAGAGACTTCAAAGGCTAACATAAATGACACAATTGGTCAGTTAAGGAGTGCCATCTGCTGTTGAGAAACAGCATAACAATTTATTCTGGCTTTGTGCTCCCATAGAAATAGGAATCCCAAAGTAAAATGAGGTTTTCTAACTCGCCCACTTCTTTTTAAATTATGGTGCTGGAGATAAACCCCAGGGCTACACATGTTAGGCATGTGCTGCACCACTAAGCTACAGCCTCCGCTCAGCCCTTTGCCTTTATAAATTAGGAAACTGGTCCAGAGGGATGAAGGGGTCCAGGGGCATAATGAAGTAGAGCCAGATGATAGAAATGGTCCTAGGCCACAGGTAGGATGGACTGGAAGTTGAATGCAGTTAGGAAGCAGATCAGTTAGGAGACACTGGGATGGAGCCAGAGAGCCAAAGTAGATAGAAGTGGAATGCATGGAGGAACTGGTATTAATAGCTGCTGGGGTTGGGGTGAGGTTGAAAGGAAGGAGAGAATGGTGAGAGTTGGCTAGGGTTCACTAGAGACATACAGGGCATGATAGAAATGTTGGAGACATTTGGGCTTGCTGAGCTCAGAATAGAACTTCAGGCAGACATGGAAATCAGCAAGTTATCATAGCTGCAACAGTATGCTTTTCTTTGTGATGTAAGTTGACTTGTGAGTCCAAATAGCTTTCAATTGTGCATTTATTTTGGGTAACACTCTGCTTGGGCACATTAGTTTGTTTTACATGCTTGTTAATGGTAATATTCCATCTCCTGTTGTAAAGATAAATAGCAGTCTTCTTCTGTTCTTAATTCCTCAATTGAATCTTTTGGTTTTTTCAAGACAGGGTTTCTCTGTGTAGCTCTGGCTGTCCTGGAACTCACTCTGTAGACCAGGCTGGCCTCAAACTCAGAAATCTGCCTGCCTCTGCCTCCCAAGTGCTGGGATTAAAGGCGTGCACCATCACCGCCCGGCTCCTCAATTGAATCTTTAGAGCAGGACACCACTTGACTCTGCAAGTCTCTCATCCTCAGCACCACACACCCCATTCCTGTGGGCAGGGACACAGGGCCTCTCATAAAATAAGTGAGCACTTGGCCTGTATCTCAGCCTCCCCATGCAGCTTTGATAGAGAAAGAAGACAGGCTGTAAGAGAAGAACGTGAGCACATAAGAGACAGGATTTGAATTCTGCTTATAAGTGACTTGTCTTTCTCGAGAGCCTTAGCTAAGCCAGAGACCTGAGGTTCCTTTGACGAAATGCCCAGCTTAAAGAAGGAAGCATGGCAGTTTCTTAAAATACATTACAGATAACAGAATACTCATTGCCTCTGAGGGAAGAACTGTATCTGTGTTTGATCCCTAGCACCCCCATAAAACAAAACCATAACCAACGAAAAAGCCTACTGATTTTTTGTGATACTAATGTAATTTATGTTAACTTACTATATAATTACATAGTAAATATTCCAAATTTACAAATTAAATATATAAACATATATTAGATTTGTATGCATATCATAGTATACAAGGCACCCCTTTACCATTTGGCAATACAAATAAAATGCCAGGATCACATTTTCTAGTTCACTGTTTGCTGACCTCTCTGCTCTCTGTCAAAGGCCCTTCATATAAGCTATGTAAACCAACTAAACTATATCACCAGCACCATAATAACTTAGTTATCAGTGAGCAGTCATCAAACCTTTATCAGATGCCTGCCATTATGTTCATATCATTTCTTACTTGGTGGAATGAACACTGTATGCACCATAGAGGGTTGCCACATCCATAATTTTATTTGATTACTATGACAGCCACGGGCAGTCAGTACTGACTTCACCTCACCCTGAGGCCTCTTATTGGCTTGGGAGATATTTAGGATTGTTTGACTTGGCTCATAGGGTGTCTGGTTGAGAAGGTAAGTTGTTTAGGTCAATCAGTGAACTTTGATGAACTAAAACAGCTCATTCCCCAGAGGACATGAGTTCAGAAAAAAAGCAGACATTGGCTGGGCATGGTTGTACACACCTTTAATCCTAGCATTCAGGAAGTAGAGACAGGTGGATCTCTGTGAGTTTGAGGCCAGCTTGGTCTTCATAGGAGAAAGGCTCTTGCCATTAAGCCTGAAAACCTGAGGCTGATCCTTGGGTTCCACTTGGTGGGAAGAGAGAAGTGATGCTCACAAATTGTTCTTTCTTTCTTTCTTTCTTTCTTTCTTTCTTTCTTTCTTTCTTTCTTTCTTTCTTTCTTTCTTTCTTTCTTTTTTTTTTTTTCGAGACAGGGTTTCTCTGTGTAGCCCTGGCTGTCCTGGAACTCATTCTGTAGATCAGGCTGGCCTCGAACTCAGAGATTCACCTGCCTCTGTCTCCCAAGTGCTGGGATTAAAGGCGTGCACCACCACTGCCCGGCACAAATTGTTCTTTCAACTCTACATGTGCGCTCTGCCACAAACACATACACTCATATACACAGTAAATAAATGTAATAAAATCTGTTTTTAAAATAATAAATAGCTACTCTCAAAGCTGCCTACAAGATATAATAAACAGCAGAAAAAAACGTAAGTAATGAAACTTAAGTGCATGTAAGATCTAATAAACAACAACAAAAAATGTAGCTAGTAAAACAGTACTACTTTTAAAGTAGATGGTTAGGGAAGGGCTCCCTAAGGCATTCCAGGCAGAGGGAACTAACTACTCATGCAGTGCGGAAGAGGTAGTGATGCCTTCCTGATGGGACTGAAAGGTGGTTCCTGCCATTTGAATGGAGTGCTAAGAAAGGAAGAGTGGCCACACAAGATGGGGCATGCAGGTCAGGCAAGCAAGGATGGGAGGAATTTACAGGAAATGGAAGAGCTCCAGGGAAGCCTGTTAATTCCGTGTTCAGCTGCATTTTCAGAAGCTCCAGGAGATTGTTACAGGAAAATATTTAAGTGCACTTTATGGTGATCATAATGTTTCCTTAAGGTAACTCTGCCTTGTGTTTCCTTCCCTAGCCAGGACAGTGGTCCACATAGGGACATGACTCGAGTGCCCCTCCCCACCCAGCTGTACAACTGGGCTGCACCAGAAGTGGTCTTACAGAAGGCAGCCACGATGAAGTCAGACATCTACAGCTTTTGCATGATCATACAAGAGATCTTAACAGGTGATCCAGGAGCACATTAAGTGTTGATCAACATTCTTATTGTTAGCTTAGAGATTTCCCCCAGGAATTACTTAGATGTATGAGAATTTAGAACTTACCTCCTGAGTCCTGAGAATAAATGCATACACCACTACATTTGACTTCAAGGATCTTCTTTGTGCTTATTAGACATAAGATAGTTTCCCAGAAATCTTTTTTTTTTTTTAACTATTAAGGCTCAGAAAAGCCCATAGGTCTTCCTGCTAGTGATAAGGCATTTAACAGAAGAAGGAAAAAACCCTCCAGTGCTGGGGATTGAACCCGGAACAACAGCTTCATCACTTGAGTTGTACTCCAGCCTCCAGAGCAAAGCGTTTCTGAGTATTTATTCTAAGTTCATTGAATATTTGTGTTGGTACTTAAGGTCCTTTGTGATATCCCCCTTTGAAAAACTTACAAAGGAGAGAAGGTTGGCGTCTGGAGAGTAAACATGAAACTGAACACTCACAGGTATCGCAGATGTATATATGATGTCTCTTGAAAGACATGAAAGGCCTTTGAGACAGACCTACATGACTTTATGGAAAGCACTCATGTAAATGAAGACAAAAGGACTCCTTCAGGAGAGAGAGGCAGGCATAGCCACATACAACACCAGAGTAAAACCACATTCCGCTTAGGGAGTAGGCCAGAGTCAGCTGGCTTTCTGGTGTTTGCCGTCCCAGAGGCAAAACTACCTTTTCCATGAGATGAATTAATGATGTACTCAGCTTGATGCCCAGGCATTTTCTTGCCCCCAAGTGTGCTAGGGATGCCCGTGTGTGCAGGATGCTGACACTAATGTTTGCTGTGGCTGGCAGGTGTTGGCCTGGTGTATAGGTAAAGAGGCTCTTTGTCCATAGTTGGGCTTCTAAGTGGTTTCCTTGTGGGAAGAAAGTAATGTTTAAAGAGACCAAGTGATTCACTAAAGCTACTGAACAATTTCTGATTTAAAGTTTTTTCTTTTTTTCCTTTACTTCTCTACATGTTATTTGTATTTTTAAATGATTTATTAACATATTAATTATATATAATTATTGGTTCCATGATGAAATTTTATACATGTATAAAATATATTTGTATCATATTCACCCCAATTGCTCTCTGTTTTATTTTTAATTTTATTTTATGTGTGTGGGTATTTGTCAGCATGCATGTCTGTGCACTGCTTGTGTGCCCGGTGTCTGTAAAGTTCAGAAGAGGGCATTGGATTCCCTGGACTAAGGTTACATATGATTGTAAGCTGTCGTGGGTGTTAGGAATTGAACCTGGGTACTCTAGAAGAACAGGCTGTGCTCTTAACCACTGAGCCATCTCTCCAGCCTTCACTTACCTGCTCTTGTTCTTCTTTCACTCATACTCTACTTCCAACTAGTCCCCTTTCTACTTTCATGTCTGTCTGTCTGTCTGTCTGTCTGTCTCTCTCCCTCCCTCTATCTGCTCCCACTCCCCCATCTCTTCATGACCCAGTGGGTTCCATTAGGCTTGCTTATAGGAACATGAGTAAGAGGCATAGGTAACTTACCAGTGTATACATTACTGAAGGAAATCTTGTTCCCTCTTTCAGTTTTATCTTAATGTTACTCCTATCTATTACTCTTTCCTTGTAGACAACATACCCTGGAACGGCTTGGATGGCTCACTTGTTAAAGAAACCATAGCCTTGGGAAATTATTTAGAAGCTGATGTCAGGCTTCCAGAACCTTACTATGATATTGTTAAGACAGGTATCAACGCCAAGCCGAAGAACCGAGCAATGAACCTACAAGATATTCGTTATATTCTGAAGAATGACTTAAAGGCAAGCCCTGAAGTTGTGAGAAGTTTGTTTCTGCTATCTACTCCATCAAGTTACAGACCAGGAAGCTAAAAACCCAAGTTTTTAAAACTTTTGAAATGGAGGCCAGTGGTGCATGCCTGTGGATGTGTGTCATGGAAGCACATGTGTTGGGGTGGGGGATGCTGAAGTAGGGTCTGGAGTTTAAGATCAGTCTGGACTACATAGAGAGTTCAAAGCCAGTGTAGGGCTACATACTATGACTGAGTCTTTAAAAAACTCATAGTTTTGGAAAGCCTCATTTATTATACTCTACATTGCTGAGAAAAGCCTGTTTAACTTAGTGAAGGCAGCAAGGAACTCAGGAGGTGCTGGAGAAGTTGTAGGGCATAGTAAAGAATGGTGGAATAAGAGTAAACTAGCTAGTTAGGACCAATAGCTGCTCTGCCTAACAGGAAGAAGGTAGCGTCTGATATATGTAGGTAAGTTTCTGAAAACACAAACACATTTGGGTGACTTGGAATGTGTCCTTGACAATGTTTTGTTATAGGAATTTATTGGAGCTCAGAAAACTCAGCCAACTGAGAGCCCCAGAGGGCAGAGATATGAACCCCATCCTGATGTTAATATCTGCCTAGGTCTAACTTCAGAATATCAAAAAGACCCTCCAGACTTGGACATCAAGGAGCTAAAGGAAACAGGTATGTCTTGAACCCACGGATTAACCATTACTTTGATAATAGTGGGATGATTTTGGTGTTTTGTTTTACGTTTTAAAAGTTGGTGTATGTGTGCTAGCATACGTTTGCCGTGGTGCATGCATGGAGGTCAGAAGACAGCTTGTGGGAGTCAGTTTTCTCCTTTTAACATGTGGGACCTGGGAATCAGACTTGGGTTGTCAGACTTGATGACAAGGGCCTTTACCTCCTGAGCTGTCTCATTGGCTTTTTAAAGAGAGATTTTGTTTTATGGGTATATTTTTTGGCTGCATGTATGTCTGTGCACCAGTGTCTATGCCTAATGCCCATGGAATCCAGAAGATGGGATCAGATCCTCTGGAACTGGAATTATATATGGTTGTGAGCTGCCATGTGGGTACTGGGAATTGAACCTGGGTCCTGTGGAGAAACAGCCAGTGCTCAGAGATGAGCCACTTTTCCAGTTCTGGGTTTTATTGTTTTGTTTTGGTTTTGGTTTGTTTTTTGTCTTTTAAAAGATAGAGTCTCATAGCCTAGAACTGTCAGTCTTTCTGCCTTAGTCTCCCAAATGGAGAGATTATAGGCATATGCCACTATGCTGGATATCAGTTTGCTTTTTTGAGAATCATCTGACTCTAGCTGTCTCCTCTAAAACTGTGTATATAACCTATGCTGAAAAAAGATGGGTACTTGAGGAAAAATTTAAGATTCTTAAATCATTAAAATTTGTAAGCTGTATAAACATTTGGATTATATACAAAACTTAATAGTTACAGAATTTATAGCATGATCACTTAGGATTTATCTAGTTGTTTAGAAACAAAAATAACTTTTAGAAAGATTTGTGCATTTTATATATATGGATGCTCTATCTACATGTACATTTGTTTGCCAGAAAATGGCATTGGATCCCATGATAGATGGTTGTGAGCCACCATATGGGTGCTGGGTATTAAACTCACGACCTCTGTTAGAGCAGACAGTACTCTTAACTTCTGAGCCATCTCTCCAGCCCCACAAAAATAATGTAAAAAATTTTAATCTACTATCTGCTGACCACCTGGGCACAGTGGTGTGTGTTTATAATCCCACTGTTTGAAAAACTGAGGCAGGAATATCACTTGAGTCCTGAGGGTTGAGACCAGTCTTAGCCACACGGGGCCTTACTTCTTAAGGGAGCTCTCAGGCATAGTGCTCACTCGACGTCACCCTGTTACAGCTGAGGAGGCTAAGGTTTAGGGAGCTTGTAACACTCAGGATTCCTGAGTATGTTTCAGAATTGGAACTGGGCCTTAATCTTAGCCTGATCACTGTTTACTTGGACTCTTCTCCGACAGGACTGGAAGCTCCCAGAATGTCCTTTTCCAAGTTTCCATTGTTTGTGTCCTTCATCTTATTTCCTGAAAGTAGTACCCTTATCAAACAGATGTCATGTGTGGGTCACCTGAGTTATCTTTGTAGTCGTTTCTCCCTCAGGAGATGAAGTAGCTTCTTGGGCTGCTTCTCCACTATTTTTATCAGGTGCTCACAAAAGCATCACCTTGACCATTTTTAGTCACAGTATTTAATGCACAAAGGAAGCCATGAGTATAGTCCTTGGGATCCAGGGGCCTGTGATATGAATGTTCTAACACTTAAACACATTTAAAATAGTGTAAATGAAGCTTAGAGCATTCTTCTTAGACCTCCATAGCCCCAAATGTCTATCTCATTCAGTGTCCATATGGGAACTATCACTAAGATTAGAAATTTCTTTCATCCTCTGCTGCCTTTAATCCCAGCACATGGAAGGCTAGAGGCAGAGGCAAGCAGATCTCTGTGAGTTCAAGGCTCGCCTGGTCTGCTTAATGAGACCATGAGTTCCAGGACAGCCAGGGCTAGGTAGAAAGATCCTGTCTCAAACAACAACAACAACAACAACAACAACAACAACAACATATACTTTTATCCTCTGTCGAATGTATCTGATAGGATCTCACTTCTCTGAGAAGGGAGTTAGAAAAATAAAAGATTTTTTTTTGTGTGTGTGCCTTTTAAAAAATTGTTGTTTTTGAAGTGAGACAGACTCTCTTTATGTGGTTCAGACTGGATTCAAAGTTGCTTAGTAGTCCAAGCTAGCATCTAACTTGAGACCCTTCTGTCCCAGACTCCCAGATGTTGTGATTGAAGGTGTGTATGCCACTTGCCCCAGCTCATATTGTACACCTGGAACAATAGCCAGGGCTGCTTCTGTTACATGGTCAGTTTAATGAGTTAGTATTACTCTTCTTTCCAACAGGTAGTCAGCCTCATTCACCAACAGATCACTCCTTTCTCACTGAAAAAACACTAGCTCCTCAGACCCTAGATTCAAGTGTGTCAGCCCAGGAACCTGACAATCCGAGTGTTCCTTCTCCTCCTGCTTCATGTTTGGCAGAAGAGGTCAGGAGCCCCACTGCAAGTCAGGCCAGCCTCTGCAGCTTTGAAATCAATGAAGTCTACTCAGGCTGCTTGACATTGGGAACTGACAAAGAGGAAGAGTGTCCGGGGACTACTTCTTCACCTGACGGGGATAAACCAAACCAGGTAGATGAACTACCATCCCTGGAAGAAGAGCTGGATAAGATGGAGAGAGAATTGCACTGTTTTTGTGAGGAGGACAAAAGCCTTTCAGAAGTTGACACAGACCTTTGCTTTGAGGATGGGGACTGGCAAAGTGATTCTCTTAGTTCACTCAGCCTGCCTGAACCAACCAGAGAAGCCAAGGGCAAAACGAGCAGCTGGTCCAAGACTGACGAGTACGTCAGTAAGTGTGTGCTGAATCTAAAGATTTCTCAGGTGATGATGCAGCAGAGTGCTGAGTGGCTGAGGAAGCTTGAGCAGGAGGTAGAAGAACTTGAGTGGGCGCAGAAGGAGCTGGACAATCAGTGCAGGAGTTTGTGGGATGCTTCCTTAAGGTTTGCAAATGCCAAGTTCCTGTCAGCTGTAGGCCCTCCGTCTTTGACCTATCTTCCTCCTGTTATGCAATTATCAGAGTCCAAGCAGCCTGAAAATGGTGGCAACTGGTTGGCCCTAGCAAGGTCTCCAGGAAATGAGAGAGAGTTCCAAGAGGGACATTTTGGCACAAAACCTGAGAAATTAAGTGCCTGTGGCTGGAAGCCTTTTACACGGGTGTCTGAAGAAAGCAGGGGGGACTGCCCAGAGCCAAGCAATCAGGTATGTCATGTGGGCAGAAGGTACTGCTTTAGTAGGATCCTGGAACTAGCATTTTCTGCAGCCTGCATGCAGTGCCTATAAATAAATGCAGGCAGCTCTTAGCAAAGTCCTCTTGGTTTGGGAAATAAGGCCACTAGGATAGAATTCTATGGTAGATATTCTTTCTAACCCATTCCAAACCAAGGACAAAGCCTCTGTCCTTCTCTGTACATTCAAACGTATTAGGTTCAGTGATGTAAATTTCTGTTTTACAGATCAATTAAGTACTAGCAATTTGACATAGTTCAAAGTGTATAAGGTATTTTGGACAGGTATTAATCTGTATTTTAGGGGCTAGAGATACTGTTCAGTATTTAAGAGCACGTGTTACTTTTGCAAAGGACCTGGGTTCATTTCTCAGCACCCATATGAGCCAGCTTACAACCACCCATAACTTCCATTCTAGGGGGTCTAGTGCCCTCCTCTGTATATACAGACACAGGCCCACACATTTGAAAATTCTCTACTTTATATTATTCACTGAGGTATTTAAGAAATATTTAATATGGAACTGGGAAGATGGCTCAGCAGGTAAATTTCCTGCCAGACAGGCATGAGAATTTGAGTTTGATCTCCAGCACTCATGGAAAAAAATTTCAGTTATGTAAGTGTGTTCCAGTAATCCTCTTGCTCGAGAGGTGGGGACAGGAGGATCCCTGGAGCTTGCTGGCCAACTATTGTAGCTGAATAGGTGAGTTTCATGTTGAGACAAGTGGCACACCTTGTCTCAAAAATAAGGTGGGGAGGCCTAGAGAGATGGCTCTGAGATTAAGAGCACTGACTGGGCTTCCAGAGGACCAGGGTTCAATTCCCAGCACCCACAGGGCAGCTCACAACTGTCTATAACTCAAGACCTAAGGGCCAAGGGCTTAGACATGGTATTATGAACTCTGTGGGCATCAGGCACACACCTGGTACACAGATATACATGCAGTGAAAACAGCCCTACACATTAAATAAATAAATATATCTATCTATACATAAACAATTAAAAATAAGGTGGGAATTGATTGAGGAGATACCTATTGACTGATGCATGCACTCGTGTGTTCACACAGAGATAGACAAACAGATGACAGACAGACAAGAGGATAAGTAAATAAACATTTATAAAGCCAGAGGTTATATTAGAGTCTGGCATATAATGGCGAATAAGCCACAGACTGTGTTCATACTTAAACACCTGTGTGTTTTAACTTAAACACAAAGGGTGAGGAACCTGTTTTCAAAGAAGATAGTTCAGTAAAAATAAGCAAGCTATTCTAGGAGCTGGCCTGGAAGTTTCCTTCGCACTTTTTTCAATTAAAGGTGTTTTAAAATTACATGAGTGTGTTCATGCATATATGCCTGTGTGCATACATGCATATGTATACTTATGCATGCCATGACACACTTGTGGATGTCAGAACAGCTCACGGGAATCCATTGTCTCCTTTCACCATGTGGGTCTTGCAATCAAACTCCGGTTGTCAGGCGTGGTGGCAAATGTCTTTATCTGCTGAGCTGTCTTATTAGCCCCCAGTTTTCACTTTCTAGACGAGATCTCTCTATAGTTCAGACCGGCCCTAAATTCTGACTCTCCATCCTGAGGTACTACAACCATGCCTAGTTTATATGGTTGCTGGTGATTGGACCCTTGGTTTCTTGATGCTAGCTAAACACTAACAGAATCATCACTTCAGTTGGTTTCTTGATGCTAGCTAAACACTAACAGAATCATCACTTCAGTTTCATGAGACTGGGTCTCAGTATGTAGCCCTGGCTGGCCAGGAGCTCACTATATACTTTATATAATTTCTCTCATTTCTGTGTGTCTTGATACCATCCTCAAGCTCCAGACTTGTTGCTGTAAGCTAGGAAATAATAACGACTGTTAATTAAAATGAAGTAAAAGTGGGGTAAACAGGTGTCGATGAAGAAAATAGGCTTTTATTATTCTTTACTTTTGCTATTTCCAAAGGATTGTAACTTCTAATACATTTTATTTTCATGGCACCCCACTGGTAGATACGACTTTCTCTTTATGGATGATGACATTGAACTGGGGGACTTCTGTATCATTTTCATCAAGACTTAGATTATAATCCAAGGTCCAGAGGTCTTGCCATTAAAAATCTCTGCCTTTATGTTGGTGTAGGAAAAAAAATGTTTAGCAAAGGGTTTAGGTTTCTGATTTCTTACTTACTTTTTAAGGGAAGAATTCATTGTGCATCTTAGGTTGGCCCTGTTCTCACTGTGTTGTACAGTAGTCCAGGCTGGCCTCAGGCACACAGCCGTCTTTCTGCCTCAGCCTCCCTAGTACTGCAATGTATACCACCATACTTAAGCTTCTCTTCTGTCTGTTTTGCACTCTGTTTGGACTGGGACCTTGGACTCCACATTTTACCTGGAGGTAAAAGCCTCCAGGTAATAGGTAGTTTATTAGATTTGAAGCATGCAAAGGAAATTAATCATAGTTAGTTTTGTTATTTCTACCCACTTAGCAAAAATGATTTTGAAAATAGAGTATGAGAGTGGAAACAATAATCCCTCACCCAAAGCACTGAAACATGTTTGTTTTTAAAGCTGCCAACTCCTTGTGGTCCTGGGAAGCAGAACACAGGTGAACAATTACCATCCACTCAAGAAGTCAAGGAGAGTTTGGAAAGAAATACAAACCAAAATAGTAGGAGGTGGGTTAACATTTATTGTTCTTTGTGTCATATGCCTTAATATTCTCATGTGCTTACTGATCTTCAACTGTGTAATGACATATGGATTATAAATAATGAATAAAACAATGCAGAAACAGATTTAGTGGAAACTTACAGGAGCCATCACAAGCCAAGTGCATAACAGATTAAATCAGATAGAATTTATCAATATCAGTAGTAAAGCATTTTACCTTTTCAAAACTCCCTAGATAACTTAAAATTTTATTACTATTTATTTATTTATGACTGCTCTGTCTGCATGTTCACCTGCATGGTAGAAGACATTATTAGCTAGATCCCTTTATAGATGGATATTAGTCACCATGTAGTTGCTGGGAATTGAACTCAGGACCTCCTGAAGAGCAGCCTGTGTTAACTACTGAGCCATCTCTCTAGCCTTGTTATTATTATTTTAGAGATTGGGTTTCATTATGTAGCCCTGGCTGGCCTGAAACTCACTATGTAGACGAGACTGGCATCAGACTCTCAAAGCTTTACCTGCCTCTGTCTCTCAAGGGCTAGAATTAAAGGTGTGTGTCACAATGCTGGACTATATTTATTATATTTTTTAAAACATTCATTTTAATTTTATGAGTGTGGATGTTTTGCCTGCATGTATGTATGTATACTGTATATGTGCATGCCCATGAATTCCCTAGAACTGGAGTTAAAAATGTTCTTTAGCCACTGTGTTGTTGCTGAGAACTAAACCTAGGTGCTCTGCAAGAGTAGCAAGTACTGTTAACCACTGAACCATCTCCAGCTTTTTTACATTTAGTGTGTGTGTGTGTGTGTGTGTGTATGCGTGCACACACACCTCCACAGTCTCTCCCAAATAAATAAAAATGTGCAAAAGTATAGCATAGTGGCATATGCATGTGATCCCAGCACCTTGGAGGTAGACACAGTTTAAGGTCGGCATCATTTATATAGTGAGTTCCAGGCCAGGCAGGGCTTCAGTGTCACTCTGTCTCAAAACAAAACAAAGCAAAATAGAGGGCTGGAGAGATGGCTCAGTGGCTGCTCTCCTAGAGGACCCAAGTTCAATTCCCAGCAGCAATCATATGGCAGCTCACCATCTGTGACTCCAGTTCCAAAAGATCCAGTGCCCTCTTCTGGCTTTTACAGGCACTGGGCACAAACAGATGTGCAGGCAAATCACCCATATGTGTATATTTTTTAAAAAGATGCCAGAAGTAAGGTGTAATGACTCATGCTTATAATCTCAGCACTAAGGAGGTAGAGGCTGCTCTGGGCTACATAGACTCTCTAAAATAAATAAACAAACTAAATACATGTATTTGACTTCACATGCTATGCTATTTTTAAAAACTTCTGTAAGACTATTTTGAAATTTTTTTCATTGTTGAATTTTATATAGTGTTTTTTTTTTTTTTAATCTCTTGAAAGCAAGGTCATAGTGACTTTAAAAAGTTCAGTCTAGGCATGATGGTGCCTGCCTTTGATCCCAGCACTTGAGAGACAGAGGTAATTGGATCTGTGAGTTTGAAGCCAGCTTGGACTACAGGGTGAGTTCCAAGATAGCCAGGCTCACACAGAGAAACCCTTTCTCAAAAACAACAGAAAAAAAAAAAAAAACTTTTTAAGGGCTAGAGAGATGGCTCAGTGGTTAAGAGCACTGACTGCTCTCCAGAGGTCCTGAGTTCAATTCCCAGCAATCACATGGTGACTCACAACCATTTGTGATGGGATCTGGTGCCCTCTTTTGGTGTGTCTGAGATAGCAACAGTGTACTCATACGCATAAAATAATCCTTTAAAAACCTTTTTTAAAAATCCAGGGGTTTTTTTCTATGTTTTTGGTTAAGTATTCAGGATAGTTTCCCAGGAGCAGAATTACTTACAGGCTTTTAACATTTTAAAGATCCTTCATAGTTGTTGCCAAAATGCTCTTGAAAACATCTGGTCAGATCTGATTGTTCCTTTCTGGTCCAGCTGGGTGGTAGTGCATTCTAAGCAACAAGGATTTCATAGCTGGGCCATGAATCACAAACTTTTGAAGAGTTACTTTTTTATATATTGTTTACTAGTATTGTTGTTAGTATCTGAAACAGGGTTTCACTATGTAGTCCTGGCTGGCCTGGAACTCACAAAGGTCTGCCACCTCTACCTGCAGAGGGCTGGGATTACAGGTGGGGGTTACAGGCGGGGGTTACAGGCATGTATCCATGTCTATCCCTGAAGAGCTACTTTCATAAATGACAAAATGGATAAAATCATGAGGTACTTAGAGGAAGAGAGACTGCTCTGATTTGCAGGTAAAGAAGCTTGATTCAGAGAGACTGACATTCACTAATACAAGACAGGTGTCGTAGCAAATGAGCAGGATCCAGAACCCTGAAAAACTTTGTTCTTAGGGTGCTTGTGCCATAAGGTCCTTGTTTCCCACGTCAGTTTTTATGCTGTCACTGATACGGTTTGGTACCAGAGAATTTTGATAGAAAGTCCCAAGCAGAACCTTAACGTGAATGATGTGTCTTACTGGGGGCAGGGTGGGCTTGGCAGTAGCAAACAAACACTGTCAGAGGAAACTATTTCAACTGTCAGTCTCTTCTACTTCTGAAGATCTCCCAGCAACATTGTTAGAAATTGGATGATGATGGATGATGATGGAGGAAATTGGATAGTAAAGCAGCTAGTAGAGAGCTTTTAGCTCAACCTTTTAACCTCTCAGCCAGGAAAGGTCCAGGGAATCAGGGATCCAAGTGAAAAGTTATTCGGCTAAATAGTGTACCCTTATCTGAGTCAAGACACTTATGGAGGCCTGGATCACCCAGTCCCCAAGAGGTCTGGCAGGTGGAAGGCCATAGTCTAATGGTGTGGTGCCCTCTGGTGGTAAGTCGGGGTCAGTGCATCACTAGGAGTAGGGAGGGAGAGTGTTACGGGTTTTGAATTCTGTCAGGAACTGGAACAAATAGATGTTATTTGTATCTATGTCACTTCTGCCCTGAATGATGCAACTTAGGATCAGTATGGAGTCTCTGTCTTCTGAAATCAATGATACTAAGTCAAGAAATAATGAAGACAATGGCGAGGCACACTTAAAATGGAGATGTGAGTATGGAGTCATGTGTTTGTTATTTAAGGTAATATTTAATTTATTGTTCTTTTTGAGACCGGATCTCACTATCTAGATCAGGCTGGTTTTAAATTCATGATCCCTGAGTATTATGGTTATAGGCATGCAGTGCTCAGCTGAGGAATGAATCTCTTAGTTCTTGATTATTATCAATTTTGTTTGTTTTGTTTTATGGTTCTGGGAGTGAACCTAGAGCAAAGCCACACCACCAGCTCCTGCTTGGTGTCTCTGAAATATAGCACAGCTTTCACTGTTCAGGATCACAACACTGTTTTATACACAGCACCTTTCCAAGACCATTGGATAATGAAAGCACAGCGCTTCTGATTAGACTGTAGAAGGAAAGTGATTTTCTATTTTTAAAATTATAGGGAAAGTTTCTATCTATATAGATACATATTGTATAACATGTAGTAAAACAATACACAGTATATTTACCCCATAAATGTTATTAAAATGGAGAGCATGCAGTGTTTCTCTCACATATTCTGTACAACTCTTCTGTTACAGCGTCCTAGGTGTGTATTTGCTCCCAAAGGTTTGGACTCAGTGTGGTCTAGAAAGGTTATGCAAATGGTGATTTCTATTACCAGGGAACTTCAGATAGGATTTTCCTCATTAAGTCAGCAGAGGATCCATCTCTACTGCTTGCTACTGGAATTCGGCAGCATGGGCTGTTATTTGGGGGAGTTTCCTGTAGTCAGTTGAGCTCTTTCTCATCCCCTCCCCTTAAAGGCAAGCAGGCGAGATAAGAACAATGAAAGTGTACAAAGCAGTTAGTGTTAGAAGATGGCTGAAATAGTATTATATCTTTTAAGGGTGAAAATTCTTGTCTCTAATGTTTGCAGTAATGTTTTTAATGCTACTTTCTCTTGTGTCCAGTGGCAGTAAAAGAAATGGCAGAGAAAGCAGTTTCTGGACAGCTCCTAGTACCTCCTTGGAATCCTCAGAGTAGCTTGCCTTTTGAGAGTAAGGTTGAAAATGAGAGCACTCCTTTGCCATGGCCCGAAGTTAGAGGTCCCGAGAGCACAGATTGGCAGCACACTTTAGAATGCCAGAGGGGAAATGATGAGCTGGAAGGAAGTACAGAGCCTGGCAAAGTGGACAGCAGTGACTGTAACAAGAACAAGCACAGCAGATGGACAGGCCTTCAGCGTTTCACAAGTAAGTTCACTGGAGGAGCTGGTCAGGTGATCTAACTTACCAGCTCTCAAAATATGTGCACTTCTAGTATAGTCCCTGTGCTTAGTCCTGTCTCCTTTTCTGAGAACCCTGTGTCCAAAGGTGAAGAGATGAATTAATTTTCCTATAACTGAAACAAGATCCCTTTGTCCAAAGGAAGTAAAATAATATCCAAGTGCTGACCTTGGTCCTGGGTCTAACCTAGTAAGGAATCAAACCTTTCTTACCTAAAGATGAACATGGGCCATCATTCCCCAGTGAATGTTTCTTTGTTCTTTAGACAGCCCCTTGCAGTATAGCCCAGGCTAACCTGAGTGTTGGTAATGCAGGTGTATGCTATTACATCCAGTTTGCTTTTTTTCTTTGTATTTCATTCTAAGCTTGAGATAAACCTATGGAGTCCATGTGACATTTACTGTCATTATAATTGGCTCACAATCAAATCATCAGATAATTTTTCAGCTATTGAAGCCAAAGAAAAAGACATCTAAAGTTGACACTTAGATTTTCAGAAAATCAATTGGCTTCCTCTCTGTACTTTCTGAGAGAGAGAGACAGACAGACGCAGAGACACAGAGAATATGAATCTAGAGGATACGGGTCACTGGGTAAACACTGTTTTGTAAGCATGAAGCTTGAGTTCAGATTTCCAGCACTTATGTAAAATTCAATCATGACTACCAGCATCTGTAACCTTAGTCCTGGAAACCCCAGGTAAATCCCTAGGGCACACTGGATACATAACTCATGCAATCTGTGAATGCCAGGTCCACTGAGAGACTGTCTCAGAAGATAATGTGGGGAGGGATAGAGGAAAATACACAGCATCTATCTCTGACCTTCACATGCACACATGTGTACCTTCATGTACATGTGCATTCACATACACACACAAATGAGAAAAGAAAAACCATACAGAGTAGCATATACACTCATACTCTTAACACTTGGGAGATGGAGGCAGGAGGATCAAAAGTTCAGGTTCCTGAGCTGCATAGTAGGTTCCAGATTATCCTAGGTTACGTGAACCTTGTTCCAGAAAACCAAACCAACCAAAGAGCAATAATAACACAGTAAAATCAATTGCTGAGGGTTTTTTGGTATTTAGAATCTATTCTTCATCAAGAATTGCTGTTTGTTGGGCAGTAGTGGTACATGCCTTTTTGCCAGCACTTGGGAGGTAGAGGCAGGCAGATTTCTGAGTTCGACGCCAGCCTGGTCTACAGAGTGAGTTCTAGGACAGCTAGGGCTACACAGAGAAACCCTGTCTCAAGCAAGCAAACAAACAAACAAGCAAACAAGCAAAAAACAAAAACAAAAAACTCCCACAAAACAACAAAAAGAATTGCTCTTGAATTCGTGGTCAAAATGGCTGGATGATCCAGGGCTATGTTTTAGGACCAGGCTAAATTCACAGTGTCTATATCTATATAACTTAGAGAATTTAGCTACTCTTTGCAGAATGTGTTTACATCTCTACCCTAATATTACTTTTGCCTTTTCCTGCTACATGAGTATCACTGAGTGACCATGTCTCTGATTGTGTCATGATCACTAGGGATTAGATACCCGTTCTTCAGAAGCCACGAGCAGCCAGAGCACACTGAAGCCTCTCAAGCAAGCTGTGACACATCTGTGGGCACTGAGAAGTTTTACAGCGTAAGTAGTACATCCTGGCAGAACCAAGATGCACACAGCGATCTGATAAATTAGCCTGAGTTGTTGTATATTATGACATCAAAATGTTAGCTATACAAACTAGATATATTAACTATACAGGGCTATAGTGGCTTAAATAACATAGATAGCATTCAAGGCCACCCTGTCTCAACCCACCCCATCCCCCAAACCGAAAACCTAAATAGGTGGGGGATACAGATAACTGTTGAGAATGATACAATATAATGATTCAATAGTAAGGTTTTTTTTTTTTTTAATGTCATTGTGCTTGTGATGGTGCATATGTGTTGGCATGTGGGCCATGGCTCAGGTGTAGAGGCCAGGGGACAACATTTTGGAATCTGTTCTCTCCTTTCACTTTTGTGTGGGTTCTGGAGATCAAACTTGCTTTACCAGGCTTATGTGTCATATATCTTTACTGTTGAGCAGAGCCATTTCAGTAGCCCAATAATGAAGTCTTTTAATGAACATGGTACAGAGTCATATTTACTTAGATCACATGAACAACAAATCACATTTACTCTTTCTACCATCTGAGGGCTGGAAAGATGGGATATACATTGAACACATTGACTTACCTGGAGCAGCTCTAGTCAGGGAGTGGGGATGGTTTGAGGAGGTCAGGGTTTTCAGAGGATTTTTGTTGTGATAAGACAGGCAAAAGTGAACAGCTCTTAAGTGTGTAGATTCTGAAGGGTATAGCAAAAGTAATGTCCAAGAAAATTAGCTGCAGTATCTTACAGAATACCTGTCTGAAATGGAAAAGGCCAGATAATAATCAGGACCCAAATATAGCAAGTATACACAGAATTGACTACTTTTTATATTTCATTCTTGAAATTTCATTGTCATTTTACAAACCAGACTCCCTAACTTGTCTTGAAACTGTGGTATCTTAACTTTCAAGTTCTGGACAGCTACAATATCCTCATGTATAAGACAGTGCTAGCACATGGATTACACCATGCTCCTGAGGGATCCAGGTGTTTCAGTTTGGTGTCAGCTTTAATTGCCTAGGACCACTCTTCTCAGATTTTCAGAGCAGAAAGTTTACTTAATCTCTTTCCCTTTTGCAAATGAAATGTTGAAATAGTACTAACATTCTCTATACTGTCTCTTTCCACCAGGAAGGTACATGTTCAAATAGACACGGGGAGCCAGCTTAGGGCAGCATTAGGCTCCTGGTAGTTTTGGATAAGCCCATTATTAACATTGCATCCAGCTGTAAAAGGATTTGTTTGCAGTGAATAGCAATTTAAACATTAGCTCCCTCATTGTTAGTTAGATCTGTCTGTACAATTTATCAGAGTCTTCTGAGGACATAAGAGATCAATTTAAACTTCAGAACATAGTATATCTTTTAATTATTATTTTATGTGTATGAATGCTTTGCCTTTGTCTTAATCATTATGAAGAGACACATGACTACAGCAACTCTTTTTTTCTTTCTTTCTTTCTTTTTTTTTTTTTTTTTTTTTTTCGAGACAGGGTTTCTCTGTGTAGTCCTGGCTGTCCTGGAACTCACTCTGTAGACCAGGCTGGCCTCGAACTCAAATCCGCCTGCCTCTGCCTCCCAAGTGCTATGATTAAAGGCGTGCGCCACCACTGCCTGGCGACTACAGCAACTCTTATAAAAGGAAGCATATAACTGGCTTACCGTTTCAGAGGCTTAGTCCATCATCATGGCAGGGAGCATGGTGACACACAAGGTGCTGAAGCAGGTGCCTGAGAAATACATCCTGATCTACAGCATCAGTAGCAGAGACACAGGGCTTGCCTGTGGATTATTGAAACCTCAAAGTCCACCCTCAAGGACACATTTCTTTCACCAAGGCCACAAAATCCTAATCCTTTCAAATAATTCCCAAGGGGCTAAGGGGTCAAACACATGAGCCTCTGGGGGCCGTTCTTATTTAAACTACCTTAGCTTGTATGTATGAATGTACACGACATTTTGTGCCTGGTGACTGAGGAGGCAAAAAGAGGTTGTTGGAGCCCTTGGTACTAGAGTTACAGCCAGTTGTGAGCTACCATGTAGGTGCTGGAAATTAAACCCAGGTTCTCTGGAAGAGTAGTCACTGCTCTTAATTGCTGAACCACTCTCCAGACCATGAGTATTTTTATTCATCATCTGTGAAACAAAAACAAATACAACCTTAGCTCTATGTGTAAAATTCGTATCTATATTTTGATGGTTAGTGCTGATTGTTAACTGGATAGAATCTAGAGTCACCTAGGATACAGATCTCCAGGCTCATTTGTTGAGGGATTGTTTAGACAAGGTTAGCCCCTGTGCATGTCCTCTGGAGGATTATCTTTAGGTTCATTGAAGTGGGAAGAACCATCCTAAAGGAGGACTGTCTCTCCCTCGGCTACACTACATGAAAAGAGAAAACTAGCTGAGCACAAACAGCCTTTGTTCTCTGCCTCTTGACTGCAGAGGGAACGTGACTGGCTGCCAAGGGTTCCCTGCCATAATGTTCAGCGCATTTTATCACAGGAACAGGAAGAGTAACTAAGATAAAGTAAAGTACACTTGCAGATTTCTCCATTGCCTTCCCATACACAAGGACAAATGTGTCACAGTATGCCAGAGGACAACTTTTGGGCATTGGTTCTTTCTTTCCACAGTGGGTTCCAGGGGATCAAACAAGTCATTAGGCCCGAGTGGCAAGCACCATTAGTCAAAGCACCATGATTTAATAATTTAAATTATTTTAAATGAACACACAAAAGCACTGTGAGTTCCAGAACCACAGAGACCAGGCACAGTGGTGTACAGCTGTAACCCCAGCACTATTGAAGCAGAGGCAGGAGGATCTCAAGTTAAACTCATCCTGAGTTCAGAATTAGCCTGAGAAAAGGAAAGAAAGAAAATAAGAGTTTTGGCAATGAAAGGTCATGTAGTTTCTCTGTATTTCTCCAGAAACTTTACTTGTATCTTTTTATACATTTTTCAAAATGCTTTTATTCATGCTTCCTGGTTCCTGTGTCCTTTCTAAGGAAAGGAATCCCTCCCTAAGACATGTAGATGTGTAAGGGGTGAAGTTTAGTCAGCAAGCTTTAGCAGGAGAGAGAATTAGAAGCAAAGGGTCGAGAACAAACATGAGAAACAAAGTTTTCTTAGTCTGTGAGGACTTGCCTGAGCCTGTCTGTACAGGCTGTTTTATCATAACTCACAATTGCTTATCTGTTTACCTCTTCAAAACCTGTCACCTTTAAAGAATCGTGGTGTGTGTGTGTTTGCACATGCATACAAGCATGTAGAAACCAGAGGCCAATCTTCTTTTCTGAGACAAAGGTTCTTACTGAGACCTGAGGAAAGCTATCTAACCTGTTTCTACTTCCCTAGCACTGGTTTTATATACTCTATATCCCAGGGGCTATTTTGTCTTTGTTTTTTGTTTTTCTTGAGACAGGGTCTCTCATAGCTCAGGTCAGACTCAAACTTGCTGTGTAGCTAAGGCTGACCTTGAACTTCTGATGCTCCCGTCTGTACCTCCTAAGTACTGGAAATACAGGCATGTATCACCATAGCTGGACTTACATGGCGATGGGGATCTGAATATAGCTTCATGCATGCTAAGCAACCACTCTACTAACTAAATTAAACCTTCAGCCTTCATCCCACTGATCAAACTGCAGTCCTCTTGCAGGCACAGCAGACACAGTCTGAGTCAGCTCCTCTGCCTGGCGAGGATTGTCCTGCTTTTATTATCACAAAAAGTGGGAGAAGGAAAGGGACGATTATAGTTGTCAAGTCTAGCATTTGACTGACTAAAAGAATCCCAAGATACATGAAAAGTGTAATTTCCATTTGTCTCTGTTTTTGAAAACTCAGAACAATGTTCTGTTATTAAATTTGAGGGTTTTTTTTTTTTTGTGTGTGTGTTTGTTTGTTTGTTTGTTTGTTTTTGGTTTTCCGAGACAGGGTTTCTCTGCGTAGCCCTGGCTGTCCTGGAACTCACTCTGTAGACCAGGCTGGCCTCGAACTCAGAAATCCACCTGCCTCTGCCTCCCAAGTGCTGGGATTAAAGGCATGTGCCACCATCGCCCAGCAACTTTGAGTATTCTTTACCATATACAGACTGAAACATTAAGAAGTCTTTAATAAAAAAGAGAAAATCTTGACCTAGGTTTGATAACATATGTCTGTAATCCCAGCATTTGGGAAGCTGAGGCAACAGAATTAAATTCTAGGCTAGCCTAAACTACATAGATAAAAAAAAATCCAAATATATATACACACAAATACACACACACACACACACACAACACATACACACACACACATATAAAAGGTGCTAAATTTAGCTGAGCAGTGGTGGTGCACAACTTTAATCCCAGCACTTGGGAGGTAAAGGGAGGTAGATCTTTGAGTTGGAGACTAGGTTGGTCTACAAAGCAAGTTCTTGGACAGCCAGTGCCACACACAGAAACCTTGAATTGAAACACAAACCAAGGCTAGACCTAGGCCTTCTGCATATATGTAGCACATGAGCAGCTTGGTGTTCATGCAGGCCCCCCAACAACTAGAGCAGAGGCTGTCCCTGAGCCTGTTGCCTACCTGCTGGTGGATCCTATGCCTCTAAATGGACCACCTTGTCTGGCCTCAGTGGGAGAGATGCACCTAGCCCCACAATGACTTGATGTGTATGACACTGGGGAGAAGGGGCAGACAAATGACACTCAGGGAGGGGCTTCCCTTCTCTAAAGAGAAGGAGGCTGCTCTTGGGTTTTAGTTTAGTTTTTTTAATGAATAGACTTTATTCAGGGCATAGAGAAGAGAGTTGGGTGGGAGGGAGGGAGGGAGGGAGGAGGGAGGGAGGGAGAGAGAGAGAGAGAGAGACAGAGAGAGAGAGAGAGAGAGAGAGAGAGAGAGAGAGAGAGAGAGAGAGAATAGGTGTGTGTGTGTGTGTGTGTGTGTGTGTGTGTGTGTGTGTGTGTGTTAAGAGTAGAGAAGTAGAGGCTGGCCATGAGCATGTGGAAAGAGTAGGGGAAAGGGATGGGGGTAGAGGATAGAGCAAAAGCAAGAAGGCAAGAGCTGCTATTGGGTTTTAAAGAGAATAAATTAATTAAAAAAAATAAAAAAGTGCAAAGTTTAGCTTATGAATTATTGCAAACCAGAAACACATAGCCAGTTGCCAGGTTAAGAGACTGAGCATCACGTGTCCCCAAGGAGCTCCCTTGTCCTCCTGTTCAGTCATTGCTCTCATTCCTCACTTCACTAAAGTATTTCTCTTGGGCTGTTTTCAGTCTCCTTTGCTTCTGGAGACAGAGCTTCAACAACCATGGCGTCTTTGTTAGGGTGTTGTACATGGGTAATACTAGATAGTGGAAGAAGTGAGGTCACAGTGGAGGTAGAAGGAGGGCACAGCAAAATAGTATCTGGGAAAATGCTCTTTTTCTATACTTGTCAAAGTTTAAGAGCACCAAGAGGCCTTACTGTGCAGCTCAGTGCTTCCCTACCATGCACACGGCCCTGCCTGGGGCTTGTTCGTTTTTGTTTTTTTATATAATATTTTTATTGATTATTTGGGAGTTTCACATCATGAATCCTGATCAGTACTTCCAGGTCTACTTCCTCCTTTTGATTCCCCCTCCCCCCAAAAGAAGAAAAAATTCCCAGTTTCTGTTGCCCATATACTCACTGGAGCATGCGAAAAGTCCAGTGAAGGCCCTGTTTTTGATGCCCAGCACCTGAACAACAAAACAGAAATACCAAGAAATTCTCTTTTAACTTTTTGAAAATGTCTTTGCCTTTGCCTTCAGGATCTACTTTCTCTGCTTTTCTTTCATAGACCTCAAGTCCCATAGAAGACGACTTTGAAAGAATCCAAAGTTCTTTTGCCCAACCTCAAGGCTCTGGTAAGCGCCACAACAGATCTCCTCGGGAATTGTTTGCCTTCGTTTTCTGTTGGATCACAGGTGTTTACAGCTGGGGCAGGGCAGTGGGGGGGGGGGAGGGGCTCCTTAGAAATCCTTGTTCAGGATTTTCATTTTGCTGGAAAGATGACTAAGCGGTTAAGAGCACTGGCTGCTCTCCTAGGGGACCTGGATTCCATTCTTAACACCCACACTACAGCTTATAACTGTCTGCATCTCCATTCCCAGGGAATATGATGCACTCTTCTGACCTCTGCAGGCACTGCATGCACTTGGTGCACAGACATATATGCAGGCAAACCACTCACACATAAACAAGGTTAAAAATAAAATAAAAAGAATAAAAAAAGAAAAAGAATGAACCCTCCTCCTCCTCAGTCTCCTGGTAGCCACACATTGTGTTAATGACACCCCCTGGGTATTTCCGTGGTACATTTTGTAAGCAGTGCACACTTCCCATAGCGTAGGTCCCTTAACAGGTGTACAGCAGGTACAGCATTATCATTCTTGAGCAGCTTGAGGGATTTCCATACACCACAGAGCTGACTATTCATAGCACAAAAACTACAACTGAATTTCTGGTCTTTCTTTACCCTAGAAGCCATAATGTCACCACCATTTTCCTTTGCTTAGTACCTTTTTCCTTCCTTTAAAATTTATGCTTCTAAAATCGGTGTAAAAATAAGCTTTTGTTGTGACATTGTATACCACACACATACCCTGCTTATGTGTAGTCAGTCCCTTGTCACCCTCTCTTGTTCTCCCTGCGCATTCTCAGTAGTCCCCCTTTCCTTTATAGTCTCCCTTCTATTTTTATAACACATACAGTTTTTTAAAAATTTAGATTCTGCATATGAGATAAACTATAAGTATGTCTTTGTGAGTCTAACTTCTCTTGCTTATGTTTTCCAGTTCTATTTTCCTACAAGAAGTAATTCCATTCTTGTTTACATGTGAATAAAACTTTATTATGTATACACAACATATCTTCTTTATCCGTTCATTCATCTGTTAATAGCTGTCTAGGCTGATTTTATGTTTTGGCAATTATTAGCTTGCTTAGTATCTTAAAAAGCCAATAAATAACAGCCAGCTTTGCAGATTTAACTCAATACCCCCAGGGAATCTTTGGTTCCTTTATCCTTTTTTTTTCTTTGAAAGCAGATTTGGAGTTTTATTAAAGTTATTTTAATACAGGCTTAAGCATGAGAGACTCAAAAAATAAGATATACTTAAGAATCATGGGTGTAGGTTTGTCTAAGAGAGTCACCTCTTTTTTGTTAACTTTCAATTTTTTACATGTGTGTGTATATATATATACACACACACATACATATATACATACATACATGTATGTATGTATATGTGTGTGTGTATATGTATATATGTATGTATGTGCTTACATGGGGGGATACACATGTGGATATCAGAAGATAGCTTAAGAAAGTCACTTCTCTACTTCCACCACATGCATCCTGGGACCCTAATTAAGGTTATCAGGCATGGCGGCAAGGGTCTTTACCTGCTGATCCATTTTTCCTATGACCCTTTTATATTTTTTTCCCTCTCTCTTAATGACAAAGTTTCACTATTTGGTCCCCATGTTAACTTTCAACTCATGATCTTTGTGCATCAAGCTTTTGAGTACTGGAATTGCAGGTCTTTGCCACTGTGTCCTGATAGCAGCCCTTGGTTCTTATGTAATTTATAAGGAACTTTCCGTTACATAAGAAAGTAACATTGGACCAGCGGGCAGGGAAGTGAAGTATCAGCTCTGCTAGAGGTGCTTTTAAATGCTATATAATCTGCCCTCTTGGCATGTGCATCATGTATTGTTAAACCAGAGTTAGAAGCCAGATCTGAAGCTGGAGACAGAGCTCAGGTGATGGAAGTGTCTGCCATGCAAGCATGAGAACCTGATTCTGATCCCCAGAGCCCATGTGAAAAAGCCTGGCATGGTGTCACACACTTGTACATCTCATCATCAGGGAAATGGACACAGAGGGATCCTAGGGCTTCCTGGACTGCCAGCCTAGCCACACTGCAAGCTCCAGCCCAATGAGTGACCCCATCTCAAAAAAGGTGTTGCTCCAGAGGAATAACAGTTGAAGTTGACCTCTGGCCTCCACATGCCTGTGTACTATGTGCATACACACGAACACACACCACATGTGAATGATAAGACACAAGTAATACCCAAGTAGCAAGATACTGTCTCCTGTGGGGCAGCATCTGCCTGGCATGGGTAAGTCCCTGGGTTCAGTTCCTACTGTACCCATGCTGTACTGAAAAAGAACTTCAGACTTTGAGATGAAATGAAACTCTCAGGACTCAGGATCTGTATATTAAAAGACCCCAGGATCTACAGATACCATGCTTTCTTTCAGTCTTTACTCAATGATCACTTTCTGTGGGTCAGGTATAAACATGGCCACTTTGATTTGGAGGAGTGTTTTGTTGGATAAAGGCATGGTAGGATAGATAGATCAGAAAATCAGGGCCAGTTCTAAACAAACATCTAAAGTATATGAAAAATCCTAAAGCTTCTAGTTTGTTCTGTTTTTACAGCCTTTCTCTACCTCTCCTCCCACTTAGGGTTCTGATAGATAACCAACCCCTTCCTATTGTGGCAGAAGTACAATGTGACACCTACTGGTTCTCAGCCTGTTCTGCCACTGATTTTCTTCTGCATAGCCTTGGCCTGTAGCTCATGTTTAAAATAGTAATAAATTGTGGTTTTTAGTTTATGCTTTCTTGAGGTTTATCTTTTAAAAGGAATGTCACAGGAAGAGGAATCTTAGCCCCCCAACATTTCTCTACTAGCTGGGTTTCAGAGCTTCGTGTCTGCCATAGGCAGCAATGCTCTGGTGGACCTTCTGGTGCCCACCAGCCTCTCAGTCCTTGGGAGTTAAGTGATTCTGAGCATCTGGAGTCCGAGTCGGCTGCTCTTCTTGTAGAGCACGTTAACATGGAGAGGAAACTGATCTGCTTGCCTACAGACTTGTGAAGCTTCTTACAGAGAACAGGAAAAGACTAACTTCAGACATTTCATATCCTGAAGAAAAAAAAAAAAAAACAAAACAGATTATTGAGCTACCTTTTCCGTACTTTCCCCACTTCCTGCTTCCCTCTCTATAAACTGTGATTGATAAGAGGCACAGTTTTTTTGGTTGTTTGGGACTCTTCAGTTAATGATCTTTCCCCCAAATCACTGGAGTTGAGGATCTTGCTTAGGAATTCTACCACTGAGCTAAATCCCCAATCCCTGTCATTTTAAATTTAGAATCTTAAGTGGAAAAAAAAAAATCGCCCCCTGGTGTCTGTTTACAAGAATACAGTTAGTGTGCTTTGAAAAGACAAAATAACATTTGTTTCCAGAAATAACTGTTACATCCAAAGGCTAGTAAATAGCTTGGTTGTATCCTGAGTGTTGGGATATAGTTCTCACTGAGCTCACACATACACCAACGCACACATTTGGAAATCCAAAGATAACTTTTAGTCGGTTCTCTCCTGCCACCTTGTGGGATCCAGAGACCTAATTTAGGCTGTCAAGCTTCTGAGCAAGTGCTTCTGCTTAAAGTCCAACCCAGATGGTGATGGTGGTGATGGTGGTAATGGTGGTCAGGGTCAGCATCATCAGCATCATTATCATCATATATTTATTTTTTTGAGACAGGGTCTCACGATGTAGCTCTGGTCGTCCTGGAACTCACAAAATAAACCAGACTGGACTTGAACTCAGAGACCTCTCTGCCTCTGTCTCTGTCTCTGCCTCCTAAGTGCTGAGATTAAAGTAAAAATACATTTCTTTATCATTTCAGTTGAAGAAAATTTCCAAATAAGAGAAATCTTTCGAAAGAATGCTGAGATTTTGACCAAGCCTCAGCTTCAAGCTATTCAATGGTATGGCTGTTATTTTCTTCTTCACTTTAAGGCTCAGAAGCAATGTTCATTGGTGAGAGTGATTAGGTCTATGTATTACTTGCCTTCAAATGTATTACCCACTATACAAATTAGCTCTGAGCAACTTAAAAATAATAGGACTTGTTGAGCAGAATTTGATAGGTAGTGAAAAGGACTGATTATTTGTATTGAGATCCTGGCTCTGGACTCTCTATCCACATGACTTGGGTTATAGGTCTCTGCCTTCCTGCCGTCACATCTTTAAAACAGGAATGATAAAGCCAGGCCTGGTGGCATAGGCTTTTAATCCCAGCATTATAAGCTCAAGGGCAGCCTGTCTACATAGCAAGTTTCAGAACAGGCAAAGGATATGTAGTGAAACCTGGTCTCAAAATAAATGAATAAATAAAATTGGAATAAAAATTCTGAGACCACTGACATAGGAATTAAAATTATAAGCCAAGTGCTAGTGGCACATGCCTTTAACCCCAGAACTCAGGAGGCAGAAGCAGGTGAATCTCTTGAGTTAAAGGCCAGCCTGGTCTACAGATGAGTTCTGGGACAGTTAAGGCTACAGAGAGACATAATCAACCTGTGTGTCTTTTCCCTATGTAAAGACATAGGGAAAGATTTAGTGTGGGATCTTCTTATAGCTCTATACCCACGAGTACTGAAATTGAAGCTTAAGCATTGGTTGAAGTAGAAATGGGTTGTTTGTCTTCAATATCTCTTCTGGAGTTTCTTGGTGTTGGCCTCTCTTGGTTCTCTATACCAGGAAGCTGTGTCACAGTTGCTAAAGTCTCCTGTCTGTGCCTTTTGCGCCAGTGTCTGCCTACTAGCAAAGTTCCTCTGTTCCATGGCTTTCTAAGGAGCTTTCTCCCTGTCGTATAGACCAACTGGCTTATTTCAGAGCTGGGGTCACCCTTTGAGAGTGTTTGTCCAATATATGGAGAATTGAGATCCAGTGATGCCAAAGAGCTTGTGACTAGTGAGCACTGGGACCAAAACTAGAATCCACACTCTCTGCTTCTGAATTTAGTGCATTTTCCTTTTCCTAGGCTGCTGAACTGGTACCATGTTATTGTACCAGACTGGCAAGGGACTCATTAATGTTCTTACTTTTTCCTCACACAGTGCTGAAGACAAACAAGAGGAGACATTAGAGGAGATGCCAAAGGAACTGAAAGAGAAAAACATGTATGGCCACCAAAGAGTAGCTAAAGGATATTTGTATAGTTTTATGGAAATATTTTCTTGTTTGTAAGAATCTTTATTCCTCCCATTTATTATTATTATTTATTATTATTGAGAAATTTATGCCATGATATGCATGTGGAGTGAGAGGACAGCTTTGTAGAGTTTGTTCTCTACTTCTGCATTTACGTGGGCTCCGGGGATCAAACTCAGGCTGCCAAGCTTGCGCAACAAGTGCCTGTATTCTCTGAGCATCTTCATGACTCTTACTCGCACCATAAATATATTTAATATAAATCTCTTCTTTCATCAAAAGTCTGTTTTTAGTTGATGATATACTCTACTATAACAGTATCTTATAATCCAGGACAGAGAGTGATGGTAATGATGATGCTAATAAGTTTACTATCTGAGATAGATTAATGTACTTTCCTTATAAATATCCTTTCATAAGTGGGAATAGTTTATTTTTAATCAGCCAAAATATGTTACAAGTTATGTAGTTTTGTTTTGTGGTGCCCGGAATAGAACTCCAGGGCCTGTTTGTCACGTGCTTGGCAAGTGCTCTGCCACCAAACCACCTCCCTAGCTCAGTGTCTCTTTTTGTTTGTTGTTTGTTTCTTGATTTGGGAGTGAGAGGGTTATGGACATATTCATATCCCCTGCCCCAGCTGTTTCATTGTTTTGGTTTGGGTTGGGTTTTGGTTTTGTTGTTGTTGTTTATTTGGAGTCACTGTAGCCTAGGCTAGCCTCAAAGTCGAGGTAGTCTGTGGGGCTTGCAGTTTGACTGCAGCAGTCCTTCTTTTCCGGTCTAGCCTCCTAAGTGTTGAAATTAAGGGCATAAGCAAGCTACTACTACTGCTGGTCGCAGAATCTCTGCTCTCTCTTTTTTTTCCACAGAATCTCTTTTTAAGATAGATATCTTTCAATTTTTATTTTATTTTTACTGGTATTTTGCATGCAAGTGTGTATATTGCTTGTATGCAATGCACAAGAAGGCCAGATGATGATATTGGATTCCCCTGGAACTGGAGTTGCCGGTGGTTATGATCAATCTCGTGAGTGCAGGGAATTGAACCCGCTGAGCATCTCTCTCCAGCCCTACTTTTAAAGATATTTCTCTTCCACCACCTTTGTTTGTTTTGTTTTTCCCAGACAAGGCTTCTCTATGTAGCTCTGGCTGTTCTGGAATTCACTCTGTAGACTAGCTGGACTTGAACTCAAAGATTCATCTGTCTCTGCCTCCATAGTGCTGAAATTAAGGCATGTGCTACCACTGCTCGGCTTAAAGATATTCTTAATATTTTCTTTAATATACTCTAAAATCTATTGACAAATAACAATTTTATCACGAACATACACTAAAAGTTCATGGACATGGTGGTATATATCTGCACTCTGTATATTAAGAAGTCTGAAACCATAAGATCATAAGTTAAAGGCCAGCCTGCGGTGAGTTCAAACTTATCAAAATAAAAGACGTTCTTATCAGGAATATATTATTCTGCTTTTCCAAACGTCTCCCCACATCTCACAATTACTTTGTACCTTTTTTTTTTTTCCTTTTAAGATTGGATCTTGCAATGTAATTTAGGTTGGCTTTCAACTGTGTAGCTTAGATTGGCCTTGAAGTCATGGCAATCCTCCTGCCTTAGCTTCAGAACTGCTGGGATAACACAGTTGTACCACTATGACCAGATTATTGTGTGTTCTTAATTCTTTAGATCACTGACAGACATTCAAGACCTGTCCAGCATCACCTATGAACAAGACGGCTGTTTTAAGGAAACCTCATGCAAAACACCTAAATTAAAACACGCACCTACTAGTGCCAGTACTCCGCTCAGCCCAGGTAGTCATACACAGGGAAGAGTGTTTTTAGAAGAGATATTCACAGGCCTTTGCTATTTGCCGTGACTGGGCATATCTCAGGATGACTGTCTTTCTCCCAGAGCAAAGGTGTTTTTTGAAGAGAACTAAACAGTTATTCTGTGGGCTGTCAGGTAGGGTTTTGAGTGTTACAGTGTAGCAGTCTCTCCAGGTAGAAGTATGGTGTTACAGTGGAACAGACCCTCCCTGCTGGAGGCAGCCTTCTATAATGGAGGAAAGTTGGGTTTTAGCACTGGGCTGCCTTCCCCTTAGAAATAGTCAATTTTGTTCTCATAGTTAAATATCCATATCTCCTGGGTTATTTTTGTTTGCTTTCTGTTAATGTTGGAGATCAAATATTGGACTTTGTAAAACCAAACAAGTTCTTTACCACTGAAATCAATCCCCAGCACTACCCTCTCTCATGAGTTTTTCATAAACTGCAAGATTGCCAAGGCATAGTAGAAAGGACTTAGGAATATATATTCCTAAGTAAAGTTATTCCTATATATTATATTATTATATAAAGTTATTATATATATATATATATATAATATATATATTATATAAAGTTATTCCTATATATTATATATAATATAATATATATTCCTCCCCCCAGTAAAGTTATAACAAACCAATTTCCTTTACCAATTCACGATTTTTTAACTTTTCTTTGAGAATGCAGGGAAACTAAGGCAGTAGGTTATGACCCTGAGTTTCCATTAAACGTGGTAGTGCTGGTGCTGTGGTTAATGTTTGAAGTTAGTGTTAGATACTCCAGTGCACAAGCACCTCTGTAGTAACTGCAGAAACACTGGATTTTGAAAACACTACTTTCAGCCTAAACATACAGTCCTTAAATCGTACTACCAGACATAACTAGCATCAAATATTTATATTTGTTCTTATTTCTAGTAAATTTGTGGTTTAATTTTCCTTTATTTCATTTTGATGACCAAGTTTATGCATGTGTGTGTGTGTGTGTATTTGTGTGATATGTATTTGTGTATATATACACATGCCTTGAGAACCTAGAATATAGAATTTTAGACTGGAGAAGCTATCTCAGATTCATGGATGTTTCAGTTTTAGCAATTTGGAAAATTCCTGTCACAGTTTTGTGGGTGTTTTGTTTATAATGTAAAGAATTTAGATATTTACTGCTCTCTTTTCTCCTAGAGTCGATTTCTTCAGCTGCTAGTCACTATGAAGACTGCCTTGAAAATACCACATTTCATGTTAAAAAAGGATCTACATTTTTTTGGAATGGTCAAGGAACTATGAGAACTTTGTCTGCCAAATTTACAACAGTGCGAGAGAGAGCTAAGAGCCTGGAATCTCTCCTCGCTTCTTCTAAAACCCTACCTGCAAAGCTGACTGACCCTGTAAGTGTCCTAGTTTTGTTTTACACTTTCATGAGGTCAGTCCAAAGCCCTCAATGACCAAATGGCTAAGATTTCTCCAGATGTGTTGAGAAGCAAGGAATACACTAGATTTCTTCCAGGCATCTCTGAGCTTCCTCTCTAGAGACTGCACTGTGGGAGAGTTATGTTTTGCTTTGAAGCCTGCCGCTTCCTCACCTTGAGCTGATTGCTCTCCCTCACCTTGCAGGGAAAGTTCATTTTCTATCACTTTTTCCTCATCCACATGCTTTTACTTCTTTCTTGTTCATATTGCAAATGTTTAGTTTTTAAAAGAAAACCACAAATTCCTGCCTAATACTGCTCATTAAAAACCTTTTCACTGGCCAGGAGGTGGTGGTGCACACCTTTAATTCCAGCACTTGAAGGCAGAGGCAGGCTTATCTTTGTGAGTTTGAGGCCACCCTAGGCTACAGAGTGAGTTCTAGGACAGCCAGGGCTGCTCCACAGAGAAACCCTGTCTCAACAAACAAACAAACAAACAAACAAAAACCCCAAAACTTTTGGCTGACCCTCTCCAGTAGTTTGATTTCTGTTGCTGAGATAAAACACTGGCCAAAACCAACTACTGGGTTAATTTGGCCTACAGGTTATATATAGTCCTTCAGCCAGGGAAGCCAAGGTAGGAACTCAAGGCAGTAACCTGATGATAAGATCTGAGGCAGAAACCATGGAGAAACATTGTTCTCACGGTTATTGTATTGCTGTAATAAATACCATGACCAAAGAAACTAATAAAAGGAAGAGCATTTAGCCGGGGGCTTGTGTACAGTTTCAGGGAGTTAGTCCGTGTCAGGAGTATGACAGGCAGGCATGATACTGAAGCAGTAGCTGGGAGCTCTCATCTGACTCACAAGTTGTAGGCAGAGAGCACAAACTGGGCCTGGCATGGGCTTTTAGAACCTCAAAGCTCACCCTAATTGATACACATTCTTCAATAAGGCCACACCTCCTAATCCTTCCTAAACAGTCCACCAGCTAGAAACCAGATATTCAGATACATGAGCCTGTGAGAACCATTTTTATTCAAATCACAATTGTTTACTGGCTTTCTCCTTCTGGCTTGTTCAACTACTCTTCTTACCTAGTCTGGGCCACCTGCTTAGGGATAGCACCGCCCACAGTGGTTTGAGGCTTCCTACACCAATTAGCAGTTAAGAAAAATGCCTCAGACATGCCTAGAGGCAAATCTGTTGGTGGCAACTTGTCAACTAAGTTCCCCTTTTGCTAGGTATATCAAGGTAACTATTAAAGCTAACTGTTACACCCTCTAGAAGCAGACTGGTTATTTTCTTTAGTACTCAATGGAAAATTGATTGTAAATGGGTTTTTTGTTTTGTTTTGTTTTGTTTTGTTTTTGGTATTTGGCTCATAAAAGTTCCACTTAGAATCTTACCCTTTCACTCAGTGAACTGTTAACTGGGAAGAGTCTAAGTGTCAGGCGCCATATCCAAACCTAAATAAGAAAGACACAGGCCCTATCTTGAAGTTACCAATGCCTTAGTGAGGAGGACAGGCCTAGTGTGATGGCCAAGTGCTCAGCAGACAGAGTTGAGAAGACTTTTCAGAAGAGGCGACTTCTTGAATTTGTAATCTACTGTCCAAAATAAATGGCAATGAATGAGCTACATGTGTCTTTTTACTCAGTGCACATACTAATTACCATATTTTATGTCTTATTTTTATAGCAAAGATTGTGTATGTTCAGTGGGGCTGGCTCTTCTAACATATCTGCAGTATTTGTAACGTCAACCCACGCTACCAAGAGGAAGAGCCTACCTGGAGGTACCCTTGTTTAATATTAAAGAAGGTTGTAAGAGTAAGCCGGTTTAAGAAGGCTTAGGTTGATGTTCATCAATCTTCCATGTGACATTTGGTTTAAACAAAATGCTATTTTCTCTTGATTATAAAAGTAAAACATACTCATTATAGAAAACGAGGTGAATAAGAAATAGTTTTAAAAAACAAAAATGATTAGATAATCACAGCACAGCTTGCTGTGTCATACAGTTGTGATACATTGTTTCATAGTTTTAGGAATATATAACAGATATTTTACTAATATTTACTATATCTACTATACTGTGCCATATAGCAGTTTTAGACTATGTTTCCCCTTGTCATGCTCAGCATCCTTACCTCTTAGTTCCATATCTATGAGTTCAACTAGTGGCAAATGAAAAGAATTTGAAAAAGATTGCTGTATTTAACATGTATAGCTGCTTTGTTTCATCTTTCTTCCCTAACTAAATAGTATACTATATCAATGATTTACATAGCATCTGTATTATATTAGGTATTATATAAGCATATAAGCATCAAACACTATGCTACTTTGTATGAGGAACTTGAACACCATGGATTTTGGTATTGCCAGGCTAAGAGATTCTGGAACTACTTCCTTATAAACAGTGAAGGCTAATTATATTTTGAGCATTTCCTTTTGTAATTAGGAATTATATATTATATATGTACTTATATAATATATATAATTAAGAATGATAATAAATATATAGCAGCTACATAATAATACACTATATTATTTAACCCTTCTCTTATTTGAAAATTTAGTTTTCCAAGGCTTTCCTTTGTATGTTTGCCTTATTTGAATCTCTGATCCTTTCCTTAAAATAGATTTCTTAGAAGACAGTTTTCAGATCACACAAGAATGCTAAACTTTCTAGAGCAAATTGTCTTTGTTGCAGTAATTTCAATGTCTAAGACCTTTGCTATAGCTCTTAGAGTTTCTCTCCAGAGTTTCTTGGAGTTTCTGTATGTTATATGGAAGGACTTATTATATATAATTGAGCACTTGGTAAAGGGCCCAAAATATGGTTGCTTCCATATCTCCTGGCCTGATAACCTACAGAGAACAGCCTCCTGCTATGTGTTTTGTTTGTGTTGGCTGGGTCACAACCTCTAACAACCTGCTCCAAATCATCCCCAAGCCTCTTAGTAAGAATCTGCACCTTATCTGATTCAAGTGTCCTTTGGAAAGGTGTCCTATGCAAAGAGTGGCATACGTGGGATGAAAGTGGAGAGTAGAAGCCATCATACATTAAGGAAGCTTCTACTAAGAATGTTATGTTAGGTGCTTTCACACTTTTTAGTTTATTTCACCACTGAGAAAGCCTCAGGTCCATGGAAAGCCTAGAAAACTGCCATTCAGGTCTAGGAGTGTGTTGTCATTTTTCCTTTGATCTTTTCAAAGAACTAGCAGAAGCCACCTCTCAGCATCATCTTGATGAACTTCCACCCCCAGCTCAGGAGCTACTTGATGAAATTGGTAAGAAGTGTTCAATACCCCTGTTTTGGACCCTGTGGCCCCTGCTGGTTATGGTTACTGACCACATTATGGTTTCTTCTTAGGTATCCACACTAGTACAAAGAACTATGAAGTTGTGGTTCAGTGTACAGATTCAGGCTCGGCGGTGGATTTTAGCACTTGGGAAGCATAGGCAGGTGGATCCAGGGCTACACACAGAGAAACCCTGTCTCAAAAACCAAAACAAACAAAGAATGTAGAAATTCAGGAAGGGACAATTTTTGAATCAAGTAGGCCACAGTGTGGCCAGGATAATTGGCCCACTTATTTTGTCATTTGTTACTAAAGGGTTTATGGGAAATACTCTAAGGTAAAGTAATGAAATTCAGATGTTTTATGGTGATAAACTAATTTTTGTGAGGTTTTTGTTTCGTTTTCAGTTTTTGAGATGGGGTCTTGCTGTGTAGCTCAGGCTGGTCTAGAGTACACTTCATAGCCAGGCTAGCCTTAAATCCTCAGTCTTTATGCCTCAGCCTCCAAGTGTCCCACCATGTCTAGATGATAAACTCCTTTGATTAAAGGAATTGTTGATATCCCTTTCAATCCAAACCAGATATTCCTTGGAAGTGTGTAGCCCTTATCTTTAGAGGGTTCGTCTCCTTTGATCTGTGATGGTCCAATTCTTATCTATGTGATGGGCCTACTTAGAATTTCTCACAGGGCATCAGTTGGTTTTCAGGATCTCTGAGGTCTTATGACTCATAAGGAATAAAGAATCAGTGCTCTGACTCAAGGCATAGCTATCCTCTGCACTCCTTAGCATAACCTTTAACCCCTGCCCTTTGACATAATGAACTTGGGTATCTGTAGTACTATCACTGATTTTGATTTTTTTTTTTTTTTTTTTTTTTTTTTTTTTTTTTTTTTTTTTTCTGAAAAGACCTCTAGGAGTCGTCAGGCTCTATCCCCTGCTTTTTTGGAGTGTTCACATCCAGAGGTCTAGACCCCTGACAGGAGTCTTAAAGGGAAAGGTCTTTTAGAATTCAGGGTATAGGTGATCATTTAAGAGCAGCAAAAGACTGTTGAGCTCAAGAGCTGTCAGGTAGCAATTTACTAACAGTAGTGTCTTAGTTAGGGTTTCCATGGTGTGAAGACACACCATGACCAAGGCAACTCTTATAAATAAAACATTTAATTGGGGCTGGCCTACAGTTTCAGAGGTTCTATTTATTTTCATCATGGCGTGAAGCATGGTAGCGTGCAGGCAGACATGACATCTAGAAGGAACTGAGTGTTCTACTTCTTGATCCAAAGGCAGCCAGTAGACTCTCTTCTGCAGGCAGCTAGGAAGAGGCTCTCTTCTGCTCTGGGCAGGGCTTTAGCATAGGACCTCAAAACCCACCCTGACACTGACACACTTCCTCCATCCAACAAGGCTACATCTCCTAATAGGGCCACTTCCCATGGGCCAAGCATACTCAAATCACTACAAGTAGGAAGGGAGTAGACCAGCATTGCCTACTCCTCACAGTGAGCCTGGGTAGGCCCTAGCTATCTCTGCTTTGCTCTGAAGAGCATTTTGAAAGAAATAAGCACCTACAATAAGCAAATAAGAAATAAGAAATAAGCAAATACAGAGCAGCTACTGAATTTAGCATATGCTTATCTTGGTCCAGTGAGCATTTTATAAGGAAGTGGAAAAGATGGATATTCATGATTAAAAAAACAAAAGAAAACAAAACAAACCCATAACATAGGCCAGTAGAGATGGAGACATCTGTGAATTACTCTGCTACTGAGAGTATAAAGTGAGGATCGGGGGTAAAGAGTTGGCTCAGCGTTAATAGCACTTACTCCTCTTGCAGAGGACCTGGGGTTAGTTCTTAGCACCTATATAGTGGCTTAAAAGCTTCTGTAACAGTTCAAGGGATCTGGAGCCCTCTTACTGTCTCTGTGGACACAAAGCATAAATGTGGAACATACATACCTACATACTTACATACCTATGTGCCAACATACATACACAAATAAAATTTGAAATCTTAAATTTTATTTTTAAAATCAAAGTTTGGAGCATAAACTTTAGAGCTAAGATTTCCTGGACTCAGTCTCAATTCTCCTACTTAATTCTTTTCCATTTATGAAAGTTCCTTACCGCTCTCTTCATTTTCC
The DNA here is from genome assembly GCF_011762505.2 of Arvicanthis niloticus. Taxonomy (NCBI): domain Eukaryota; kingdom Metazoa; phylum Chordata; class Mammalia; order Rodentia; family Muridae; genus Arvicanthis; species Arvicanthis niloticus. The sequence goes on along the minus strand of NC_047663.1, from coordinate 34,610,284 downwards.
CCATTGCAGTAGCTGTGCTCCAGGGCCCTTTCTCAGCTCTGGTCTCAGTGCTGTTGCTCCTCATCTGAAGACCAGAAGTAGAAACAATATAGTCAGTATCATAGGGCTGTTAGGACTGTGAACATGAATCCTCAGCTGATAGACAGAAATAAGTAGTACCTCCCACCCAGACCACCGTCATCGTCCTCACCCTTGTTGTTTGGTTTGGTTTTTAAGACAGGGCCTACACCTATAGTTGCGGCTGGCCTGAAACTTAGAAATGTGCCTGCTTTTGCTTCTAAGTGCTCGTGTTAAAGGTGTCCACCATCACACCCAGCCTATTTTCTTTTTCATGTTCTTTTTTTTAAAAAACATTTTTACACTTGTTTATTTGTTGTTTGTGTATGTGTGTATACTTAAATGCACATTCTAAAGAGCTTTGGAGATCAGGACAGTTTGAAGGAGTTGTTTCTTGCCTTCAACCCAATGGGTCCTAGAAATCAAACTCAGATCATCATGTGTGGAGGCAAGTGCCTTAACCCATCAAACCATCTTGGTTTGTTTGTTTGTTTGTTTGTTTGTTTGTTGTTACTACTGTTTGAGACAAAGTTTTATGTAATACAGTCTAGCCTTACATACATACTCCATGTATGTAGCCAAGGCTGACCTTTACCAGTTTCTGCTTCTCCCTCCCACATCCTGGGATTATAGGTGTGCACCAACCACACACCTCCTAATGTTTTATTTTGTTTTGAAACAGGATCTCACTCTACAGTCCTGGTTAGCCTGGAACTTGCTATGTAGTTCAGACTGGCATCAAACTTAAACAAGTTTTTCTGCTTGTGCCTCCTGAGTACTGAGATTTTAGGCATGTGCCACGACATCTACTATCAATCATTTAAAAATCCTTTATCAGATATTATTTGGGGCTTTCTTACTTGAAGACTTCCTTCTGAACTCAGAGTGTACTAAAGTAGTGACTTTCAGTTTTTCAGGAGTCAGAATCATGTAAATATGACTTAGTTAAACTGCAGGAGTTTCAGGTTCAGTAGGTTTGGGTTTACTAATAGTGCCAGTCTGAGGCCCGGCCTCTGAGAGCCACTGTCCTAGACAATGGTGTGGTCTGAAAAGGTAGGATAAGTCGCCCTCTGCTTTTGTACTGTGACAGAGCAACTGAAGCAGCAGCAGGTCTCATCCATGGTGTCACATGAGAACACAGCACATGATCTGAATGTCACTGAAAATGGTAAGCTGATACCCAGGTCTTTATGCATGAGGTTTTTATGTAATACAGCTCTTAATAGCATGGTGGTCTGTGTGGGAGAGTGTGACTTAGGTTGGGGTACAACTCCATTTTAATTCTGATTCTACCAGTTAATGTTGTCTGACAAACTTTCATTTCTGAACTTCTTCTATCCTCATCTGTGAAATGGGAACAATAGTTTCTATCTCATGATACATAATAGCTCTATGCACAGTGCCTAGTACACTAAAATAGTTAGCAAGTATTAGTCCTCTTCCTTTCATAGGTCTGCTGGCCAGATGAAAGGAGCCAGGATTTGTAAAACGCTTGGCATACATTAAAGGAATCAGCCTTATCCCACACAGATCTCTTCTGTCAAGCTCTACCTTTGGAATGTCTAGGAAGCAAGAAAGGGAAGCGTGTCCTGAAGCACAATTGTGTGGTTTATTTTTAGAGCTGTTTGCCTCCTCTTTTGTGTGCCTTCTTTGCTTTGCTTTGTCTGGTTCTCTGAATTTGGCACTGGCTAGGCTTCCTGTAGCTTCACCTGGCACCGGAGATCTCCCAAGACCCCAGGAGCAGCTGCTGTGAATGCTGGTGCCCTGCGGACTGCCACCTGGCCTTCTGCTCTCCTGGGAACGTGGGGCTGGTGCATTGCAGAAGGACTGATGGCCTTGATTTTTACAGTGCGTTTCAAAGCACGCTCTCGAGCATTTTTCTCTTTAATAAAATTAGCTCTCTCAATTGCTTTAGATAAAAGGCATTTGGAAGAACAAGAAACCAACAGTAGTAAAGACAGCAGTTTTCTTTCCAGCAGAGAAATTCAGGATCTGGAAGACACAGAGAGGTAACAAAAAAACCTAGACTTTTGAAAGGATTTTAAAATTGCATTTGTGTATATTACTTTTTATTATATGAACAAATAAGAAGGAACAGAATAATCTTTTCTTTATTCTCCTCTCTTTGTTGCTAGGGTTTTGTTTTACATTAGCATGTATTAATTATAGAGTAAGTTTCATGATGATGTTTTCATACACGTATACAATGTGTTTTTATCAAGTGCATCTCCCACTACTCTTTCTCGTCTCTCCCTCTCTCACTAGTTCTCTTCTACTCTCCTGTCTTCTGTGGATGGTGTGGGACCTAATGAGCATCAGTAGGGTCTCTCACAGGAGCGTGGATGAGGGTTACTTATAGGAACATGGACACGTTACCGGTCGCTACACCACTGAAGAGCACGTCTCTCTTCCCCCAGCAGTCATTAACTGTCTAGAGATGCGCAGGGCGTCTGGGGCTTGTATATATAACATTTAATCACTTTTCTTAACAAATTTAAGTGTATAGCTCAATGTTAATTATATAGTTACTATCCATGGTGGTTCACTTAAAAGTTTTTGATATATTTTTGTTTGTTTTTGAGACAGGTTCTCATTATGTAGACTGTCCTGGAACTCACTATTTAAATGTAATTGACATGTGAGAGGAAAACACGGAGTGTTTTTCTTAATATAATAATATGCAAGTTCAAGCCACTTTTCTGCAAATGTCCTAATGCCATTTTTTAAAAAAGTGTATGTGTGTGTATGCATGTATGCTCATCCATACCCACATACCACAGTATTCATGGGAAGGTCAGAGAAAAATGGGGGTGTTGGTTCTCTCCTACCATGTGGGTCCTAAGGATTAAACTCAGATAGTCAGGCTTGAATGGGAGATGTTTCCCTGCTGAGCCATCTCACTGGGCTTTGTTCCTCTTCACAGAATGTAATTAGCACTTATTTTGCTGGAGACAGGGTCTGACACTGTTTCCCAGGCTGTATTTTAACCTGTGCCTGTTGAGGTAATTTCTTACCCAATAAGCCCATATAAAAAACATACAACTCTGTTATTATAAGTGTCTTAGCTTAGAGTTTTACTGCTGTGAACAGACACCATGACCAAGGCAAGTCTTAAAAAGACAACATCTAATTGGGGCTGGCTTACAGGTTCAGAGGTTCAGTCCAGTATCATCAAGGCAGGAACATGGAAGCATCCAAGTAGGCATGGTATAGGAGGAGCTGAGAGTTCTACATCTTCATCTGAAGGTTGGTAGTGGAAGACTAACTTCAAGGCAGCTAGGGTAAGGGTCTTATAGCCCACACCCACAGTGACACATCTACTCCAACAGGACCATGCCTTCTAATAGTGCCACTCCCTGGCCCGAGCATATACAAACCATCACAATAAGTTATATGCCTAGATTAGGCAGATTTATCACTATACGTGATCTACTCCTTGTTAGGGGCAGTCCCTCTTTAGGAAGCAGAATTAACATCAAAATACAAACAGCACCAGGGTAACTCACAATATGTACCAGACCTCCTACCTTAACCTCTGGAGTGTTGGGTCTGTAGGCGTGCTCCATCACACTGGGCTTCATGTTTTTTTTTTTTTTTTTTTCCTGGTTCATCTGTTGATGCAACTCTAGGCTGTTTTTGAGGCCCTGCTTTTAATTTTTTTTAAGATTTATTACTTATTGTATATATGTATGTGTGCCAGTGTATGCACATCATTGTGTGTATGTGTATGTGTGTGTGCCAGTATATGTCATCATTTGTGTGTGTGTATACCAGTGTGTGTACATCATGTGCACTCGGGTGTCTGAAGAAGTCAGAATAGGGAGTAGCATGGGGTCTGAGAACTAAACTCAGGTCTTCTCTAAGAGCAGCAGTGCTCCTAAGCAGTCTTTCCACTTTCTTGCCTTCAGTTATTTTGATATATGCCCAGAAATGGTATTTATAAATCATATGGTAAATCTATTTTTAATTTTTGTAAGTAATCATCACACTGATTTCGTGTGCCCATCTACGTTGCACAAGGGTTCCAGTCTGTCCTCGCCTTTGCTACTTGTTATTTCTAATATTGTCCAGGACTAGGGAGAGGTGAGTTTTACACCTTGAGCACAACCTGAAGGGGCAGGAAAAACTTCACTATTTAAAATGTTTTCTAAAGATTTATTTTATTACAACACACACAAGTGTTCTATCTGAGCATATGTTTGTGTACCATATACATGCCCAAGGCCTGCAGAGTTCAGAAAAGGGTATTGGATCTCCTGGAACTGCAGTTGCAGATGGCTGTGAAGCGCCATGTCGTTGTTGGGAATTGAACCCAGGTCTTCTGGAAGAGCTGCAAATGTCAACTGCTGAGCTGTCTGTAGTGGTTTGAAGAACAACGGCTTCCATAGACAATATATTTGAATGCTTAGTCAATAGGGAATGGCACTATTTAAAAGGATTATGAGGTATGGACTTGCTGGAGAAAGTGTGTCAATTGAGGTGGGCTTTGAGGGTTCAGAAACCCAAGCCCGGCCAGGTTGCCCTTGAGCTCTCAGCTACTTCTCTTCTCCAGCACCATACATGCTTGAGTGCCATCATGCTTCCCGCCATGATGATAATGGACTAAACTTTTGAAGCTGTTATCACACCCCAATTAAATGCTTTCTTTGATAAGAGTTGTCGTGGTCATGCTGTCTCTTTACAACAACAGAACACTGAATAAGACACTCTTTTTGAGCTAGGTAATATTTTAATGCAATTTAAAAAAAGATATTGAAGTTGGAACTGAAGAGATGACTCAGGAGTTAAGAGCACTGGCTATAGTTCCAGAGGACCCTGGTTTCATTTCCAGCATCCACATGGCAGTTCACAACAGTCTGTAACTTAGTTCCAAGAGATTTGACACCTCACACAGACATACATGCAAGCAAAACACCAATGCAATATAAAAAATAAAAAGGAATAATAAAACATTGAAAAGATTGAAGTTAATACAAACAAGTTTACAATGAACAAAATAAACTTTGAAAAGAGATGAGATTTAGTTAGCCCTGTGGTGGCATGTGCCCCCTCTCCTCATCCTACAAACCAGACTTAGGTGTGTGGTGGCATGTGCTCCCTCGACTCATCCTACTTCTAATCTTGGCCCTACATCTCCTGGGGAAGCCCTACACAGTGGTTTCAGCAGCAACGAATAGAAAGCCCCACTGCCGTGGCTGAGTGAGTTAGCCTCACTTAATAAGAGGCTCATGGGTGGCACGTGGGTGTGGTGTAGTCACACCACCAGAGACTTTGGTTATTTCAGTCTTCTGCTCTATCACCTGTGACATGCTGGCCTTTGCTCTAGGTTTATTTTTTTCTGTCTCTCTCAACACCTGTCTCCTGGTGACAGGATGGCTGTTGTCCACACAGCAGGCAAATGTAAGAAGAGAGTAGGACAAAGGAAGATGTCACTGGAGTCTGCTCGCTTTAACTTGGGAGGCACAACCTTTCCCGAAAGTTTTCCAGCTGATAGTCACTTATATTTCATTGGCTAGAATGTGAATCCAGTACTTCCCACTTTAAAAGCTAAATCATTCTTTTTAAGGAAGGCACGAACGGAGAAGCCTAAAACAGAATTGCAGAAGTAGGAGACAATCTTAAAAGCTGAGAAGAAAGTTTTTTTTTTTTTTTTTTAATTTTTTTATTTTTAAAGGAGACAGAAAACCAAGGGGTAAAAGGAAGAAGACTTTTTTCCTCCCTGGTAAACATTTTGGAAACCTTTGAACGTTTTTACTTATTAAATTTATGTATCATTACTTCCTGTGGTTTTTTTTTTTTGTGTGTGTGTGTGTGTGTGTGTGTGTGGTGTATGGGAGCATACATATATACTGTGATCTGAGTGTGGAGGTCAGAGGAGAGCTTTTAAGTGAGTTCTGGAGATGAGGGTTGTCAGGCTTGTGTGGCAGGTACTTACCGGAGGTACTTTGTAATACTTTGTAACTATTCCATCTGTCTTCTCAGACGCTTTCCACAATAAGCCATGAGTTGCCCAAGATCAAATTGGTGCTGAATGTGCTGGCACATGTTGTATTTCCTGCAGGAAGACCAAAGTTGAAAGTCAGCCTGGGCCAGGCGGTGGTGGCGCACGCCTTTAATCCCAGCACTCGGGAGGCAGAGGCAGGTGGATTTCTGAGTTCGAGGCCAGCCTGGTCTACAGAGTGAGTTCCAGGACAGCCAGGGCTACACAGAGAAATCCTGTCTCAGGGGAAAAAAAAAAAAGTCAGTCTGGACTTGATAGAGATCCTGTTTTAAGAACAAAAAAAGCAAGTTACATTTGGCTACACAATGTAAAGTTCTTTGTACCTTGTCACCAGGTTAGTTACTTAGACTGGAGATGTGGCTCAGTTGGTAGAGTTCTTGCCTATGATGTGATGTGATGTGATGTGATGTGATGTGCTATGAGGAAAAATGACTCTTGTTATTATCTTTACTTCCCCCTGGACAGAGCTCATTCTTCTCTTGATGAGGACCTGGAAAGATTGCTGCAGTTACCTGAGGAGAACATGGCACTGATGGACCCCACCAAGGGCTCTACAAGGTTGTCTTTACCCCCTAAGGAATCATTTTCTTATGTTTCATAGGGAAAAAACATACAAGGTCATAGAAGACTCGATAGGTTCCCAGTTTCTACCTTTTTCTCACCCAGAAAGTGTTAGGCTTTCAGCTTTTTGCAGAATGTATTTCTGGTGTTAGCTTTGTCCTGCTGTAGATGAGCCAGCTCTGACCATTTGTCCTCATTCAGACCTGCCTCTCTTCCTACAGCCATCTTCTCTCCCAGGACACTGATTAGCAGACAGGTATCAGAGCTCTTAGATTTGAGTTTAGCCCTGTCACCTTCAACATTTTCATCAGTCATTTGAGTTAAATCAGAAAAGGCATCTGTATCAAATTTTCACATAACACAACAAGTGGATTAGAAGTGGATGTTCATGTGATGGATGATAGACTGAAAATGCAAAATTACCTTGACAGGTGGAAATGTTTGCCACTTAAAAAAAATAAAGATAAAGCCAGGCATGGCTGTCTCGTGATCTGTAGTCTCAGCTACTCAGAAGTCTAAGACTGAGCTTGCCCAGAAGCTCAAAGTCAGCCAAGGAACATAGAGCTCCAATATCTCAGGCAAACAAAACTATAACAGTACAAATGACACTTAAAAGATTGGTAAGTTTAGATCCAAAAGTATACAGTGTGAGAAACCAAGCCTAGCTGGATAATTTTTTTTTTAATTGGAAACTGCTAACTGTAATTATATTGAGGGCAGGAAGTCTTAATTCACATACCCAGCACTTAGTTTCTGAAAAAGTCAATATAGCATTAATGCTGGATAAACAAACATGAGCTGTTCAGATCAGAGAAGTTTAACACAGGTCACACATGTGCTATTGGAGGACTCCCAGGACGCATTTCTAAATGGATGTCAGCAGTCAACAGAGAGGACACACAATAGTCCCAGGTCTGGAAACCAGGTCATAGGAGAGCAGCTGAGGAGCCAGGGAGACTCGGCCTGAAAAGAGCAGATGAGTGGAGAATTTGATAGCTTCCCTCAGTTACCTGAAATACTGTAAAGTGAAGAGCATCTGCTTACTGTCTTCTGATGGAGCTGGTGGACTGGATGTTGCACAGTAACAGCTTCTTATTAGTGAAGCATGATTTTGTAATGGCCATAATCATTATATAGAAGAAACAACCTTTCCATTTCAACAGAGGCACAGCTGCTCAGGTGGACGTGATGACTGGGAGTTTGGACAGAAGTAGAAGATAAATATAAAGGCCTTTGCCCACTCTCGAGCATCTGATTATGTTAGTGAAGGTTAAAAGAGGAAAAAGCCTCTTTTTGCCCTAGGTGGCTTTATCTTCTCCCCCACCCTAGAGGTAGCTATTTCTGCTTTTAAGGAGAGTGTGGTTTAAATTGTGAGATGCTTACTTAGATTTCTTACGTCTCAGGGTCCTTGAAGGAAATGAAGACAAGGTGATGAATAGTCGACTTGAAAGAGAATGCTGATAATAAAAGGGAAATGCGTTTCCCCCTTTGAGACTAGCTGTATAGTGTTAATGTTGAAAACAAAGTCTGATTACATAGGCTTTAGAACTAATTAGTTATGTCATTTTCTGTGCCTTGGTTTTCTCATCACTCAATGTAGATGTGGCAGTAACTGCTTTATACAGCTCAGAAAACTGTATAAAGTTAACATACATTTATAAAGGTTTTCCCAGCAAGAAAACCTGTCTCTAAGCAAATAAATAAATAAATAAATAAATAAATAAATAAATAAAATAAAATAAAAAACAAAACGCCGGGCGGTGGTGGCGCACGCCTTTAATCCCAGCACTTGGGAGGCAGAGGCAGGCAGATTTCTGAGTTCGAGGCTAGCCTGGTCTACAGAGTGAGTTCCAGGACAGCCAGAGCTACACAGAGAAACCCTGTCTCGAAAAACCAAAAAAAAGAAAAAAAAAAAAGATAAACAAAAACTAAAGGTAAATAAAGATAAATACTTTATCTTTAAACACTTGCTCTGTAGGGGCATCCCACTAGTACTAAGCACTCTGTGCTTACTTGTGAACATAGTCTTGTTCCCCTGATGGTTATATATGTGTTTTAATATCCCAAATCACTGTCATTAAAGGGAGAAAAAAAACAAAGATCAAGATGTTGTTGAACAGAAGAGAAAAAAAGAAAGCATCAAGCCAGAGAGAAGGAAATCAGACAGCTTTTTAGGAACTTTGGAGGAAGGTATGGATGGATGAATGATTATATGTAGTCTGTAGTCCTTGGGCTTTGGTGACCATCAAAGCTTTTAAGAAATGTTTCCTAGATGCTGCATACCATCTTGCAACCTGGGATAGTTTCCTTTTCCTTGAAGTTCAGCTCAGCATTTGTAATAATTGCAATCAACTTCATACTAAACAGTAATACCGATTTTGAGGGTTTTTTTTTTCTTCTTTTGTTTTTTGAGACAGGGTCTCACTCTAACCAAGTTGACCTCAAACTCAAAGCAGTCAGTCCTCTTACCTAGCAGGTGCCATGATTGCAGGCATGGGCCAACACTCCTGACTTTTTTTAGTTCTGTTTCTAAAACAAGCCCTGGGCCAGCCTCAATCTGTACATTGTCTGTAGAGCTGTTTTGCATTTAAATGTATTCAAAAGAACTTTAAATTTAAGTTGAGCGTGGTGATGCATACCCCAGTACTCTGGAGGTAGAAGCAGGAAGATCACCCACGGATTTCAAAGCCAGCCAGGGAGAACCTGTCTAAAAACAAAACAAAAACCAAGGGCTTGGAAATTGCTTAACAGGTCTTCTCACCAAGCCAGAGAGATGTACGTTTGATCCCCAGAACCCACATGGAGACAGGAGAGATCCAGCTCCAGTAAGTTGTCCTCTGACCTCCTCCATATGCCCGTGTGCATACACATAAATGTAAAATACAACTTCGTATGCACTTTAAATTTAGCTTACATGGATACTGAGGAAACTGAGGAAATCATTCATTACAGAATTTAAATGGAGCTTACAAGTAATATAAATGTTGCAAATTAACCTTAACTTTAAAACTATTCTAATAGAGTTCCAGGCTTCTAGTGTATCTTCACAGATGATCCCCCTTTCTGTTTACTTTACTCGGGAGTTAGATGTCCACCCTTCTGAGTCTTCTAGTGTCCCTAACTTCTTCTCCCCAGTCCCTTCTCATTGTCCTTTCCCTGCCCTGGTCTATGCTTTATGCCTCAGGGTGCTGACCCTAGTGGATTGTATCTCATTGACTTTCTGGGGGCCCTGGCAGAAGATCAGAGGGCAAGAAGATTATTTTCACTTCCTTCTCCTACCTACTTGAACACCTTGCATCTGGTAACCATGGTGTCCCTCACAAGTATCTTGTCTTTCCTAGCTCCAGTTCTCTCCCCCCAGGTTCCAGTAACTGTCCTGCCATCCCATCCCCACTGTTAGCTGCTGTCCACTTAGGCTTTGGCTGTAGCCAAAAGAAGCTCTGTCGTCCTTGTTTGTTCTCTTAGCTCTAATTATACCTTCGTGGATAGCCACTCTGTTAAGGGATCTTTATCTGTACCAGCTCTGTGTACATTTTATTTCCTCCAGAACTCTGGCTGGCACAGGGCCCAGAGGATATGGACATTTACCCAAGAGTGAATTTACTAGGACCATAACTCAGGGGACTGGGAAAGGTAATGCAGGGACTTTTGAATTAGTGTCACTGGTACTCATTGCTATGGCAGGGAGCTATAGGATATTAGGAGAAGAAGCCATTAGCTGTATTTTAGAAAACACTTTGCATTTTTAGGAAGTCTGCATCTAGAGTGGAACAAGTAAGTAAACAGCACACTAAACTAGAGAGCCCTCCAGTGTGAGTACTGAAGTCTGACCCCCCTCGACCTAGAAAGTAACCAGGCTTTATTTTCTCTTTCTTCTCTTGTGTTCCATCAAGATGAACTAAAACCCTGTTTTTGGAAGCGACTGGGTTGGTCCGAACCTTCCAGGTAATGAGATAGCATGTTTGTAGGTCAGAGTTTGCTTTTTTTTAGAGTGTGTGAGCAGACTTAAAATATTTACCAGTGTCTAAATAAATATCAGTAACAGACTGAATTCATACCACGCTGATCGGTTTAAAGTTCTATCTCTATAATTGATAAAAAAAAAAAAAAGGTGAAGTTAATGCCAAGTTTGCTTAAGTAAGTGATAGCTGTTCAAGTAAAGTTTTTATACACAGGGAGTATGAAGGATGTTGCTGCTATCAGTTGCTTTGTGGTTATTTTGCATTTCCAAGATACATTGTTGATACTGTCTGCCTTGATTATACAGACTGGAATTCCTTTCCTATGACTTCAGTTGAATAGGAAAAGTGTGTGTGTGTGTGTGTGTGTGTGTGTGTGTGTGTGTGTATGCGTTAGATACACAGATACACATTGGGTTTAGGAAATGAGCTTAGTGCCAGAATGCTTGTCTGGTTTGTGTGAGGTCTAAGTATTGCACAAGAATTTTTAAAAGTACATGTGAACTCAAAAAACTTGCCTTTTTTTTTTTTTTTTTTTTGTCTCTTAAAATATATGCACACAGGATAATTGTGCTGGATCAGAGCAACTTGTCAGACTGATTGGAACTGGACCGTGCTTGCATTGTGGCTGTGACCTCCTTCTCTTATCTTCTTCAGCTGCTTCAAGGACAGTAGTTCCAGTCTGTAACTCATGCTTTGTTCTGCTGCTACTATGGGCACAGTAATGCGGCCCTATCATGTAGCATGCTTAATCATTTGTTTTAAATCAGGTTTCTGAAAAGTTCAAAGTAACCATAATGGCAAACACTTAATTGTGTTCAGAATGGCTTTTGTTTTTATTGATGTAAAATTTTGAAACCATAACTTTGTTATATAATAAAGTGTTTACTTTCAATGCTAGTTAGGTGCCAATTGTGAATGATCCATTTCTGTGCTTTAGTTTGGGGAGTTGGGAAGATTTCTGAATTTCCCTTCTGGCTAGAACCAGCTTACTAGGAGACAGTAGACCCCCCCCCCCCCACAATGTATTTTGAATTTCTAAGATGAACATCATCTCCACACATTTTGGAGTGCGCATCTAACATCATCAGGGAACTAGAAGAATGAAACTGTGGCAAAACTAAAATCAGTGTTTTCTCTTATTTAGCTTTTTTGTGACTATTAGTCAGATGAATATGTTATCTAGACAGGGGTCCATGTAGAATTTTCACATATGATTAGCAACTTCTCTAGGAAGCATTACACTTGTGCAGTGCTAGCCTCTGACTCTGTCTCAGTAGGAAGTAGGTCACACTGTTGTGCAGTGCTAGCTTCTGACTCTTGTCTTAGTAGGTAGTAGGTCATACTGGCTAGCCTCTGACTCTGTCTCAGTAGGTAGTGGGTCACACTGCTATGCAGTGCTAGCCTCTGACTCTGTCTCAGTAGGAAGTAGGTTACACTGTTGTGCAGTGCTAGCCTCTGACTCTGTCTCAGTAGGTAGTGGGTCACACTGCTGTGCAATGCTAGCCTCTGACTCTGTCTCAGTAGGTAGTAGGTCATACTGCTGTGCAGTGCTAGCGTCTGACTCTGTCTCAGTAAGTAGTAGGTCTTGGTTGTGAAAACCAAATAGCTCCTGTTGCAAATGATCATGTTTGTTTTAGATTGCAGAAAATTTCTTCTGCACAGATAAAATAGCAAATACGCATTTGTTTGGTTACCTTAAAACAATTAACCAGAGGAAAACCATCAGAAAACTAGTCAGTTACATGGATGGATACGTGATAGCTCATGGATTCTAGCCTGTAATTCTAGCACTTGGGAGGGAAGCTGAGTCAGAAGGATTTCCTTGATTCAAGAAGGATTGCCACTCTGAGACACAGTGTGAGACCCTTCCGAAAGGAAGAAAACAACAAGGGGGCCTTCAAGATGGCTCAGCGTGTACGGCACTTGCCATCAAGCCTGATAGCCTGAGTTTGGTCACTAGGACCTGTGTGGGAGATGGAGAGAGCTGGTTCCCAGAGGTGGTTCTCTGATCTCCCTCCATATACACACAAGGAATAAACAAATATGATAATAAAATTGAAAAGCAAGCAACAAAATAATACCACCCCCAAGTTTACAAATGTTGCAGGAGATATTTAAAATGGATGCATTTAATCTGGCTTTTCTTAATCAGCTGCCATGTTCCTGACTAGCTTAGGCCTGTGGCCACGAGCAGCAGTGGCGTATCATGGCAGCTCAGCTCAGTCCGCAGGCTCAGGCAGCCAAAGACACCGGCCCTGCCACCCACAAGACGCCAGTATGGTAGATGGCTCTGCCAGTCTTCCACGCTGTCTCCACAAGGCTGAGCTATGCCCAGACCATCCCACCATCCACGTGGGCCCGGTAGGAAATGAAATACTAATGCTTAAATATTAATTAAAGGCTTTATATATTTGGTAATGCTCAACAATATGCCCACATAATTATAGATGTTTCCCAAGTAACAAACCCAGATATACGTTGTTACCCAGATACATGTGTGGTCATCCATGGCGCTACATCTCTGCCTCCCCCTCCTCTTCTCCCTTCTCTTCCTCCCTTTACTTCTCTTCCTCTCCTTACTCCTCCCACCTTAGCTCCTTTCAACTTGCAGTAATTTGCCCGCTACAACAAATACTACACGTAAGGAACTGTGGAGACTAATAGCAGACTGCATGAGAAATGTGCTTATGTAGTTGTAACATCATCAATTCATAGGGATTAAGATTGCACTAATGCTTGCTGATAAGAAATTTAATTTAGGCTGGATATAGTGGAACATAGTTTAATCACAGCTCTTGAAAGCAGAGGCTTTCAATCTCCCTGAGTTTGAGACCAGCCTGGTCTACATAGTTCCAGGACAGCATAGCTATGTGTGTGCATGCCTGCGTGCATGCATGCATATGTCTGTCTGTCTGTGTATGTTTACATGTGTGAAGGTCCAAGGTTGATGTCAGAAATCTTCTATAATTGCCATCTGCCTTATTCTTCAAAGCAGTGTCTTCCTTGAACCCCGAGCTCACTGTTATGGCTACTCTTGCTAGGCAGCTTGCTCCTGGGATCCTATCTCTGTCTTCCAAGCCCTGGGATTATTGATGCATCTATCTAGTGGTTTGAGGATCTGAACTCTGGTCCCCATGATTGTGCATCAAGTGCTTTAATCGCTGAAACATGTCCCTAGTCCCAAACATTCTTCTTTATTCATTTCTTTCCATAAGCATTCACATACTGATTTTTCTTGGGTTTAAAAAATTATTCCCCCAATCTGGGCCTGTACTCTCAGGAATAAAAGGCTGGAAAATTGCAAATTGGTGCCCAGGGTGGACTGCAGAATGAGTTCAAGACTAACCTGACTGCAGAAAGAACATAGCAGGTTACAGAGATGGTTCAACAGTTAAAAGAACCTGCTCTTTCAGAGGTCTCTAGTTCAGTTTCTAACACCCACACCAGGCAGCTCACAACTGTCTTTAAGTCTAGCTCCAGGTGAGACACAGGTACCACAGGTACCCAATAATACATGTAGTGCACACATACATGTAGATTTAAAAAATATAAATTTTACCCAGCCATGATGGTGCTCACCTTTAATTTCCAAATTTAGGAGGCAGAGGCATGTGGATCTCTGTTAGTTCAAGGCCAGCCTAGTTTACAAAATGAGTTCCAAAATAGATAAGCTTATATAGTGAGAGACCCTGCCTCCAAAAAACTCCTCAAACCACAGAGCAATACAGAGAGTACTAAGTTTTAAAGCAGCAATCAAACAAGTGGCAGAGTGTTTACCTGAAGTGTGAGGTCTCAGGTTCAGTCCTCAGCACTGCAGAAAACATGTCCCGCATCCCAACCCTCTCTCCAGCCACTGAACTATTCTTCTAGAGTCGGATTGAGCAGTAGAGAGAAAGGCAGGACTTGAGGATGGAGAAAGGGGTCTCAGGAGAGACCAGGGAGAGGAGGGGAGGAGATAGGGAGAAGGTTGCCACAAGGCTGGATGATGGATCATGAGCAGGTGACCAGGAGAAGTGGACCCTAAGGATAATCTGGGCAAGAATCAAACAGCAGGTAACAAGGGACATGTGGCTGGGATGTAAGCTAGAATAGCTCAAAACCTGGACAATCTAGGCCTACAGCTTATAAATAAAAGGATTTTGTGTCTTTTATAGAGGCTAACTAGAATACATAATTCATAGTACCCACTACCTTGGATATCTTTAGTTCCTTGCCTCCCCCTCTCTCCTCAGCATACTAGAATTTGGGTCCCACTTCTTCAGAAGTTACTCAGGTCACCAGTGTCTTCCTTACTCCTAAATCACACAGTCACCATGTTAATTTTTCTCCGTGATAATATTTGTTCCATGTTAATTGCTCCATGTTAATTTTTCTTGCCACTTACTTTTTCAGTCTTATTGATGTTAGACACTTGGCTTTTCTTCTACCTCCGAGTATTCCACCTCAGCCTCCACCTCTAGCTTTTCTCTGAATGTTCTTTCTAAATGACTGATGGTTTGAATGAGGATGGCCCCCAGAGGCGCATATATTTTCATGCTTAGTCCCCAGTTGTTTGGAAGGATTAGGAGTTATTGCCTTATTTGCTGGTGTGTTGCTGGTGTCAGGCTTCAAAAGCCCATGCCAGGCCCAGGTCCTCCCCACCCCTTATGAGATTTCAAGCTCTCAGTGCCATGTCTGTCTGTGTTCTGCCATGGTGATTGTGAACTAACCCTCTTAACTTGTAACCAATTAAATGCTTTCTTTTGTTTGGTCATGGTGTCTCTTCACAGTACAAACCAGTGACCTAGTTTACTTCCATGGCTTTGGACATCGGGCATGCTCTAACAATCCTGTATTGTGAGGAATGAGCCTCTGATGTGAGCCCATGAACTTATTGTACACTCAGTGCCTCCTCGTGAATTACTTTTAGGTAACTCACTGGTCCAGCCAATATTGAGCTCACCATGTCTGGCTCGTTAGCTTTTAGCTTCTCCTTCCACTAGTATTAGTGTCGTGTTATCCACTCAAATCAGAGATCCGGATACCATCCGTGACTCTCAATTCCATTAGATTTACAATCTTAACTCATTGCACTTAAAAAAATCAGTAAAGACTTGTTTGTTTCAAGCTGGGCCTGGTGACACAGGATCACAATCTCAGCACTTGGAAGCTGAGGCACTAAGATTGCCTAGAGTTCAAGGCCAGTCTGGGCTACAGTTTGAGACCAACCAGGCAACAGCAAAGAGCCCCTCCCTGCCAGACAAATAAGAAACTTTCACCTCCAAACTGTAGGTTCCTCATCTTACTTTTCCTTACTTTTTCTCACTTTTGTTGCCACTGCCCTTCCAGCAGCCTTCACAAGTGGCTCCTTCCAGCTAGTATGTCTCCTTTAAGGCTGGCCTTGTACTTCTGATCCTCCTGGATCTACCTTTCAAGTGCTGGAATTACAGATACGTGACACCAAGCCTGCCTTACAAATCTTTGTAATAACTCCTACCTGCCAGTCACTGCCCTATGTCTTCAAGCAACGAGGAGCCAAACAGAGTCTTCTGTTCTGGAGTTTACCTAGTGATTCGGTGACCAAATGGTATTCATGGTAAATGCTGTAATGCTAACAAGTTAAAATGATACTAATTACATCTGGATGTTAAAAGGCAACTTAATGGGGATGGAGATTGCTCAGTGGTTAGGATTACTAGCTGCTCTTTCAAAGGTTCTGAATTCAATTTCCAGCACCCATTTGCAGCTCATAACCGTCTGATGATATATTCCGATGAGCAGACATACATGGAAGGTATCTATATACATAAAATTCACAAACAAATTAATCTTTTAAAAAAAACAGACAACTTAACATTAAATAAAGTATTCAAGGGAAGCTGCTCTGAAGATGTGACCTTTAACTTTGTCTGGAATGATGGGAGCCAGCCTTGTGTCTGGAGGATGAGCATCCAGCACCAAGAGCCATGGGTACAGAGCTCCATGGAACACACTTGAACTGAGGTATGAAAGGCCAGTATGTATAAAATGCCAGTGTGATAGAGAAGCAGAATTAGTTATGAGGAAGCTGTTGGGACGTTGCAATGAGGGGCTGGAGATACGGCTCACTGGATGTGCTTCCAGAGGACCTGGCTTTGACTCCCAGCACCCATACATATGGCAGTTCACAACTGTAACTCCAGTCCTGGAGGGCTCTGAAGTGGTCCTTATGCTGAGTCCATGTTAGAATCACCTGAAGAGATCTCCCTCCCCCCTCTGTTTTACTTGAGGTTATATATGAGCTTTAAAACCTCTCTGGGGCTAGGGGAGACTGTTCTGGGACTAGAGAGATGGCTCCAGCACTTAAGAGCACTTAGTGATCTTTCAGAAGACCCAGGTTTAGTTCCCATCACCCACATGGTGGTTTATAACCATCCCTAGCCCAGTACCAGGGGAATCAGATGCTGCCTTTGAGCTCTTTGGTTATGAGGCACATGGTGCACATATATACATAACATACAAAATACTCATAGATAGACCAAAAACTAAAAAGAATGGCTGTCTTAAGGAGGGCATAATAGAGTATATAAAGATGATATGTATATAGGGTGTTTATTTTAGTGGTATTCATAATACTGGACTATTGAAAATAACCCAAATGTCCAATAATAAAAGACTTGTTTTAAAATTATGAAATAATAGTTGGGCAATGGTGGTGCATGCCTTTAATCCCACCATTTGGGAGACAGAGGCAGGTGGATCTCTGTGAGTTCAAGGTCAGACTGGTCTACAAAGCAAGTTCCAGGACAGCCAGGGCTACACAGAAAAGCCCTGTCTTGAAAAAACAAAAACTTACAAAATAACCATAAGTGAATTCATTAAAAGTCCTATTATAGATATGGATTGGCATGGAAACATACTTATGACATATGAAATAGTGATAGTAGTAATATTCTAATAGACATAATAGGATTCCACTTATATAACTTTATAATGTCCATATTTGGGAAATGCAGAAAATACTTATTAAATAATAAAATAGGGAAGTTTGATCCTATTATATAATTTCAAGTTTTTGTAATTCTTTGCAAACTCCTTTAATTGGGGGGAATAGACAGAGTTTAGAAATACTTAAAATTAAAGTCCTTGGAGAGATTAGAATGCCATTATAATTAACTATAAACCTAATTAATTTTATCATAACTCATTTGAAGAAAAACTAACAGAAGAGAATGGTGAGTGTAGTACACAAAAATACGAAGGTAGGGCTGAAGAGACGGCTCAGTGGTTAAGAGCACTAGCTGCTCTTCCAGAGGTCCTGAGTTCAATTCCCAGCAACCATCTATAAGGGGATCTGGTGCCGCCTTCTGGCCTGCAGGCATACATGCAGGAGAACATTCATACATCAAATAAATAAATAAATTTTTTAAATTATAAAGGTAAGTCTTGGCCTAACATATGAAATCGCAGCATTCAGGAGGATTGTAGGTAAGAGGTCAACCTGTGCTACACAGTAAGATTCTGTCTCAAACAAAACTTAGTCTTTCAGAGTCAGTGATAGACAGTTACATATGATAATTTCTGTCAAAAAGTGAGGGTAAAGGATGTCTAAGAGAAAGGTAACTGTTTCTTTATCCACAATGTTCATTGAAAGTGGAAAGTTGGTCTTCAAGTAGAAAAATGCCATGCCAGGCAGTGGTGGCACATACCTTTAGTCCCAGCACAGCGAGGCAGACAGGCAGATCTGTGAGTTTGAGCTCAGCTAGTTCTACAGAGTGAGTTCCAGGACAGCCAGGGTGAGAGAAAGAGAGACAGACAGAGAGACAGAGACAGACAGAGAAGGAGAACATATGTTGTGAAAGACTACCCAGGCCATAAGACCAGGTATAATGGCACCTGCCTAAAATCCCTACAACTTGAAAAGCTGAGGTAGAAGGATGGTGAGTTTGAGTCTAACCTGGGCCATTTAGTGAGAATCTCTCCCCAAAGAGGACGGTGCTGAAAAGATGGCTCAATGGTTAAGAGCATATACTATTCTTGCAGAGTGCTTAAGTTTAATTCCCAGCATCCATATGAGGTGGCTCACAATGGTTCAATACCTCTATCCTTGGGGGCACCAGCACTCACATGAACATAATTAAATGTTTATAATTAAAATGTTTAAATATAATTAAATGTTTATAATTAAATGTTTATAAAATGTTTATAATTAAAATGTTTATAAAAGAGCCAGGGGTTGGGCAGTAGTGATGCACACCTTTAATCCCAGCACTTAGGAGGCAGAGGTAGGCGGATTTCTGAGTTCGAGGCCAGCCTGGTCTACAGAGTGAGTTCCAGGACAGCCAGGACTACACAGAGAAAACCTGTCTCGAAAAACCAAACCAAACCAAACAAAACAAAAGAGCCAGGTATGGTGGCACACACCTTTAATTTCAGCACTCAGGAGGCAGAGGCAGGCAGATCTCTTGAGTTCAAGGCCAGCCTGGTCTTACAGTAGGTTCCAGAATAGACAGAGCTACACAGAAAAACTCTGTCCCAAAAAACCCTATATGTATATATGTATATATATGTGTATATATATGTATATATGTGTATATATATGTGTGTGTATATATATATGTGTATATGTGTATAAATATGTATATGTAATGTATATATTACACACATACGTATATATTACACACATATATATTAGTGTGTGTGTGTGTGTGTGAATGAAGGTTGGGATATAGCTTAGTGGCCTAATGGATAGCTTGCCTAACATACATGAGACCTTGTGCATGATTCCTAACATAACATAAACTGGGTATGGTAGCACATGTCTATAATCCCAATCCTTGAGAGATAGAATCAGGACAAGAAGTCAGAAGTACAAGATCATCTTTGGCTACAGAAAGAGTTCAAGGCTAGCCTGGGTTACATGAGACCCTGTTCAAAAGAGAGGGGGAGGGGATCAAGAGAAAAGAAAAAGGATGAATATCTGTATCTAGCTGATTGCTAACAAGAGGATCATTAATGAGAAGAAACATTAATATTTATTGTGTGATTCTCATGTACAAGGCAGTAGTTTTCAGATTAAAACTAAGACTCTGCTAAGTCATGCCCAAGGTGCTCAACCAGTTGTTTATTATCAAGACCAAACTAATTCCAGATCTTTACTATGATACTACATGCTCCTGGAATAATGTGAGAATTTATGACTTGAGTAACCTAGGTTTTGACCCTAGAGTCAACCAAACCAATCATGAGGCTGGGGCACCATCGTCATCATCACTATTATTATTTAATTCATATGTAGCAATTTCAAACAAGATGGGAATAAATACATTACATCTGTAGGTCTGTACCTTGTTCAAGCTGAGCTAGCACAGCCTGATTGACCTGTGAGGCTGACTTCATAAGGTCTTCTAGCTGATTTTTCCTTAGCTGAGTCCCTGAGAACTCCTAGAATCCAGGATGAATAAGGAAATTCCCTCTATAGAAGGAAATCCTGATTTTCCTAAGAACTTGGCCAAAGGCTTATTGTCAAGTCCAAAGACAGAGTGACCTTCCATCTGGGCAGTGATTCTCTATGAAGAATTGTAACTGTAAAACAAGATGTTTAATAGGAAGCTCCTTTTATGACATCATCAGACAGATTGTAAAGTGAACTGTGAGACACTCTTAGAACAGCTGCCACTTTCGTGGGGGACCAAGAACAGCAGCTCTGAAAACAATGAGGGTAAACATTCATGCTTATTTGGGATCCTGAAAACAACCCCGCTGATAAAACATGGCATCTACCCAGAAGGCCACAGTCTATCAGGTGTACAAGACAAATAAAAATGGGTCCAAGGTAGCAGTTTCTTCGCACAGAGGGGCTGAGGTTACTACGTCCACTCCTCAGAGGGGACGTGGGTATTATTCCTCAAGCCAGCGAGCTGCTGCTGCTGTCTCCCTGAGTCCTTCTTCTATTCCTCCTCCTCCTTCCCAGAGAAGAACCGAAGCTGCTGCACCCACCACTCACCATTCAACATCAGACTACCCACGCTCTGTGTCCCCACAATCAGGGCCTGGCTTCTGTGCAGTCACCACTTCACGGGGAACTGAGACCCGAACAAGGATAGAGGCACCCCGCCATCACTCTCCTCATCACTCTCCTCATCACTCTCCACACCACTCTCCTCATCACTCTCCTCATCACTCTCCTCATCACTCTCCTCATCGAAAGAACCAGTCAATCCAGACTCTGTCCTCCCATCTCGCAGGAGTACATCGGAATGTCAGTCCAGTCAGGGAAGAGGCAACACGAAGAACTGAGAACAAGCCAGGGCGTGAGGTTGGCTACCATTCCTCTATGGCCTCTGATGCAAAATACCGTCACTTGTGTTTTACTAGAGAAAAAGAGGAGGACCCACCCTCCAAGGTCCAGAACCCCCAGGGGGTTAAAGTGCCCCGTAGGATTTCAGCTTACCCGAAGGATGAAGCTATACAAACAGAGCCCACCCGAAGGACTACTACAGAGGTCAAATCTTCAAGAAATATCTCTGTCCAAGAGCATGGCATTCGCATGGCTAATAACCCTCAGATAGTCATTAGAAAGATCCCTCCCCAGGAACCAGAAGTTGGTCACAGCTCAATACTTTCAGAACCTAAGACCTCACAAAAGAATGCAAAATTATCATCAGGCCTCAAACTTTCTGTCCTTAGAGATTTAGATGGGGCACACCGAGCTCCTCCTCCTCCTCGACCAGACCGTTCTGTCTGTATTGAGACCAAGCCCACCCCAAAGATTTTAATATCTGAAATGGAGCCCACTATGAGGTCCCCAACCCGAGAACGTGAGGTCGGACGCAAGGTGACCATCTCCCCAGGAAAACAGTCAATGCAGTCACCTCATCGTGTGACATGTCGAACAGTGTCTGAAGGAGGCTATAAGTCTCCCCTGTATTCAGAGCTTTCTCCAAAACCCTCCTGCACCCAAGCCCCCTCAGCCTTTGAGTTGACCCCTCGGCCTTTGCCCCCTCGGTCCTTACCTAGGTATGGGCCCGATTGCTCATGGTGGGCCTTACTGAATCCTAAAGTTGAAACGTCCCAAAACCAGTCACCAATATTTGATTTTGAACCTAAGTCACCTCCTCCCCTAGACCCTTTAGAGTCCTTTTATGAAATGGACTCAACCCCTTTCTGTGAGGACCTGATGTTCCAGAGAGACAAAGCAAGCCTACCACCATCCCCGAAGGATTCTTTATACCGAGTACCATTGACAGAAGTGCAAAAGACCCCGAAGTCCACCAGCAAACCACCCATTCAAGGGTTCAATGCTTTCTTCCTGGGTATGTGAAGAAGCAAACTGTCCAGCTGCAGCCCACATTTAGTGAAATGGGTTGGGATTGGCAGGAAAGCACCCTCTCTTCGTTCTGGGCCCCAAGGCTGCCTTCCTGCTAGTGCCAAAGTTGGTTCTATCTTTGAGCTCAGTGCTCCGTGCCTTGCCTGCCAGCTTCAGTGAGCTCCAAGCTGCTGACATCAGTGCAGATGGTTAAATCTGGAGTTGAGCATTGACTTTTAACAGGCATTGCAGCTTAACTCTTCGTGGAAGGTAGAGAATGGACTGCAGGGTCAGAAGTGGATTCCTCAGAGTGGAAATAAAGAGCCAGGGTGAGGGCTAGTGAGGCTGTTAAAAACGAACAGGAGCCTCAGGTAAATGCTCTGGTTTGAAAGTAGAGTAGTTGGGGCACACATGGGCTGGGTCTCAGGCTTCCAGGAGGCAGAGAGTGTGAAAATGCACAGAGAAGGTGGAAGAGGGACAGCGGGCATGTGGTACCCAGTCCTAGGTGGGAGGAGAGTGAAGAGGGTCAGGAGCTAAGAAGACTTTCTGGTGGAGGCATAGAGAGAGGATGACATTCCACACACAGGAAAAAGCAAGTTTCTGTTACTTTCAGATGTTTCCGAGGAAACGTACAACCGGATCCTCTGGTGGCTGAAAGGTCTGTGTTTTCCCTTCTGGGGGTGGGGGCGGGGGCGGGTGGAGGGTGTTGTGAAAGGCTTGTGGGGAGGGTAAGAAGACAGGTGATGGGGTGGCCTCCATGTCTGTCCTGTACTTGAAGTCTGTCAGGAAACTAAATGGCTAGGGGTTAGACGTAAAAGAGCGATAATTCTCTTTTTCACCTTAAATTCCAATGCTAGTCATCCCTTTGGGAATGTGAACCTTTTTCATTTTCAGCAGTCTCCTTCTAATGAGAACTCACAACTGGGAAGGTGAACAATTCAAGTCCTGTGGTCTTACCTACCATAGATTGGGTTTTTGTTTGTTTTTGAGACAAGGTCTTGTTATATAGCCTTGGCTAGCCCTTGGCTAGCCTTGACCTTTCTATGTAGACCAGATTGGACTTGAATACATACAGATCTGTCTGCCTCCAGAGTGCTTGGACTAAAGATGTGTGCCACCTGCTTCTAAGATTTAATTTATTTGATGTGTATGGGTCTTTAGCCTATGTATCTCTGTGCCCATGAAGGCCAGAAGAGGGCGTCAGATACCCAGGAACTGGAGTTACACTTGTGAGCTGCCATGTAGTTGCTGGGAATTGAACTTGGTTCCTCTGCAAGAGTAGCCAGTGCTCTTAACCCCACTAATCATGTGTTTTAAGGGAAAGTCACCAAAACATGACAACCCACTTTGAAGTCATGCCCATTGTTGAATCCCCAATGATTCAGGTTAAGGGTTCAGAACTCTCCTCAAGCTCTCCCTCACTTGTTGCCCTGGTAGGATCTCTAGGCCAACTCAACGGCTCACACCTCCCCCCCCACCCCACCCCCCCAAATACCAGCAGGTCTTGCCTATGTCTCTGGAATCGTTAACACTGTCTCATATCCTTTGCTCCTTTTTATGCTTGGCCACTGGTGGCACAGGAGCGTGGGGATCAGACCTCTAAGAGTGTGTCTTGGTAGCATAGAGTTCTTGCTGTAAGAATTATGGCGTGATAAGCCCTTGTCCTATTTTTTTTCTTTTTGTTGTTTTTTTTTTCTTTTCTTCTGTTTTCTTTTCTTTTTCTTTTTTATTCCTCTTCCTTGTCCTATTTATTTATTTATTTATTTATTTATTTATTTATTTATTGGTTTTTCGAGACAGGGTTTCTCTGTGTAGCCCTGGCTGTCCTGGAACTCACTCTGTAGACCAGGCTGGCCTCGAACTCAGAAATCCACCTGCCTCTGCCTCCCAGGTGCTGGGATTAAAGGCGTGCGCCACCACCGCCCGGCCCTTGTCCTATTTATTAATGGGACACAGGACAGGGCTTTGGATGACATTTTGGAGGAGGAAAGTGCCCTGTGTACACACTCCAATCCCGAGTTCTTCTCCCTTTTGGAGGGCCTGGCCTGTGTGAGTTGCTTTATGTATAAAGCACTTAACATGGTGCTTGGCATCGTTAACACTCAGTAAATGGTAGCTGCAGTTTTTTAGGCCATTTGGGGCCCTAGGAAGGGGCTTGGGCTGGACTATTCCCATGTCAACTAGCCATCTTTAGTAACACACTCTTTTTCTCCCTCATGTTGACACTTCCTGAATTCCATTTGTTGCCCGCCTCCGGAAATGCCTGGCTGCTGCTTCTTTGTTTTGACAGATGAGGAGGTAAGAATCCTGATGGGATATGACTTCTAGTCCAGGGTCCCAACCCCTTATCTACTCCTGTCCTCTGATAGGACGGATGTGGAAGGAGACAGAACTACACGTGGTTGGTAGGTTGTCCACTTCGTAGAAGGGCACTGTGCAGGGGCATTTGTACAAAATGTCACATGAGCTAACGTTGCAGCTTTGAAGACAAAGTGTGGAGATCTTCACCCAGTGCTCCAGGGGAAGACTGGGCAGCTATGGGAGCCCATTTCCCATCTGGCTCTTCCCTCTCCTGCCTAGGGCACTTCAGAAAGGGGTCGCCTTTCTGGGTTACACACTATTTGAGTCCTCAGGTTGGAGAAACATTAAGTGGGCTCTGCCCTTGGCAGTCCTGTGTCCTAAATTTGTCAGTGTCCTGATTTTGCAGTATGTTGACTGTTCCCTTAAGTACTTGTGCTCCTCTTGGTCCGATTCTGATAAGATGGTCAAAGCTCTTCCGCTATCCACTCTTTGACCACATTCCTCTCTTAACCCAAATCCGAGCAAAAATCTCTAGTGAGTCCCATTCATGGCTGGCTGACCCGGGATGAACAGTTGACTTGAGATAGAAACGAGGGGGTACAGCAAGAGCTCAGATAACAACAGCTGGAGGGGAGGTGTCCAGGAATGCAGCTGCCACCCCGTCTGCCGCAGGCCCTGAGCTCAGCTGCAGGTGGGAGAAGGCACTCGGAGAGATTATTTCCAAGCAAAGCAGGAAGTCCCTCTTTCCTCTACTTTCCTCCAGTCCCATCCTGTTGCTTCATTCCATAGATGGTTTTTATTCAGATGTCTGATACTCTGCTAGCCACTAGTACACACACACACACACACACACACACACACACAGAGTCTCTCTCTCTCTCTCTCTCTCTCTCTCTCTCTCTCTCTCTCTCTCTTCTTTGAGATACTGACTACAGGAATGGAGAGATAAGACATGGACAGGGAAAAAAAACAATATATAAATAGATACTAGTCTGTGCTTGGATATCCAAACAAACAACAGGCTGAATGAATGCTCTTGATGGGGCTTAGGAGATGGGATGCCAGGAGGAGGGGAGTACAGAGTAGCTACAGCTTCCTTTCCGAGGCCAGAGGGAGATATCCTAATAGATACCTTAATACAAAGCTATAACTTTGAAAGGGGTACTGTTTTCTTCAGTTCAAGATTTAATGCCTGTGACTAAGCAGGCTTCTCTCCATCCTTCCCACCCTCACCCCCTTTTCTGTGCATCTTGTTTTAGTTTAGGAAGTCAAAAGTTCTGGCAGCAGAATGACTTCTTCCCAAAATAGCTCTTATCCTGTCTGGATAATTACAGCTCTTCAGCCCTGTTCAGTAGCAAAGCTGCTCCCCAGAAGCTAGGAAGAGAGGTTCTCAGGCAGCTGGGCCGGGGTCTCCTTTGGCTCTCTAGAGGTAGGGTTTAACGTAACCCTCAAGCAGGCCCAGGATGGAGACTTGTGGTCCTGCTGTACAAGGACCCTGGTTCCTCTGATTTGGGAGTGCTTTGACCATAGATAGAGACTGTACCAGATTCCATTCCCAGCAGGAAGTCTCTAGTGGCTCAACCTCAGTGGCTGGCCCATGGAAGGCTGCATTTGTTACTGAATACTCAACTGTGAACCCTCCAGGTCCACAGCTATGGAGAATACTGAACTTCATAAGCCCCTCTGGGTCTGCAGCTATGAATAACGCCAGATTCTGCCAATGACTTGGTTAATCTCGAGGCCCTTTTGTCTAGGAGCAGGGTTGAGAAGTGCTTTTCACCCATGGATTGGGATGATAGGGGTTGGAATCTCCCCAGAGAAGACGGGACTAACCTAAGGGAGCATTCTTATCTAGTATGTACTAGCAGATCTCAACAAGAAGTGGGTCAGGGAAGCTGCCTTCTCCTTTGGCCCCGGGATTTCTGGAAATAACACATCTTTTAATAAGACAGGCTGCAATGCCTCTGATGGATGGGGTACTCGAGCCCCCAGATCACTTGCCTTCAGGTACTAGACCTCCTGGCCTCTGGATGTGACTTCTCGGGCTATCAGAAGATGAGGTGGTTTCCTTCTTGCTGCATCTATCAATTATGTAAGAAACCAGTGCTGGAAATTAGGGCAGTTACCAGAGGAGGCCATCTCAGTGGTACTCAAGGCAGACTTGAAATGTCTTCAGGGTCACCCAGGGTCGTTTGATCTCAGAAGGAGAGGGTTGTCAGATTCCTGTTGATTTCTGAACCCTGGGGGAGCTCTGCTCTGAGGCACCTTGTTTACAAAGGAAAGCCCCTAGTCTCTTAGGAACCCAGGAGTGTCTGCATTCATGAAGGAGGTTCAGAATCCTACAATGTGAACTATTTGAAAGGAATCCTGGGAACTCTCTTCCCACTCTCCTCAGTCCTCTTGCCTTGTATAGAGTAGTGGTTCTCAACCTTCCTAATGCTGGGGCCCTTTAATACAGTTCTTCATGTCGTGGTGACCCCCAACTATAAGACTATTTTTGTCTCTACTTATAACTGTAATTTTGCTATTCTTATGAATTGTAATATAAATATCTGTGATGTCTGATGGTCTTAGGTAACCCCTCACGACCCACAGGTTTAGGACAGCTGCTCTATCTGGTGGTTGGAAGCATAGAGCAATGTGGGTGAAAATGAGGCAGGGTACCTCAGAAGGCTTTTCACAGCAGCTTGGCCCCACTACACAGCCTCTTCCCCTATCAGGTGGCACATCGTTCATTTGTACCTATTATGGGTAGTCACTTCTGGAGCAGGATGAACAGCTAGCTGGTGACTTCTGGCCATGGCTCACTAATTTGGGGACAGGTTAGGTTGACCATAAGGGTTTATTACTGAAAGTCCTGCTTTTCATGAACAACCCCAAAGTTGTGGAATGGTCCATTTCAGCATCAGCCTCTGGATGTGGAGCTGAGGGACAGATTTCGCAGCCTCACTGTAAGACCTGGGCAGCTGGCTCTAAACCCTATTGTAATAAGGGCAGGAAAATGTGATTCCTCTCTGGCTTTGATGGTGGCACTGAAGCAGCTAAACTTCCTTAGTTTTCTGTTGTCAAAATAATCCCACACAGGCACATACATCTTGGACTTCCTGGTATATGTTTTTCTTCTTTATTTACCTAATTTATGTGTGTGGGTATTTTTGCCTGGAAGTATGTCAGTGTCCCACATTTGTACCTGGTACCCCGGGAAACCAGAAAAAGGCATCAGGTCATTGGAACTGGAGTTACATAGCTGTGAGCCACCATGTTGGTGCTGGGAATTGAACCTGGGTCTGGAAAAGCAGCCAGTTCTCTTATGCATCAAGTTACATCTCCAGACCTCCCCGAGCCCATCGGTGTTCCTTGAAAAGCTAACTGCTCTCCTGACTGGACTCTATTTCCAATACTTTCACTTAGAGTATTTTAGTGACGTCTGAGGTGATGGTTTTAGTAAGGAGAAAGACAGTGGGCTCAGGTAGAGCAGGAAGGTTGGCTTCAGGGGGCCAACTTGAATGAGGAAGTGAGGAATAAAACTCTTCCTTCCAGAAGCCATTCTGACAGCGAAACTCTTCAGTCCAGAAGCCATCCTGACAGCTGTTCAGCCAGAAGGCCGCTGTCATGATCAGTGGAGCCAGCCATGTCCCTTCACCCTCTGCCCAGCTGCCTTTGGTTCAGCTGCTGGGAGGGGACCAGAGAGACAGCTGCTCCTCAGGGGTGGACAATCCTTGGAGGAGGGGAACAGAATGTGAGTAATGTCTCTTAGTTCCTGAGAGAAGCCCCAGCACTCAGACTTGACCTGGAGGGGCCAGTCTCTTCCTTGGTACAGCCACCATCGTCAAAAGTCATCTAAAATGATCTCTGTAGTGGCAGTTGTTGGGAATTTGTATTGGTCGGTCTAAAGTGCAAGACCTGAAAAGCTGACCTACAGGTGGCAGCAACATATTCCAACGTCACTTTAAGGCACTACTCTGGCATTCTCTGCTCCCATCTCTCTGTACCCATCACACGCAGGCACTCCTAATCCTCTGGAGGGAAAACATGTGAACTAGCCACAGTTGGCAGCAGCTGGTTTGGTGTTGCTAATGTCCTCACTTGCAGATATAATAGCTACTGCTCACTTTAGTGCCTTTACCTTCTCATGTTACTGAATATATTTCTAGCAACCTGTGGCGTAGACATTTTTTTTTCTCCTTGCTTCACGGATGAAGAAACTGAGGGTCTGAGCTTGTTTGTCAAAGCTGAGAACACTAAGGAATATCCCATTCTACTGCCCCACAGTGTGGTACAGACACTCCTCTGTAGCCGCATCTTCCTATAAAGTAAGTTCTCAGCATTTCAGAATGTCAGGAATGGTAAAGGGAAGGGTATTTCTGAGGGCAACAGTCACGCCTTCGCATGTGAGGAAGCCTGTGCTTGGGAGCAGACAAAACGAAGGACAAGGGCTGGGTCAGTGAAGTCTAGACCCTGAAGGCTTGCCTGTGCACTAAAACCAGAACGGAAAATTAATTAGTGCACTGTTTTAGCCAGTGCGTATTGATTAGCCAGCTCCTGGGGGCAGGGCCTTGTTACTGTCACATGACAGATTCTCTATTCCCAGGATAGAAGTCAGCAGAGGTTAAAATGGAAGACACATTCCAGCCCCCCTAGGGGTTTTGCTTAATTTGGGAGAGAACTGTATACAGACAGGTCACTTGAAAGGGCGTGGACATCAAGGACAAACAAAGTCTAGTGAAATGAGTCAGCAAGCCTTCTAGCACAGAAGCAGTTAGCCAGGGTGGGGGAATACTTTGACTGGGCCTGACAAATACCTTGGTAAATCAGTTTCCATAGACTGCAGGGTATAGAGTCCATGCCCTTAAAAGCCGAGGAGGTATTGAAAGGGAGGCTGGGAAGCTAGGAGAGTCAGACCAGTCAGGGAGTGATGATGTCAGAAGGCATGCCAGGCCCTTCCCACCTGGACCTCCTGTGATGGAGATTCCTGCTTTATCAAATGGTTGGCCTTTGGCACCTTTCGAGCTTCGGAGCTGCTCTCTTCGCATAGCCACATAACTGGTGTCACCCACATCTCTGGCCTGTTCCAGAAATGTGGAAGCTGAGGCAGCAGCTGGGGGTGGGGTGAAGGGTTGGGGGGGTTTAAGGGAGTTTTGTTTTTTGCTTCTGTACAAACTTACTGAGTTTTCCTTGAAAGACACACCCCAGCAGTTTGGCTCCACCAGAGCTCTTGACTGTATCATCAGTAAGTCATTCATTTGTGGCAGAAGGGAGACACTTACTAGTTCTTGAACCACTTATGGGAAGTGGCTACAGAGAGGCCTGCTGCCCCCCTGTCTTACACGAATGTAGGTGTATACATGTACATGTGGAAACCAGACCAGAGTTCAGCCTTGGGTGTTGTTTCCCAGGACAGCCGTGCACCTTGTTTTCAGACAAGCTCTCTCACTGGATCCTGGGGCTTACCAGTTAGGTAAGGCTGGCCAGCCAGTGAGCTCCAGAAATCCACCAGTCTTTACGTTCCTCATGCTGGGATTACAGTAGGTCACCACACCCAGCTTTTATATGGATTCTGAAGATGAAGTCCAGGTCTTCCAGCTCG
Organism: Arvicanthis niloticus; assembly: GCF_011762505.2. Classification (NCBI taxonomy): domain Eukaryota; kingdom Metazoa; phylum Chordata; class Mammalia; order Rodentia; family Muridae; genus Arvicanthis; species Arvicanthis niloticus. Next base: position 34,580,549 of record NC_047663.1, on the reverse strand, counting down.
CACTGAAAGCACTCTGTAGACTGAGCTACATCATCCCCAGGTCTGTTTGCTTTGATACAGATGTATTCCCACTCCCACCCACTTGACTAAGAAGACTGATGATGTATCTTACTGATGATGCATCATTCAGGTGTGTGCTGGTGGCCTGAGGCTCTGTGTAGCCTAAGGTTGACTCTCAGATGGTACAGCCACCTCAGGGAGCTGCTTCTGTAGATTTCCAGCAGCACTGGAGTTCCCCTTTTGTGTCCTTGTTTTTCTGGGTGCAGCTTGAGATCTCCTGTCTATCACAAACCTTTATCTGGGACCTATGTATAACTTCAGAGGGTCCCCCTCTCCCCCCACCATATCCCTCAGGGTCTCTTCATGGCTAAACTTGTGCCTTTTTCCCATCTGCCTCTAAGGCCGATAGAAGCATACAGCACATCTCCATCCACACTGCACCTATGTTTAGAAAGCCTGAAGGAACGGTTAGAAACTTAGAAACCTTCTAGTTTTATCGCCTTAATTTCAGGGGTTGGAAGCTGAAGCCTTGAGGTGAAGTGCGTTGCCTGAGGTCTCCCAACTAGAAAGGGTTCTCCTCAGCTGGCTTGCTAACACTTGTACTGAGAGAGTGATAGCTGTGGAGCTTGGCTTTGCCTGAAGCATATTCAGGCAGAGGCCAGTCAGTCAACCTGCCCTTGGGGAAGGGCTTTTGGGGGTCAGGGAGGGACACGTTTCTGGAAACTTTCACAAGAGCCTGACCAGTTCAGCCCCTACTTAACTCAGGAAATCCCTTCCCAACTCCCCGTTCCCAAGAATCTACCTTTAGCTAGCTGCTGCTCTGACCCTTCTGACCTTCTAATGCTCCCAAAGCTGCTGGGGCGTTAGTCCCATTGCATTTCATCTGCTAGTTGGAGGAATGGCCTCCCTTGCTAGTTATGCTCGGCTGGCCTTTCCAGAGGCCCTCCCCACTCTGCCTTGCCGCAGGCAAGGCTCACCTTCCCTCTCAGAGCCATTCTGCCTCTTCCGTCCTCCCTGCCAGCAGATGATCTCTGGATAATTTATGCAGTAAATCCTCTTTAATCTTTAATCTGGGGTCTTGAACAAAAGGAACCTGCAGTTAACCTGTGTCTTTTTCACAGCTTGCGTGGAGGTGGGGAATATCTGACATTTCCCTCATAGGAGGTGTAGTGTGGGTATGAGCAATGAGTAACTTGGATGTTCAGTCAGCTCACTCCCCTAAATCCTTGTTGAATCTGGGGGGCGGGGGTAACTAATGCTCGCTCTCCAACTCTTGCCACAACTCGCCCTTCCTGTGCCAAAGGCAACCTCTCTTCCAGGGATGCCAGGTGGGCTGGTTTATTTTTCTGTGGGAACTGACTCGAGTTCCTGCGGTCCAACACTGCCTGGAGAGACTATTCTAGAAAAAGCAGTTGCACAGCGCAGCCCTGGGCTTCAGAAGCTCACGCAGGCACCCGTCGCGGCTGCAGAGGTACAGGCCCCGCCCCAGGCCCGACTAGCCCCGCCCCACCCTGCCACCAGCGGACCGCACTCTTGCAAGGCTAGTGGGGGCCCCGCGGTGCAACGAGGTCGGCGCGCAGCTCGCACCACGGGTGGCTGGGGCGCTGTCCAGGAGGAGCTGGCCCGGCTCGGGCTGCAACCATGGTAAGGAGAGAGGACAGCCGGAAACACAGGGCCTGCCACTCCCGGGTTGTTCCGAGGGGATACTCGGAGCTGCAGCCCTGGCTGGGCAGGGCGGGAGGTACTGTCCCCGGCTCCGGGTTCAGACAAGGCACTGCTGGTGCTAGGAGCCGCATCGCCGTTCTCAAGTTATTCCTAATGAGCGGAGCTGTTTTGAGCCGGGCGCGACCCCCAGGGTGCTGCCCAAGGTCTTGGGGGAAGGAATAGGTCAGTTTTGTAGGAGGTGCCTGCTGGTAGCTTCTGGTGCTGGAGAGGACCGCATTGATAAGGATAGTAGGGGGTCCCTGCCCGTTCTGAAATCAGCTTGTGTTACCTGGATGACCCTTCCTCACCTACCTGGGATGCAGAGACTAGCACCAACTTCTCTTGGAAAACACAGAGGAAATCCGTAAACACTGCCAGGCTCACTAAAAGGAATGATGACAGAATGGCCCACATCCCTTGGACCTTTCTCAGAGAGGAAGAGACAGGTCCAGTGTCCTATTGTACAGGGGTGTGATCAGCTCTATCCCTTTGCCTCCTGGTCCAGAACCATGAGAAACATTTCTCCTGCTGCGTCTACCCTGTCCCTGCAACTAGGTCCTTCTGCAGTATGTGGGGGTTGGTGGTTGGTTGGTTGGGGGGGGGGGGGGACTCATTTCTGCCACCTGCCTGTGAGAAGACAAGCTGTAACCCCAGATAAAAGTTTTCACCCTTGGTTCTGATGATGCCAGCTCCTCTGCTGTTGTCCTGCCAGAAACACAATGTATTGGGGGGGGGGGGGGGGAGTGTCAAGGCTTCCAAGCCACACACCAGCTTCTTCTTCCAGACCTTGCCTTCTGCATGGGGAGACACAAGCTGTTTACAACAGGAGGGGATTGGTGATCAGCCCACAGGGCAGGATGTTGGCTGTGAGCAGCTGCCAAAAGGGAACTCTCTGGGCCCTGTGGAATCAGGAACCAGCTTTCAGGTCTAGAAAGGCCACCCTTTCGGGCTTTCGTCTCTCAAGCTGTGTCTAGGCAGAGGCCCAAGTTTTGGCCAGGAAGTGTTAGTGACCCTATGACCTACTCAAAGGGGGTTCCTGGGAGAGGCCAAGTTGTGCTTGTCCTTATCCCAGTTCCCCAACCTTCTGCCCACATGGGAGATGGACAGACTGATTGTTCTAAGATAGAAGCCTGGGGGAGCACTGATTATCCCCAGTGCTAAACCCAGCAGGAACGGGGTGGGAGGGCTTTTTCTGCCACACACTAAGTTCAGTTCAACTGAGGTCTTTGGGCTTTCAGCTTGGCTGAGGCCACCCTGCTCTTTTCTAGCTAAAGATACCCCACACCACCCAAATGTCCAGTTTGATACCTCCGCACTCACAACCAGCCAAAGGCTTGGGCTGACCGGTTCATGTCGGGCCACACTTTTCTGTGCTGTGTCTTGCCAGCGGAGGAGGTCAGTATCCTAGCTCCTTTGGAAATGAGTGCGGGAGACCTCCAGCCGAGGAGCTCTAGGAAGTTTGGATTTCCACATGAAAAGAATGACAGGACGCTATTAATGACCAGTCTGTGACTTGAGAGGAACTTCAGCTTCAGATCAGCTTGAGGTGTTTGTTCCTTGGGAGTGCTTCCTCTCCTCAGTTGTTCTGGGAGAAATGAAAGCCAGGGAGGGACTGTAAAGCCCTAAAACTGAGAGATTATTCAGGCTCACAAAAGGTTTTTCCTCAACAACCAGAAACACTGGCCTCCTGACTCCTAGTGGATGCTCCATCTGTACCCCCCCCCCAAGACCCCTCAATTGGTCTCTGAGATGCCAGCCTTCTTTGCTTTGAACCCATGGTCCTTAGAGACCAAGTGCTCTACTGATTTTGTGGAAAAGACAAGGTAGTGGGTCATAGGTCTTCGTGAGTACAAAGTTCGTGTATCTTTGGATGGCTGGAGTCCATGGAGCAAAGACTCCTTTGTGGCTGGGGTTCCCTGCAGAGAAATCTAGCAGCAGTTTTCTGGACAATGGGACAGCAGCTTCTTCTGGTTCAGAAAAAAAAACAAAAAAACAAAACAAAACAAAACAAAAAACAATGGGAAACCTGGGAAGAAGTGTGGGGCCATTTCCACATTTCCATGGAACCTATATGCAGGGGATTATTGGGCATCCCCACCCCCACCCCCTTTTTTTTTTAGCTTTGCTTAAAGTTAAGGCAAAAGATGGAAGGGCTTGGAATCTTTGGACCTTGGTTGGCCTTCTCGATGTACTGATGGGCCGAGTCACCTTAGGAATCTATGTCCCAGTCCTCAGGCAGTCTTCAGTGTCCTTAGGGGTTAATAGGAGAAGCTAAGTGGATCAAGCCTGTGCTGCAGACTTGTTGGGAGGTTGGTGCTGTGCCCACCAGGGTAGGAAGCAGGCAGATGCCACGGGGCAGCCAATCAGAGGAAGAGGGAGCTGCAGAGGATCTAACTGACCCTGCTGCAGCTGAGCCATCCTTGGAGGGTGGGAGCCCAGGGGAGAGGAGGGGAGGGGAAGGGAGAGGAGGGGAGGGGAGGGAGGAGAAGAACATTCCACGGAGACAGAGTGGGGTCAACAAAAAAAGGGGAAGGAACAAACCAGGACGCCAGATGACAGCAGGAGCATCAAGGCAAGCCTGTTTCAGTGGGAGGACCTTTGCCTGGAGATAAAGTTAGACCTAGAGCTTGCTGACGGGGGTCTCAAGTGTGGGCCATGGACCATTCATTGGAATGGCAAGGGAACTCCGTCCCCGAGGATGGGACTGAAACTGGGGTAAGGTGGTGCTCCGGGAGATGGGGAGACTTAAGTGGTCTTCCACTTGGTACCTGCATAGGGGCTCAGAAGTGGAAAAGGGTTTGGTCCCTGGCAAAGCTGGAGGAGGTGGATAGACAGATGGGCAAAGAACCTAGTGCCTCAAACTCCTTGTCTGGAGTCCTTTGGCTTTCCCCGTGCTGACGTACCATCAGGTCCAGCAAGGAAGATGGTGATGCTGGGATCTTGGTGGCTCTGCCAGAAGACTCTGTGGGCTTGGGATTTCCATCAGTGCTTCCCAGTCTTCAGTGCCCCAGAGAGAACACAGTCTTTTCTCAAATGCTCAGCAAGGCCCCCAGATCAACTTCTGGGTCACCACGGCATGGTGCAGGGAGATTTTCCAGGATTCCCCAGACTCATTAGCTGCCAGACAACAAGAGCCACTCCGTCCTTTCTCTGCTGCTGTATAGTTAATTTAGCCAGGCTGGGACACTCGAGAGTGAAAGGGGCAACAGTTAATCATTCTGCTAGGCCAACAAGCATAAACGGGGTTGTATGGTTAGCCTGTTGGCCCTCAGATATAATGGGCATGGGGAGCCATAGTCAGCCTTGTCTTGGCATAGTCTCTTGGGGGCACTAAGGTCCACACGCTGGTTCCCGTTTCCTCTCTCCTGTCCGAGCAACCCCTGAAGACTGATGACCAGCAGGTGTAGGGATCTGAGTCATACAAGACTCTCCCTTCTAACCTCCCCTTCTCTGTCTCTTCTAGCATAAACCTGGCAGTGTGCATGTCTGTCCCTTTCACTTCTGACCTTCATAAAATGGTGCTATGCAGGAAGGCTGGGGTTGTCTTACCTCTCCTGCTTTGGCTGAGGCTTCACAGTGGTCCAGGGTAGCCCCGCTGGCTTGGCCAATCCCCAGACGGTGACTCAGCCTCTGCAGCTGGCCCTTGTCCATTGTCTGGGGGTGGCACGTGGGTGTTGTGAGGCCGAGATGAGCCCAGCACTGCCAGGCACCCCACAAAGAATGCTGACCCCCAAAGGAGAGGGGAAACTCTTATGAAGCTTATGGCTATGGGGGAGCTAAGGGCAAGAATAGGGGGAACCACTTGACTTCCATGAGGAGGGTGGAACATGCTTCTGCAGGGAAGCCAGCCAGTTCTCTTCTCGGCAACCCCATTCGTGGTTCCTAGATGAGGCCATAACCCTTCCTGTACTGCTGAGTTCAGGAAAAATGGGCCCGTAGGCAACTAAGGGCACCCTCTCCTAGATGTCGCTGCCCACGTATGGCACATGTTTAGAGCAGGAGGTCTAGCCATACATCCCGCAGCCTTCCCGGGCCTTTTTGGTGTTTCCTTTATAATCGATCACCTGGCTGTTCCTGGCTGCCCTCTGTATTTAGCATCCGCTGGGCAGGAGGAAGGTGTTACTCTTCAGTTCTGGGGTTTAGGCCGACGTTGGGCATGGTTCACCAGCTAGAGTACGAGTAGGGTCAGTGGTCTAAAGCCTGGGCAGGAAGCCTAGAAATTAGTACCTGTAGTAGAATTTGCACCTAGCTCCCCAGATCCCTGACCAGTAGTGACAGGCACTGAACCATCTGCTGGCTTTTTATTTACCTGGAGGACAAACTCCCTCCCCCCACCCTGCCCACCAGCACCCCTACCCTCTTCTGACTCTGCACCCCTCTTGAGCGGCACACTTGAGTCTTTTGGCCTCTGCTCCTCCTCCTCTTTCTTTGCTTGCTTCTGGGACCGCTGCTGGCCCCTGATTAGGGCAGACTGACCTCCAGCAGTGGTGGCCTCGGTGATGACCTGCTAGGAACACAGGGCTTTGTAGGGCTGGAGTCTGAGGCCCTTTCCAGTCTCTTGGGGCTTGGGGAAGCTAGTGAGCAGGTGTGTGCGGGGCTAGGTGTGAGCACAGCTAGGTGTGAACAAGGCTAGGTGAGGTGTGAGCACATCCTCTGGCTTTGCTGCTGTTTCTTTTAACTACAGGTACTTTCCTTCTTTCCTTTTCACCTTTTGTCTTTTGCCTTGATCTTCCCATCCTGCCCCCTTCTGCCATTCCCACCTCCTCTACCCCAAACCCCTAGATCAAGCACTTCCTGGAGGACAGCACTGATGATGCTGAACTGAGCAAGTTCGTGAAGAATTTCCCAGGAAGTGAACCCTACCACGCAGCGGAGTCCAAGACAAGGGTGGCCAGGCCCCAGATCTTGGAGCCAAGGCCCCAGAGCCCAGACCTCTGTGATGATGACATGGAGTTTAGAGCCACCATGTGGCCCCAGCCCTCTGACAATCAGCAGCACTTCTGTGCCCCAGCCCCTCAAAGCCCTTCCTCCAGGCCCCGCAGTCCATGGGGCAAGCTTGATCCCTATGATTCCTCTGAGGTAGAGACTCCACTGCCTTTGCCACTCAGTGGGTGGGTGCTGAAAGGCTGAGGGAGGGCAGAGAGAGCCTGGGGTAGGTGTGTGGTTGTGTGCATTAACTGTGTCAGGAGAACTTTTCTATTCTGCATCAGCCCCAGCTCTGTGGTTTCTGCCGTGAAGGCATTGGAAACTCATAGTAACAGTAGGAACTGAAGCCCTGTCCAGAGGCCTCGGATGGGAGCTCAGACGATGAGGCAAAGACCTAGAAGAGGAAGGCTAGTGACAGAGCTGCTTCTCACTCTGATGCATTCTGTCTCCTGTCCACTAGGATGACAAGGAGTATGTGGGCTTTGCAACCCTCCCCAATCAAGTCCATAGGAAGTCTGTGAAGAAAGGCTTTGACTTCACACTCATGGTGGCAGGTAGGAAGGGTCGAGGCTGGAGTGGGCATGGGTGTTTCTGGTGGATTTGATGTGTGTGTCTGAAGAGTGCATGGGGAGGGAAGGAATGAGCAACAGATGGCGCTGTCCTGTTTTGAGAAGTCACATAAAGCATGGCTGAAAATGCAGATTCTGGAGAAGAAGATGTGCTTGGCTAACAGTTTTCTAGACTTTCCCCCTTCCCTTGCTACCTTGAGCAGTCTCTTGGCTTCATTCAATCAAGAGGGCTGTATAAGTTTCCAGCTCTGAAATACTGTGCTTTGGTCGATCTAGCTCTCCTTGGTAAGGCAGCAGTTTGTCCCAGATCTTGAACAGGTGAACCTTACCTTCTGAGTTGGTGCCTCTGTCTTCTCTCCCATCAGGAGAATCTGGTCTGGGTAAATCCACTCTTGTCAACAGCCTCTTCCTCACTGACTTGTACCGGGATCGGAAACTGCTCGGTGCCGAAGGTAAGGAAAGGAGAAAGAAGCTGAACTCCCTATAGGTGCTGGAGATGGGGCCGCCTTGGCATGTAGAAGCCCTGGGCTTCCCTGAGAAATATATGGCTTCTTTCCACAGACCTGGCAAGTTCACCAGCCAGCTCTCTAAAGACCTGGGTGCTGTGCTGGGCGTGGTGGCACATGCCTTTAATTCCAGTACTCAGGAGGCAGAGGCAGGCAGATCACAATGAATTCGAGGCTAGCCAGGTCTACAGAGAGAGTTCAAGGCCAGCCAAGGCAACCTTGTCTTTGGGGGATAAAAAGATTTGGGTGCAAAGGCAGGGCAGGGACCAGAATCCCAATTTTTGTGTGAGTTTCTGACCCCTAAAGGATTCCAGGAATCCAAGAAAAAAGCCTGGAGCAGAGGAGAGGCTGGGGCCAGAGCCAACAGCCACCGGCATTTCCTGTGTTGGGAAATGTGTTTTTTGCTGGTTCCCAGGGAACAGGCCTTCAGGCGCCTGGGGGTGGAAAGGGAGGCTGTCTGGGCAGCAAAGCTAGCTGGGGTGGGCTTTTTGGGGGACCTGGGCAGGACCATGGCCCTTGTCTTTGCCTCAGTTTCCCTCTTTTCCAGAGCGCATCATGCAAACCGTGGAGATTACTAAGCATGCGGTGGATATAGAAGAGAAGGGAGTAAGGTTGCGGCTCACCATTGTGGACACGCCAGGGTTTGGGGATGCAGTCAACAACACAGAGTGGTATGTCTGACCAAGTACAGCCCCAGCTGCCCTTGTTCCACCCACGTACTGGATGCATTTACACAGGTCACACTTGGTCACAGACATAGTCATATTTGCTAGGAGGAAGAGGTCAGTGACCTTATTGGACAGCTGGGTTCCTTTAGCCGGACAGCTGTCTATTCTGTAGGAGTGAGAGATAAAGGACTGGGATGGATGGTTTTGTTTACTTTTGAGGCACTCTTACTATGTAGCCCCAGCTGGCCTGGAACTTACTATGTAGGCTGGGCAAGGCTTGACCTCAGAGATCTGCCTCCCAAGATCTCGGATTAATTTTTTTAAGGTTCTTGCTGTATAGCCTGGGACTTGCTGTGTAAATCAAGCTAGCCTTGTACTCAGGGTTTTTTTTGCATTAGCCTCCCAAGTGTTGGGACTGCAAGCCTGTGCTACTGTGCCTACAGCTCTCTGATGTGAAGACACCAGTGAAAAGCCTCAAAAGAGCAAACGCCTGTGAGCACGTGTGGGTGCAGTGTGAACACTACCATCTTTCCTTCCTTCCTTTCCTCCAGTTATTATTTTAGATGCTAATAGAGCTTGTTTAAGGGGAAAGAAAGGGAGGCGTGAAGGAAAGAAAAGAAAAAGATCGTGGAGGGGGGGGGGAGGGAATCAGCAAAGAAATGCCAAGCGGCACTGCTGCGCACCACGTCAGCCCTGTATTCGGGAGCTGCAGGCAGGACCAGTTCCAGGCCAGTCTCAACCATGAAGCCTGGCTTATATGAGATTCTGTCTCAAAAAAAAAAAAAAAAAAAAAAAAAAAAAAAAAAAAAAAAAAAAAAAAAAAAAAAGAAGAAGAAGAGTGAGGGGGAGGGATGGAAGGAAGAAGAAAAAGAAGGAACTCCAGGAGGAGGCTTTCAGGCTAACAAAAGAAAGGCAGTTTTGACACGTGCATCACACAAGCACATACATACCTTTAACTTTGTTTTTCATGAACTAGAGGAATGCTTAGGTAATGGTCACACCTAAGTGAGTAGGTGCAGGCAGTGGACCAAAAAGGCAGGAGAAAGGGGCAGCATGTTTGATGAATTGGGCAGACAGGAGTAAGAGCACAGATCTTGATTGGCATTTAGCAACTGGATGAGCTTGAGCAAATGGTTGCATTCTCTCTCCTTATGGAAAACAGTAACAAACAAAAAGCCCGCAAAACAACAACAACCCCACTCAGCCATTTCTACATGGTCTGTTTGATCTGAAAATAATCCAGAATGACACCTGTGCATTTTAGCAATGGTAACTGCAGGGCCAGCAACAAGATTTGTGAGTCCCCATGTTTGTAATTTTAGGAGTTTCCATATAATAGCAGAAGAACATCAGATCAAGCATGGTTTTCCTGAGTGCAGATTCCCTTGTGACTGCACGGGCTGTATATCCATGGTGCTAACCCTGAGTAACTGTCTCACTGACTAACCAGACCCTCACAGGCCTATCTAAACCCTCATCACCTGCCTGATCATCACACCGTGTGGCTGTCCTCACAGACAACTGGCTCACCGTCAACTCTGTGTAAGCCGTGGTGGTGGCCATCTCTTACATTCTTGCTACAGCACTGTGCTAGTTTTTGGGTCTTGGTCTTGTGGTTTCCATCAGTGTTTCGTATGGACTGAGGATGACTGTGCTGTCAACATCTTTCCTGCTCTGGCAGTATGTCTCAACAGACAGCTTGTCCAGAAATCCCAATCCCAACTAGTACCTGCTTTCTTCTTTCAACCCGTTTACCTCCTTTTCCTTTTAATAAATTTCCATTTCAGTAAGAATTTCCTTTCAGTAATAACAGTTCCCAGATAATTTTACCTCACTATTTATAGTGAATGGAACACACACATATACAAAGGTGGACATTTTTAGGGATGCAGAACAAATATCCTCATCCCTGAGAGAGGCGCACACCCTTGTGGTAGTGGGGGAGCAGAGGGAGAGCGATTTTGTAGCCAGTTGTGTCTGTCAGATAACTAATGGGTGGGTAAGGCCACGTGTAGTTACTGTCACTGAGCTGGGAGTCACAAAGCCAGAGACCCAAGTGGTAGAGAATTTACTAGTCAAAGGATCTGGAGGAAGTCTCTCAGAGGATTCTGATTTATGTGTAAAATGAGAATGCTGAGCCTGAAGTGCTGATGTCACATCAGTGAGGATTAAACTACATAAAAGAGCAAAAGGCCTGAAAAGTGAAGTTCTTAAAAGATGCACATGCACACACACACAGGTACATGTGCACATACACACATGCACACACACATACACATGTGAGTATGCACATACACAGGTACACACCCACATATACAGATATACACAGGCACACACAGGGAGGGGGCATTGTTTAACTGTGGGGACTCATCAAGAGAAACACATTAGGTGATTTCATCATTGAATATTACAGAGTCTGTTAACACAGAACCAGATGTTGTAGATCCCTTACTAGACATGACCTCTTAAGGGACAAGAGACCAAACATAAGACAAATGAGGCCGCTGTTGGCATAAAAGTTGTTTTACAATAAACATTTCTCATACGTAGAGAGTGTATGCTATAGTACATTATAGTGAATGAGGTGACAGCCATTTGTCAGCCCTATTAAGTGATACACATTTTTTGTACTATAGTTTAAAATTAATTTTTATAAATGTACTGTCAGAGTGCATGGTGTGTTTGTGCCGGGGCAGCGTATGGAGATGAGATTAAAACACCGTGAAACCAGTTTTCTCCTTTTACCTGTGTGCCTGGAATTGCCCATACTGCTTGTGGGGCAAGCATTCTTAGCAAGTGAGAGCTCTCGTCAGCTGCGTGCTGTTTTCCATGCCTGGTAGCACATGTGAGGCACTCATAGGCGCTATGACGTTAGAGTGGCAGTTGTGTGAGCTCAGTTACCTTGTGGGACTAATGAAATATATGGATCTCGAGGTTGATGGAAACATTGCTTCATGGTGGATGGCTGTGCAGTAATATACATCCGGCTATGCAGTGGAGAACAGTGTGCATTGCTATAGTCAAAGACGCTATCATGCAAGAACTGGGTCTTGGATAAGAAGGACAAGAGGCTCTGGAGAGACAGAGGCTCTGAATGCTAGACCGTGAACTCAGTTTTCCTGGTTTCTAACTTGGTGCTCACCTGCTGCCCCTTGGCCATTCTTTGCCTGGTCACCCCTCAGCCCCTTTTGCTCCTCAAACTAGTATTCATTGAACTACCTGTGTACCCAGTCTAATTTTCTATCAAGACATGAAATACTCCCATTCTACTCAGGTATTTCCCTGGAAAAGTAGGAAAAGCCAAACATGGCTCAGGCCAGAGTTTCCCAGGCAGCTCCCACTCCCACAGTCTCTCTGCTTGTCTGTCCTTGCCCCAGCTGGAAGCCTGTGGCCGAATACATCGACCAGCAGTTTGAGCAGTATTTCCGAGACGAAAGTGGCCTGAATCGCAAGAACATCCAAGACAACAGGGTGCACTGCTGCCTGTACTTCATCTCACCCTTTGGCCACGGGTATGGTCTGAGCCTAAGGCTCCTGGCACTACCGGGGTCTACTAAGGGAACAGGCCGAGAGCACCACGGGGCAGGGCTACCACTAGTGGGTAGTCACTGATTCCTGTTCCCCAGGCTCCGGCCATTGGATGTTGAATTCATGAAGGCCCTGCATCAGCGGGTCAACATTGTGCCTATCTTGGCTAAGGCAGACACACTGACGCCTCCTGAAGTGGACCGAAAGAAATGCAAAGTGAGGGAGGCTAGTGGTGGGAGGGGTCAGGTGGGCTTCTAGGAAGGATGGGGTACCCCAGAACTGTGGACCCTCCTCTGTTTGCCAGATCCGGGAGGAGATTGAGCACTTTGGAATCAAGATCTATCAGTTCCCAGACTGCGATTCTGATGAGGATGAGGACTTCAAATTACAGGACCAAGCCCTAAAGGTGGGGCCACCCTAGGGCACCCCCTTCCTATCTTGTTTCTGCTGAGCAGAAAAGGGGAGGAGAATTCTATACAAGGACAGACTGTTGGGGTGGAAGAGGACCCTGTCATCTTAGAGCAAAGTGGAAGACACAAGTGGAAAGGGACAGGAGTGCTGACAGGCAGCTGTAAACTTCTCTTAGGAAAGCATCCCGTTTGCGGTGATTGGCAGCAACACTGTGGTAGAAGCCAGGGGGCGGAGAGTTCGAGGCCGGCTCTACCCTTGGGGCATCGTGGAAGGTAAAGCTCTGAGCTTGTGACCAGAGTACCTGTGCCCTTAGGAGCTCCTCTTTACCTATGACCCTGGCTGACTCCTAGCCTTGCTATGCAGTGGAAAACCCAGGTCACTGCGACTTTGTCAAGTTGAGGACAATGCTGGTGCGTACCCACATGCAGGACCTAAAGGATGTGACCCGAGAGACACACTATGAGAACTACAGGGCACAGTGCATCCAGAGCATGACCCGGCTAGTAGTGAAGGAACGGAATCGCAAGTATGACCAGGAGCCAGGACAAAGCTGGCCAGGGGAATCCCAAGTCCTCCCCTTATTACTCTGCAGGCCCCAGGCTTCACTCAAGTTGGTGCTGGGGTCCCCCCAACCTTACTACCCTCCTTTCCCCCTCCCTTCAGCAAACTGACAAGAGAGAGTGGTACTGACTTCCCTATCCCTGCTGTCCCACCAGGGACAGATCCAGAAACTGAGAAGCTAATACGGGAGAAAGATGAAGAGGTGAGAGTAACCTGCTGTAGCTGTCAGCCTGGGAAGTCCCCCATTCGATAAGTCTCATTATCTCTTGGCTCGGGAATAGAAGGACATATACTTGTGCTCTGGTACATATGTGGGATGTTGAGTGGCTCTGCCATTTTCATCATACATAAGGGCCACCAAAGCCCCAGACTCAAGGGATTAGAATCTGGGGGAACACTTCTTCAGTACAGTAAGACTCTTCCTATCAGACACCTTGTATTGATTATGTGCCTGTTTCAGCTGCGGCGGATGCAGGAGATGCTACACAAAATCCAAAGACAGATGAAGGAGACTCACTAACGGGCTTTTGGACCTGAATATTTAAATTTCTTCTTCCTGCCCATGCCAGCCTCTCTTCCCTGCATCAGCTCTACTCGGGCCCCCCCACCCCGCAGCTCCTACCAGTTCGCCTTATATCCCTGCTGACTTCTCAGAGACTCAGAGGAAATAAACTAACCTATATGTGGCTTCAGGTGTCTCTGTATTTTTACCATTTTCTGGAACATAGCTCCTATGACTGTTTGAAAGGCTGGTAGAAAGGGGTACTGGTTTCTGGCTTTTAGTAGGAAACAAAGGGGGAAATTTCCCCTTCCCTTATAGAGTTCACTCCGCTTACGACACAGCTCGTCCACTCCTTATTGACCATTTCTACTCTGCCTTCATGTTTCCCATATATAATACCTTCATTTTGTTGCTGCTCTCGGGGGAAAAACAAGGTATTAACTACGTGGCAACCTGACTTCCGGTTTTCCCCAGATTTGGGTAAACAGATATGCAGAATTAAGCTCTAAATTCCAGGAAGCTTTTGGTAGAGCGCTGAAGAAATGCTGAAGGTCCTGTAATTAAAGTGCTGGGACATAGGAAAAACAAAACACCATCGTTCCCACGGAGCTTAGTATCAAGCGTCTGCTAGGTTAGACCTCGGTTCTAGATCCTGGAACTAAAACAGTGAACTCAGGAGAGGTTTCTGTTTTCCTATGACTTAGTAACTGTACTAAAAGTTCCAGTGCTTCATAAACTAAGACGTGAGGACACTAGCCTAGAATTTCAGCGCTCAGACCCACTCCAGAACTTAGACTATTTGTTCAGAATCGGAATCTTTTCCGTTTTTGCTTGGTTAGTCGTGGCGCGGATCACGAAGACCTCCAGCGTTACCGGTGACCTCCGTCCCGGTGCCGGCTCCAAGCGTTTCAGTCTTGTCCCTCTACCCCTTTTACAGACTAGGAAGCCGCAGCTAGCTAACGGCAGTCAGACCCAGTTTTTCTCTCTTGGCTGAGAGACTCTGGACTGGCGGCTAATGCAGGTCTCGAAGGACGGCAAGGTCGATGGGTCGTTAAGAATCGGAGGTCGTGAGAATCAGTCCGGACACGCAAAGGGAAACGCCAGCGCTGCCAATGCGAGAGCTCCTTCCTCCTAGGCCTTCTAGGAGGGTCTTTCAAGTTTTCCATTTCTATAGCTTCAGCAGTCCGCGAACCTAGCTCTTCTCTTTCGCAGACCAAAAAAAGAATTTCCAGAAGGATTTTCTTTTCCACCAACCTAGGGATGAAACACGAGAGCAAAGGAACTGAAAGGTTGGGAAGGAACTGTCCCCTTTCCTAGCCGGCATGCTTCCCTTCCATCCCCGCATTACTGGAGCGAAACAGAAACACGACTGGATTAAAATGCGGAGCTACCGCGAGGTCATTTGAGAACTACCTCTAGCGCGGGATCGTCATCGGAAGTGACTGCTAACATTCCCTGCAATGTCCCGCCCTCCAATTGCGCTACCAGTAGGCGACAGGCCGCCGTACTTCCTGTCCCCGGAGCCGTAATCTGCAACCCCTCTTACTCCTCTCCCATTGGCTGCCAGAGGGACGCGCTGTGATTTCCTATTGGTCGCGTCTGCTCCCTTGGCGCCAAGCCTCCTCCCTCCAGGTACTGTCTGGTCTCTGGGTGGCGGATAGGTTACAGGCTGAGAGGGCGTCTGCCCACTGGACCAGTGAGCGGCGTGGAGAGTGAGGGCGGCGGCTGCGTGGTAAGGCAGGGCGGGACTTCGCGTGGCTATTGGCCAGGGCGGGTAGAGGCTAGAGATACGATTGGTTGGGGAGAAGGGACCGTGGTGGGGTTCGAGCTGCGCGGCCTCAGCAGCTGCGGGAGACGGAAGTGGTGAGAGCGCGGCTTTGGAGGGTCGGGCGAACGCCGCCTGGGTGAGTCACTGTACCCCGTGCACTGCCAGCCTGAGAACCACAACGACCAAGTCCTGCCCGGCCCTCGCCGGCACTCTTGAGTCCCGCCCTCTGTCATTCGGGGCTCCGCCTCCGAGCCCTTAGCCCCGCCCCTAAAACCTGGGCACCTGGATCTCCTGCCTGCTTAGCCCGTCCTCCCCCACCCCCCACCCCAAGACCAGAGTCCCTAACTGTGAAAACCCTGGGCCTCCTAGGCCTGGTCCTTATCGCTCCCTTCCTCTCTCTGTTTCTCAGGCTGCGTGCCAGTGAGCCGTGAGGCAGCACCTCCGGCTGGCCGCTTGCGGGCTCCCCCGTGAGGGAGGGAAGGTTGGTAGGATCACAATGGAGGCTTTAATCGTCGTAGCCTCCTGTGGGCTCTGCTGCACACCCACCCCCTCGAGCATACCAAACATGGAGTGTCAGTGAAACTCAGACCTGGCTCCCTAAGTGGGCCTAGGAGGCCTTAACTTGAAATCCTTGTTAATTCGACCCATTTGACAGATGTTGACTCTCAGGCCGGACTGGCCTAATTCTGCTCCTGTTGTGTGGCCTCCTCCCTCTAACCTTCACCTACTTGGTCTCAAGTATGCTCAGCAGGACCGGGCCAACCCTGCTGCTCTTTTATCACAGGTTGTGGTCCTCTCCCTCTTGTCCTCTGCTCTGGACTCTGCCCCCCAGTAACAGGTCAGGTGGGTGCTACTCCTAGACTGGCCGAACAGCCCTGTGGATTCATGACCCTACCAGGGCCAAAAGTGAGTCCCAGTTGGGCAGTCTTTGTCTCTTCAGAGTTGGCATTTCTTCTCTTTTGTAAAGAGCAGGGTTTGGAGTGCTCTACTTCTGGTCGTGGGAAATCAGAACGCTTGAGTTCTGCTGAGTAAGCTTGGATGAAACGCCTGCTCTGGAACTTTTGTGGTGGAATTCTCACCGGGCAGGATTACTTGTTGCTTCTTCCATCGCCTGACTGTTGTGGTGGCTTTATTGAGAGGTTGGATCCTCTATGATGGAGGGAAATGAGTTGCAGAGAAGTTCAGGGGCAGGTAGACTGTGACATTTGCCGATTCTATGGTGATGTTAATGACCTGTGCACTTTCATCTTGTCTCCTTTAGTGACGAGCAGGCAGCCAGGACCCTCGCCAAAGTAGAATGGTGAGTAACTCCTTTTCCATCATACCACCGTGTGTCTGATCCTCTAGTCTGTCTCGGTGAAGCTGCCCCACCTCTCTTGGCCCTAGTACTCCTGGGTATTCAGTTCACTTCCTAAACAGGCTCATTTACCCTGATACTTTTTTTTTTTTTTTTTTTTTTTTTGATGGGTGCTGGTGTTTTGAGACAGCTTCTTGCTGTAAAGTCTTGGTTAGCCTTGTGCTAGAAATGTAGCCCATGCCAGCCTTGAACTCATGGCAATCCTTCAGCCTCCATCTCCTAAGTGTTAGAATCGCAGGTGAGTGCAGCATGGGGCCTTGTACATGCTAGGCAAGTACTCTAACACTGAACTATGTATCTAGCTTACGGTTTCCGAGGATTGAAAAAAGATCAGGCACTATGTTATATAACACTGGGCTCAGCAACTTGTAGTTTTTCTCAGTGTTAGGCTGTTGCTTCTCTATACTAACAATTGCTCTGTCTCCTCTTACTTGGATCCCTGGTTAAAACTATGCATATTCTGGTTTAAGAAAACAAGTCTTTCTTATCTAAGATTCCTGAACTTCAGGGCGTGGTGGCAGAGTCCTTTAATCACATCAGTTGGAGACAGGGACAGGTGACTCTCAGTGAGGTCAGCCAAGAATGTGTAGTGAGTTCCAGAAAAGACTTCATGGTTTTGTGTTGTTGGTGTTTTTTTTTTTTTTTTTTAAATCAGATCCATGAACCTCGTCTCATGAATATATTGTTGGTGCTGTCCCAGGAGTGATTCCACCCAAATTGTAGGCCTTTTCCAGCTCCCAGGTATTGCTGTCCATTAAGCCACTGCAGGTGACAGCTGACTGAATATCTACCAGGACAGCATTATGAAGGTGTTCTGAGTATCAGTGGGCATGGGTCATCTTAGACCTAGTTGAAGAGCTAGGGTTCCAGAGATAAGATGAGGAGACATTCCTGAAACCCTTTCCAGACAGGACCCATCCTTTGTATCTCTCAGTTCCTTTCAGGGGTCACAGGTTAATTAATTCAGTCAGTGGGTGCATTCCCTCCTTCCCTGGACCCGTGGTTCTGTCTGTGATGTGTGCGTTAGCCCAGGCTCTTTTCAGAGAGCCTACTACTGACCCTGCTCCCTTAGACTGATAGCTCATCCCCTTTTCTGGCTTGGTGGTGTACTGAAAACACTGTGCATTTCACAGTGAGTCTCTTTCATATTAGCACCACCACTTAGAAGAAGTGCAGAGTTTCTCTCTAAGCCTACAGTCTCACCAGTGAACCAGGATTGAGCTTTATTCTTGGACAGTTAGGGTAATGTTTGACACTGCTGGCCATTATTGTAAGTACTTAATTAAAAATTCATCCCAAGCCCCCAAAACAAAAGCTCTGGTTTGTGAAAGTTACCAGGAACAGGAAGTGTAAGAGTTCTAGTAAGCTTTCTGTTACTTTTGGAAACACTAAGCCGCTTATCACTCACGACTTATTCCTTGGCTCTCTACCCAACACCACTCATTGCTCTGCCCCTGGGTTTTGAGTGTTGTTGTTTTCTGTAGCTTCAATGGCCCATAATCCCAGTTCGTCTCTTAGACTAAGAAGTTCTTCCAAAGGGTTTCCTTTTCCATTGATCAGGGCGTGTGAATCAAGGGAGAGATGGAACTAAGGAGTGTTTGGGAGGATGGTAAAATACAAAATTCCAAGGATTTCCCTTACAGAGGTGTGGAATGTCCACTAAGATAACACCAGACCAATATTCTTTTTAAGAGGACAAAAGGACTTTAATGAAAGCAGGGAGGCAGATGAATCGAGCTTGCTGGGCTGTGGTTTCAGAGGGAAAGAAGAAAGGCTTGGGGCTGTAAAGAAAATGGGGAGAGCTCCATCTTGGGATCTGTAGCAAGCTTAGAGAGTGCTCTGGGAGAAGGGAAGACCATGTGGGAAATGTGTGACAAGCACATTGGGTAGCACACCTGGAAAGATGGGAAATGAAAAGGTGTGGGCAGGCTTGCTTCTCCTTTCTGAGCGGTCCTGGGGCGGTCCCTCGTCCCACTCTAGAATGTCCCTAGAGTTCCCGGGAGGGGTAGTGGCGGTGGTGGCGGTGGTTGTCTCCCCAACGCCGCCCAGGTTGCGGGGCGGGAGGAGCCAGGGCAGCGGGCGGGGCCCGGGAGCCTCTCTGCCTCCGCCTTCGCCTCCACCTCCCCGGCGGCGTCCTGGGCACTCCTGTCGCTGAGCTCCCCTCCCTTCCTCGCTCTTGCCGGAGGGCGGAGCCGGGCCCGCTCCATTGTGGAAAGGAGGGGAGAGGCGCGCTGGAGCAGAGGCTGGGTCCTGGCGCCAGGGCGCTCGCTTCTGGCCGCGGCTGCATCAGGCGGGCCCCGCAGCCGGGATGCAGCGGGCGCCCGGGGCTGGCGGGCAGCGCAGCGGCTCCGGGGACATGTGCGCTGGTCCAGACAGCCCGTGACCATGAGCCTGACCGCCCGCGTCTCCTGCTCCATGCTTAGCTGCTTCGTAAGTGCCTGGCCTGTCCTGCCAGGGCCTGGGGCGGGGGTGGGGGGAGCACCCAGCGCATGCGGTACCCACAGCCCCGCCCAAAGACCCCGACTCGACCTCAAACCTTAGGGACAGGGGAAGTGGGTTGGTTCTTTTCTCTGACTTGTTTCAAGGAAGCGGGTACTGGGGATGAAAATTCTGTGATTCTTTTTGGCTCTGCAGCTACTGCCCTTGACTGCAGATTTCCAGGCCCCGCCCTGCAGGGGTACATCCCATTACCTCCTCCTCTCCATCTTGGTCCCACCCGCCACATCCTTGCTTGGGGATGTAGGATGTGCCTAGTAGGCTGTGTGGGCTGAAGGAGAAGCTTAGATGTTTGTGAGCTGTCTCTAGGTCTCCAGTCCCCTCCCCCTCACATACTCCATCATTCACCTGACATACCAGTCTTTTCTCCTTGACTGTCCCCCAGACAGTCTCTTTTCTCCATCTTTTCTGCCTCTGCAGGGTTCTGTATCTCTGAATCATCCCTAGTCTTCCCCTCCTCCCCCTGGCTAATGCTCCTTTCCAGCTTCCCCCATCTGTCCTCTCAGATGTCGTGCGCCCCCCCCCCCCCCCCCCACTTAGGTGTCTGCCAGGCCTCCTCTCTCCCCTGGCTGTCCTTGGGTCTCCTGCTTTCTCCCTGAGCGTGGATTTCCTCTTTTCTTCTCCTTTGGTGTTTGGGAGCAGAGTGACTTCAGCTAGCTATGGGTATTCCTTAGGAATTCCCCTCAGATTAGCAGGCAGGGCGGGTTGTTTAGCAGGTAGTGGGGGCTTGTCAGCATCAGCATCGAGAGAGCCCAATGGGAAGATCAGCTCAGCTCCAAAACACTCTTCCTTTTTGACGGCATTCACAAAGGCCCTCTAGAGGCATGGGACCGAATCCCCCCAACCTCCTCCTCTTTGTCTCCACCCACCAGGTTGATGCTTGAGTGGCTGGAGGGGCCTGATTTCCTTTCTCTCTAGCCTGCTACCTCAGCTGGCTCCTGTGCCTCAGGTGTCTCTTTCCCAGCTCTGCTCTTGTCCTATGCTGATAGGAGTCTTTTTCTTAGTTCCCTCCCTTCCTCATGGTTTTTGCAATTTTGGTTCAAAGGAGAAGTCTCTTTAAACAGTACAGATTCTCAGTTCCTCCTTGGCTTAGCTCACTTTTCCCCAGTACCACTTTATTTCACCCTTCCTCCAGCCAAGCTAGGTCTCCTTTCCCTCCTCAAGGAGCCAGACTCTTTAAACAAAGGAAGGTGTCTGTAGGTTGTTGGTAGAGGGGCAGAGCGGAGGAGCCTCAGGAGCCAGGTTGGGTGGCAAACTCAAGGTTATGGCCTCCCTGCAGGGTGAGGAGGGCCCCCCCAGCCTGGAGTACATCCAAGCCAAGGATCTGTTCCCCCCCAAGGAACTGGTGAAGGAGGAGGAGAATCTTCAGGTAAGGAGGAACAGGAGGCTCATGGTGGGAGGGGCTTCCTGCCCAGTTTGTGTTCCAGACTTTTAAATCTTTAAAGGATCTACCAGAGCCCTGGCTTCCTCCTCCTGGGCCTCTGAAGGGGCTGGGCTCCTGTGTTTGTCAGTCTCTTTGAGCTTTTGGCCTTAGGGAAGGGGAGAGGCAATTTTCCTGGACAACAGATGACCAGTGTCCTGACTTGACTCTCCTGCATCATCCCCCTTTTCCTCAGGGGCTGCTATAGAGCAGATAAAAACAAGGGAGAGACTGGATTGTGGGTTGAGGGTTTCTCTGACCTTTTACAGGTACCCTTCACAGTGCTACAGGGTGAGGGAGTGGAATTCCTGGGCCGGGCAGCTGATGCCCTCATTGCCATCTCCAACTACCGGCTGCATATCAAGTTCAAAGATTCTGTCATCAACGTAAGTCCTCGTCTTGTTTTCCTCACACCAAAGTCAGAGTCCCCATCTACTTCAAAGTGGTATTGTTCCAGTGCTTTACCAGATTATGTCCTCAAAAATAGTTGGGGTTCTCTTCCCATTGGCCATTTCTTATCTCATTCCTCTATGTGCAGGTTTATCTGTCTCTCAAGACAGGGTTTCTCTGTGTAGCCTTGGCTGTGCTGGAATTCCTCCTATAGACCAGGCTGGCCTCAAACTCAGAGATCTACCTGCTTCTACTTGCCTCTGTCTCCCCAGTGCTGGGATTAAAGGTGTGCGTCACCACTGCCTAACTTCTTTATTCTTATTTTATGTTTATTTATTAGTGTCCGTCTGCCTCTCTATGTACCATGTACATGCCTAGGCCTGAGGAGACCAGATGACTAAACTGGAGTTACAGGGGTTGTGAACAATTGTGGGTGCTGGAAACCAAACCTAGATGCTCTGCAAGAGCAGCAAGTGCTCTTAACCCTTGAGCCACAGTGGCATTATTTATTAGAAGAGCATAGACTTTGGGGCCAGGCCAATATGGCCCCTTTTCGTGCACTGTCACTTTGTGTCACCTTGGACAAGTGAAGATGTCCTCCTTATGGAATAAAATCACCTGCCTTCAGGATTCTTACGGTATTAACTGGTGACATGTGGGCAGCTCCCGGCATGGTCCCCAGGCCCTAGTGGACTCTCAGTAGATGCTGACTTCCTTTCACTGGTGTGTCACCTTCCGGGCTTGGGGCACCTAGACCTCACTTTGCTCTTCCACTGCAGGTGCCCCTCCGGATGATTGACAGTGTGGAAAGTCGGGATATGTTTCAGTTGCACATTGCCTGCAAGGACTCCAAGGTGGTGAGGTGAGCACAGCGGCCCTCATTCATGTTCTCTGACTCTCGTCTTGTGCAGACTTCTCTGCTGCAGACCCTTGGAGTAAGGGGGTTGGTCGATTACCCTTTCTGTTCCCCACTGGAGGAAAAGGTGACAACTCATTTCCCTGTTCTTAGTCGGAAGGTCAATTTGCTAATCCATTCTGTCTTGACTTGAAGTCCAATGGGGATGGAGCCGTTGTGAGGACTGCTTGAGATCGTGAGCACGAGCTCCTGGGTCAGTGCTGGGCACAGCGCTCTCACTTCAGCAATGCAAGTTTATTGAGCAGTCTGTAGCACACAGTTTAGATACTGCAGATACATCCAAGAACTCACAGACAAAACTTTCTGCCCTGAAGGAGCTTATATTCCAGTGGGGAGGCTCTAACAATAAGGAAGTGAAATACTTTAAATGCTAAATGTAAAAAAGTAAAATCAAGAAAAGCTTTAGCAGCTTCTAGCTTTAAACAACTGACCAGAGAAAGCCGCATAGATAAAGGGTGATTTGAGTCAGGATCTGAGGAAAGTGACTGAGCAGGTATCTGAGGGAAAGGTATGCCGAAGGGCAGGTGAGTGCAAAGGTCTGAAGTGGGTGTGGCCCATGCCTGCATAGCAGAAGAACATCGAGGTGCTCACGTGGCTGGAAGGAGTACAAACAGGTGCGCTGAGTGGGATTTGAGACATGCGAGCAAGGGGGCAGAGGTCGCGAAGTGACCAGCATTGGTGTTGACTTTGAGGGATCTGAGAAATCTCTGGAGGGTTTTGAGCAAAGCAGTGACGTCATGTGACTAATGCTTTATGGGTCTACTCTGGCTGTTACCTTGGTACCAAGTAGAAGAAAATGGGGACAAAAGCCAAGGCCGAGGCTGACCAGCTAGTTAGGAAGCTGCTATAGTTAACTCAGGTGAGAGGCCATGGTGCCATGCCTAGGGTCGTTCCAGATTCTGGGTGTACACAGCATTTGCTATAAATTGGCTCTGAGAGAAAAAGGGCCTGTGAGGATGAGGGAGTACTTAGAAGGAACTCAGGCGAGAGCCTGTTGTATGCTGAGGTCTCTGGCAGACTGTGATAATCCCTTTGCTCTTTTCCTTTGTGAAAACTAAAGTCGAGTTATTAAGGCACACATGTGCTGCCTGGGACCTCCTCCTCCATACTCCAGGCACATTAGGAGTCAGGAGAGGAGAGACCTGGAGTAAGCTAGGAAGGCTTCAAGGAAGAGGTGGGACTGACTGAAACTGTCTTTAAAATGTCAGTAGGGTATGGCTACAGAGGAAAAAAAAAACGAGGTAAGATTGCTAGGCGCAGGACTTGTGTATCATAGGAGGTAGCACTGGTTGGTAGGGTGGCCATAAGAATTGTCACAAGAGACAACTCTTAGGTGCCAGTGCCAGTGTCCTTTCCCCCCAGAGTCACTTCCTTACCTCCTACTTTGCAGCTTCCTCCCTTTCCTAGTCTTTTTGAGGCTGTGTTTTTGACTCTGGACCCCATAGCCTGTCTACCCCTTGCCTCATCCAAGCCTGTGGCTTCTTGCCTGGCAGGTGCCACTTCTCCACTTTCAAGCAGTGCCAAGAGTGGCTCTCAAGGCTAAGCCGGGCCACAGCAAGACCTGCCAAGCCCGAGGATCTCTTTGCCTTTGCCTACCATGCCTGGTGCCTGGGGCTGACTGAGGAGGATCAGCATACCCACCTGTGTCAGCCAGGTGAGGCCAGGCTGCTTTCTTGGGGAATCTGCTTGTTAGCTCATGGTTCTCATTCTCCTTTACCCTTGGATCTTGGTGTTATGGGAAGCTGACAGGCTGGGGACTGTGTTGCAGGAGAGCACATCCGATGTCGACAGGAGGCAGAGCTCGCAAGGATGGGTTTTGACCTGCAGAATGTCTGGAGAGTCTCGCATATCAACAGCAATTACAAGTGAGGGTTCAGGGCTTGGGTGTAAAACATAGTCCATATTCAGACTTTGTGTTTGAATGAAATGTAGCATGTCTAGCTTCTGGGTCCATGAGGGAGGAGGTCTCAAATTGTCCCTATTGTCCCAAAGCCATCCCCTAGGATCATTATTCCATATTGAGATCAGGACACCCTCCCCCATCTTTTCTCAGGCTGTGCCCTAGTTACCCCCAGAAGCTGCTGGTTCCTGTGTGGATCACAGATAAAGAGCTGGAGAACGTGGCTTCTTTCCGCTCTTGGAAACGCATCCCTGTTGTGGTGTACAGGTGAGGCAGTGTGGGTGGGAAATAGGCAGTCAGTAGAGAGGGATGGCAGCTTGTAGGGAATTGACAAGAATTATTCTAAAATAAGAACCTTCAAGGCCAGAGAGATGGTTCAGTGCTTAAGAGTGCTTGCTGCTTTTGCAGAGGACCTGGGTTCAGTTCCTGGCACCCACAGCAGGTCACAACTGCCTGTAATGCCAGGAGATCTGACACTCCTTTCTGGCCTCCACGGGCACACATGTGGTACACATATATATGTCTATGCAAAACACTGATACACATAACAACTAATAATAATAATAATAAAGAACCTTAGACATAATCTCAGATTTTACTCCCAAAGATAAAGCTTTAGTGAAATTGTTTTTTTTTGTCTGTTATTTTGTGTGTGTGTGTGTGTGTGTGTGTGTGTGTGTGTGTGTGTGTGTGTAAAATACTGCATTTACTAAGAGGTTAGCAAGCCTATACCCTATTGGATGTAATAAAGGTCTCACTCACTAGGCCTTTCTATTTGCCATTCTCTTCCCTCTAGGGTACTGGAGTTACAGGCGTGTGTCAGCATATTCTGTTAGGGCTATTTATTAATACATGGCAGAGATTGGTTGTGACTTACAAAGCTAGAAATTTGGGCTGTTTTCTTCTAGTGAAAAGTTGGCCAATTTCAGTGTAAGAATGTAAGTAAATAAGTGTGGTGATGCACACTTTCAGTCCCAGCACTCTGGAGGCAGAGGCAGGGGGATCTCTGTGAATTTGAGCTAGCCTGGTCTACTAGTATATTCCGGGCCAGCCAGAGCTAAACAAACTGAGACAGGTAGCAACCATGAGGGTTAGTGTGGTTTACACCCTTGACTCGGGCTGGTCTCTCGGTGCCTATTGGAATAGGTGCTGTGCAGATCTGACGCGTCAAGGTCACAGTGGGAATACAGGAGCCATTTAAAAAAAAAAAATGTGTGTGAAAGCACTTTGTAAACTATAAAGTGCTCTAGAGATATTAAGGCTTGGGTTGCTATTTTCATGACCTGGATATGCTGGTAGCCCTTGTTGGCTTTGGAGACCTTGTTTTGGCCCCATGAGGTCTCTGCAGTAAGCTTCTGGAGGCTTGGAATAAAGGGCATTATGTTCTTCTGTTCTGTCAGACACCTGCGCAACGGGGCTGCCATTGCCCGCTGCAGCCAGCCTGAGATCAGCTGGTGGGGCTGGCGCAATGCTGATGATGAATACCTCGTCACGTCCATTGCCAAAGCCTGCGCCTTAGACCCAGGGACAAGGGCCAGTGGGGGCTCCCTCAGCACTGGGACTAATGATGCCAGTGAGGCATGTGACACGGATTTCGGTAAGGCGTGGGTGGTGCTAGTGCCCCCAGAGATAGGCCCCTCCTATCCATGCTGTTTCCCAGGAAGTCCCAGGTGAAACCATGGGAAGAGTCGATAAAACTGAACGTGGGCCCCTGCCTTGTGGGTGGTGGGAGTCTGAGTGCCCCGAGGCCAGGCCGCTGCAGGCAGATGGCTGGCCCTGAGACATCTTCCTGCTCTGTATTTAGATTCTTCTCTGACTGCATGCTCTGGGGTGGAGAGCACAGCAGCCCCACAGAAACTGCTGATCCTGGATGCACGCTCCTACACAGCAGCTGTGGCTAACCGGGCCAAGGGTGGAGGCTGTGAATGTGAAGGTATTGTGATTACTTAGTCACTCAGGGTCTGGGGCAGCTTTGGTCAGGAGGGAATTGAGGGCAGCTTGAGTATTTGAAAGAGCCAGATAAACCTGCTTGGATCCAGGGTTTTGCCACTTATGAGCCATGATTATGAAGTATAAGTTCCCTTGTAAGTCTTATTTTCTCTCCTGTAAAATGAGGACGATTCACACCTTGAAGGCTGTCAGAGTAGTTAGCTCTCAGAAAAGATTGTTGGCCCAGAGCAGCTACTTGTTATTTGTTGAGCATTTCTATTGTCCCTAGTGCTGCTGCCGTGGACATTACGGTTGCTGATTGAGCAGTGGCACTTGAGTATCCAGAGGTGAAAGGGCGGTTTGGATTCTGTGTTGCTATCCTGGAGTGTTCTGTCCTGCCAGGGAAGCTCTCTTGTCCTGAGTAGCTGTTTCCAGGACACGTTTGTATGCTCCCCTTTCCTCTCCTATCTGCAGAATACTATCCGAACTGTGAGGTTGTGTTTATGGGAATGGCCAACATCCATGCCATCCGGAATAGCTTCCAGTACCTCCGGGCTGTGTGTAGCCAGATGCCAGATCCCAGCAAGTAGGTGTTCTCTTTGAGATTCCATGCCTTCCACTGCTGTGCCTTAGCCAGTACTGCATATCCATAGAGGATCTGAACCGGAGATGGGAAGGTGGAGGACTTGGATGTCTGATCAGAGTTGGGTACAGTGCACCACGTCCAAGAACAATTCCATTCCTGGAGTGACACTTTAGCATGGTCGTAGGCCATTATATTCTTTTTTTTCGAGATCATTGCCCTACCAAAAAGAATAGAGAACTGGGAGAAACATGGCTATGTAAGCACATGATGCTTCCTTCCCAGTTCCTCTTTTGATTCTAAGAAGCTCTTACCTCTCTGTGTCTCATTTCCCTACCTTTTTGCCAAATACTTCTTGGCATAAAGGTCATGAGTTAAATTCTTGGTATGAGCCCTTACTGAGAGCTGATCGAGGAGGCAGAGACATGTGGTAGTTCCAGAACCCTTAGTGATTCTGTAGAGACATGTGGTAGTCCCAGAACCCCTAGTGATTCCGTTCCTTTCTGTTCTTTCACAGCTGGTTGTCGGCACTGGAGAGTACCAAATGGCTGCAGCACTTGTCAGTGATGCTAAAAGCGGCTGTGTTGGTAGCCAATACAGTAGATCGGGAAGGCCGGCCTGTGCTGGTGCACTGCTCTGATGGCTGGGACCGTACGCCACAGATTGTAGCCCTCGCCAAAATACTACTGGATCCATATTACAGGACTCTGGAGGTACTAAGGGATTAGTTGTACAGAACAACAGAAATGAGGGAAAAGGGATGGCGTCCGGTTCTCTGGAAGTGTCTAGAGAATGTTTCAGTAGAGGACATGGTTACCTCTGAGTCCTCTTCTAAGGTTAGACTTTTTACGGCTGCCAGCTCCCACCGTTGGACGTTCTCCTGGAAGGCTGGGCCCAAACCTTTCCAGAGCTGCCTTGTGTTTAGACTGATCTTTTTACAGGGCTTCCAAGTATTAGTGGAGTCTGATTGGCTGGATTTTGGGCACAAGTTTGGAGATCGCTGTGGCCATCAGGAAAATGCAGAGGACCAAAATGAACAGTGTCCTGTGTTCCTCCAGTGGCTTGATTCTGTGCATCAGCTGCTTAAGCAGTTCCCCTGCCTGTTTGAGTTCAATGAAGCATTTCTGGTAAGTCCTAAAGCCTGTGGCCAGGGTTGGAGAATGGTGTCCTGAAGGCCTCAGATTTACGCCTGTCTGGGCTTCCTAGGTAAAATTGGTACAGCACACATACTCCTGTCTCTACGGCACATTCCTGGCCAACAACCCCTGTGAGCGAGAGAAGCGCAACATCTATAAACGGACATGCTCTGTGTGGGCACTCCTGCGAGCTGGCAACAAGAACTTTCATAATTTCCTCTATACACCTGGTTCAGACATGGTAAGGCTGAGCCCTTTTCCTGCTGGAATTCCTCTAGGGAGAGGAGGCTGAGTCAGTGAAAACAATGTCTAGTCAAATGTTCAAGGAAAGAAAATGAACCAAAGGCACCCTAAAGCAACATTCTGCTGCTTCCCTAGGTCCTGCATCCTGTGTGTCATGTCCGGGCCCTGCACCTCTGGACAGCTGTTTATCTGCCTGCATCATCTCCGTGTACCCTTGGAGAGGAGAATATGGATCTTTACCTTTCTCCAGTGGCTCAGAGCCAGGAATTTTCTGGTCGTTCTCTGGACAGGTGAGAAAAAAAACAAAACAAAACAAAACAAAAAACCCAACCAAACAAAAAACCAAACCTTGGTTTCCCCTCTGTCCACAAGGAAAGCAATAATTGCTTCCTAGTCTGTTTCACCTCAAAGTTCTTTACGTGTTTGTTTACATTTCTTTATAGGTGTATATGTTGTGTGTGTTTGCACGGGCCACAGCATACATGTATAATGCTCAGGAAAACTTCCAGGACTTGGTTCTCTCTTTCCACCCAGTGTGGGTTTTGGGGATTGAACTCTGGTTGTTAGGCTTGGTGGCAAGCACCTTTCCCCACTGAGCCATCTCACTGGTCCTTGTTCCATTTTAATGAGCTTTCTAGAAACAACTTCTTGACTCCCTTATGGGAGAAGTTTAGCCCTGGGGCTAAACTGGAATGCACTATTTTCAAGGTTTCATTAAGTTGTTCCACCATCTTTGGTGCTGCTGTCACCTGGTGTGACACAGTTAAGCAAAGGAGGGGAGAATTACAGAGAAAGGGCTATTCACAAGGTCTGTGGGATGCTGGGGATTTGTTCACACAGCATAGGGAAATCATTCTCAGGAGCTACCTTGGCTCTGTGCAGCAGTATCCTCTAGAAGCATTTCACTCTCAGAGAAAGAAGTCAGTTCCCAGCATGGGATAGACTTTTCTCTGTCAGTAAAAGGCCAAATCTAAAGTAGGCTGTCAAGTTCTCTTCTAGCTGAGTATTTGGGGGAAAGAGACTTGGTGACTTGAATTACACTTTTTTTTTTTTTTTTAAATAAAGTCAAGCATTATAAAAGAAAATGAAATGTTCCTCCTGGTTCTTTTCCTCACAGGTATATACAGTTAACACTGGTAGGTGTGTATCCAGATGTTTATCTCTTTAGAAACATCACGAGTACCTCAGACCGTCAGGTGCACGTTTTCTTGGCTCTCTCGGTACAGACTGATGCAGCCATTCCTGCCTTTATGGCACCTTTGTTTTCATAAACAACGTCCCAGTTTTTTGCATACTGTTCTGCAAGTTCACATTTTGTGTCAGGCTGTCATTTCATCACAACACATATAAAGATACCTTGTTGTCTTTATTTTCTTCTTCTTATTTTTTTCGTAATGCGGAAACCAAACTCTGTGTCTATACCTCACAAATGCCCCACACTCAGCACATCCCTAGCGCTTCTTCACTGTTTCTGTGGCTGCAGTGTATCAAAGGCTAAGAGTCATTTGGGTTCCTCTCTGCCTGTTTTGATCATTTCAAGATCATTGCAGGGAATATTTTAGTGAACATCTACATGTGAGCAAGTTATGGTAAAACATCCATACTATTTGCTATCTAAGTCAATTTTAAGTGCACAGTTCCACTTGGGGCTGTAGAAGCTGTGCTATTATATTGTGCTTGTGTTTCTGCCAGAATTTTTAATTTCTGTAGACAAAAGTGTTCCATTCAAAGGATGTGTATGTTTTATTTGAGACAGTCTCACTATGTCACTGTTCCATGTGACTGGCCTTAAACTCATGAGCTTTCTGAGTCAGTCTTCTAAATACTGCAGTTATAGGCGTGCTCTAAAATTTGTGAAGTACAAATTTTGATACTTGATTATTAGCTGAAGCTTTTGAAGTTAAAGTAAAAATCTACTCACTGAATATTATAAAGTATAACAAAGAACTCATTCATCTGAAAACTTTGATTTTAGGGTCTTTTGAGCCAAGGCCATTGTTATGGAATAGATTTCAGTGGTTTTCCTTTTCTTCAACTATAAAGAGCTTTTTAAAGGATCACTGGGGCTGATTTATATAGGGACTGTTTATGAAGGACCAGTATAGGAACCATGGCTGTTTCTGTGTCCCAGGTGGGGTTTTGTTTTGAGACAGGGTCTTCTGTGTAGCTGACATTGGCCCAGAACTCCTGATGCTTTTGCTTTAGTCTTCCAAGTGCCAGGATTGGCACACTGGGCCCTAAGAAGTGTTTGAGCAGATATTGGAGTGGGACATGAAAGCTCAGAGTGAAGGGAGTTACGAGTTTATTAAAGGGTTATGGGAGAAAGAGCCTAAGAGACAGATATAGGAAAGACAGTTTTGAAGAAAACAAAACAAACAAAACAACTCTGGAGCTGTAGAGGGTGAGAAGGACGTTAACGTTATTTTTGTTGCTTTGAGACGGCCTCACTATGTAGTCCTGGCTGGCCTGGACTCTGCCTCCTAAGTGCTGGGATTAAAGTCAAAGCACATCAAAAGAGAATAGAAAGACGTTATCACAGGCTGTAGGCAATATAGTGTAGCACTTACATGTATATGTATATATGCATGTGTGTGTATATATATATTATATATTTTAAAGATTTGTTTTTATTTTATGTGTATGGATATTTTGTCTACATATGTGTCTCTGTGTCATGTATACACCTGGTGCTAAAGGAGGTCAGAGGAAGGTATCAAATCCCCTAGAATTGAAGTAAGCTGCCATGTAGATGCTGGGAACCAAGCTGAAGTCTTCTTTAAGAGCAGCAAGTGCTCATAACCACTGAATCATCGCTACAACTGAGTTTTGATTCCGTTGTCAGCAGTAAGATAGCATAGGAAGTGATTATGACCTACTGGTAATGGAAATCTGGAGAATTTGCCACTGAGCTGGTTAGAGACATAAGGACTAGCCACCTCTGCTAGAGTGTAATTTATTTATAAAAAGTTCCTGGAAAAGAGGAATATATTCAGAAGTACAATAGAGACATTTTCAGTAGACTATGGGGTTGGTTGAAGGTTGGAGACTAAAAGTGTAGAATGCAGAAGATCCAAAGTCTCTTCAGACTCAAGGACAGGCTCACAGGTCAAAATTTAAAATCCAGAAGTACCTTCAAACTAGTTTGCAGACAAAGGAGAGATACAGGGTGGATGGGATTGAAGTGTCACTTGATACAAAGGAGAGGCGTATTAACAAGGCAGCCCAAATGGAGAAGGTTGGGTCTAGAGGGCTCACTGATGGAAAGACTTTAAATGTTTCTGTAACAACTGGCTTGACTTCCTTCTGTTATACCTTTTCCCAGACCAAAAGTATCATCCTCCTATCTCTCTTCTTCTGTTAAAAGTCCAACAAATGGTTTTATACCCAGTTCAAGGTCAGTGCTTTCTTTGTAGCCTTCCCTGGCCATGGGGGCTGGCTCAGCCCACTTCTAACATCCTCCGGCATTATTGTCTTGTCCATCCTTATTGGTTAAACCTTTGGTGCACACAGGAATGAGCTATGAAGGTTGACACACTGTTCCTGCTTGAATTTCAAAGGGTGCATGGGAGTCACACTCTTCTATATACTTGAAAGTTTCTATAATAAAAAATAAAACAAGAGAAGACAAAGTCAGTTGTAACTTTTAAAAGTATGCGGTGCTGGACTTGGGGTGTAGGTCAGTTAGTGGTGATCATATGCATGAGACTGGCTTTCATCACCAATTCTACCAAGAAAAAGATAGTGGGCAGAGGGACTACAGTTATTTAGGCCTTCCTCTTAGCCATTCTCAGTCAGTAGGTTTTGGATGGACCTTGGAAACCAAGTCTGTTGTATGCCAACTATTGAGCTCTACTGACCTAGTCGACTCAGTTGGCACCCTGCTCCTGCAAACGTGACATGGTCTTAAAGCTTCTTCCCTCGTTTCTTACATCACTGGCCTGTGTCTGTGTTAGGTGTTGGGTATTCAAATGAGACATAGGCCTGACTTCAAGGCACTTTGGTAGAGGGAGAGAAACAAATAAACAGTACGCTAATAGCACTGTACTTTAATAGGGATTGTGTGTTCAGCTCTTACTGTGGCTTTAAGATATAGGTACTTTAACTTTTCTTCCACGCATGAGGAAGCGAGGCTTAGAGAAGTTAAGTTGGAAAGTTCCAGAGCTGAGACTTACACACTGGCTCTGAGCTAGATCTCTAGTTTCATGTAAAATGCCAAATGCACAGGCTCGTGCCTTGTGCTTGTAATCTTGGCTCTGGGGAGGCAAAGACT
Organism: Arvicanthis niloticus; assembly: GCF_011762505.2. Classification (NCBI taxonomy): domain Eukaryota; kingdom Metazoa; phylum Chordata; class Mammalia; order Rodentia; family Muridae; genus Arvicanthis; species Arvicanthis niloticus. The sequence goes on along the minus strand of NC_047663.1, from coordinate 34,548,766 downwards.
GGAGATCCTGTCTATCCAAATTGGCAAGCCTCAGGTTCAGTGAGAGATAGGAAAACTCTGAGTGTCAATACATGCACACATGTTCGCCTGCACACATACAAAATTGATCACAAAAGTAAAATCAAATATAAAAATATTATATGAACTATAATAAATAACAAAAGTAAGTACTTAGAATAAGCTATATTATAACTTGGCATGTAGAGGATTTTCTGTGAGAGCTGAGTAAAGCATCTGAGAAGAACCCAGTGAAGTGTTTCCTATTTCCTGGACAATTTCCCTAGGTTTTTATTGCTCTAAAGATTTTGTACTGCAGTAATAAAGATCAGGACAACCATTCGCGAAAATGCTTGCCACCCATTTGGTGACTAGGAGTGCTTCTTGAGTTCTTTGAGTGTTGTCTACTAGAAATTTCCATGGGGTTCTGAGAGTTGGAGGGTCACACTGCTACTAAGTCTGAAAAAATGTATATTGAGAAGTCATGCCCTCTTAATGAGTTTGTGACTGATAAGTTTGTGGTTAGCTGCCTAAATTCCGAAGCCTTGGCATCTTTATAAGGTATAACATTAACATCCTTTAGAGGTGATAACAAATAACTGAGAGGTTAAATCATGCACTTTCTGGTAGTTAATCACTATGAAGGCTTTTAGCTTCAAAACCTGTAGTCTTTGTCTGACTGTAGCAGAAAGTGGTCTGAGGTTCAGGTGTGGCAGTGGCTAAAGTGGTGGATTTAGAATCATCAGTAGGCTTAGGGGTGTAGCTTAGTGATAGAGCATGTGTTTTGTATGTACAAGCCCCAAATTTAGTATTGAGCACAGATTTTATATAGGGAGGTGTATCACCGTAGCAGGCAATTGAAACTATCAAAATGACATGGGCCTGGGAGATTTTATAGGTGGACAATTTACAGGAACTGGGGGCAGATAAGCATTCTAGAAGATAAGTATGTCTTATGCTTTGTGCAGAGTAGACTCCCAGTGAACTTATTTGTAATATTAGATGTCTTGTTAACATCAATTTTGATGCTGTTCTGATGACCTAATTGTGTACCTTAGTAATGGCTCCCTTTTCCTGACCTGGAGCTCTCTGTTTGTCATTCCAGGTTACCTAAAACCAGATCCATGGATGATCTTCTTTCTGCCTGTGATACAAGCAGCCCCCTCACTCGTACTTCCAGTGACCCTAACCTGAATAACCACTGTCAGGAGGTCAGAGTCAGCCTGGAGCCCTGGCACAGCAGTCCTGAAGGAGCAGAGACAGTTGTTGTAGAATCTGGAGTTGGAAGCCCACAGCTGACTGTGGGAGATGTGGGCCTTCTTCCTCTGCCCAGTAGCCAGAAAGATTACTTGAGCAATAAACCTTTCAAGGGTCACAAAAGTTGTTCTCTTAGTTATAAGTTACTTAATACTTCTGTGTCCTGGGAAATGAAGAGCAACACCTCTGAGATCAAAGTCCTGGAAGAAAGTAAAGCACTGGCCCCAGACCCTCCAGCCCAAGAGGAACAGGGTAGGACTTCTGATGGCTTAGGGAAGCCACCTGAACGGTGTCTGGAAAAGGAAGCTGTCAGCTCACTCTCCAATGTCTCCAGCAAGTGTGGTGGAGCCTGTGATTTCCCTGAGCCTCCCCAGGACTCCCTTACAGGTACTCTCCAACAGCCCCATCGAGACTCCACGCAGGCTGTGCTCACAAGGTGTACTCCAGATCACACTCAGGGCAGCCTGTGCAACCCACCAAGTGCTGCCAGCCAAACTCCTCCAGAGCCAAATACTGACCTCCTCAGCCAAGATGCCCCTGGGTCTATGGCAAGTATCTCCTACCAGGAACAGCCTAGTTCTATGCCGGATCTGATCTACAAGAAGGAAGATGCTAGCAAGAGAGGAAGTAAGAATGGGCAGTTTTTGGAAAATCCTCGCTTTGGGAAAATGCCATTGGAGTTGGCCCGAAAGCCAATTTCTCAGAGCCAGATCAGTGAGTTCTCATTTTTAGGGTCGAACTGGGACAGCTTTCAAGGAATGATGACTTCATTCCCAAGTGGAGAGACCACTCCTCGGCGACTGCTTGCTTATGGCTGTTGTAACAAGAGGCCAAGCAATAAGCATATTCGAGCTGCAGGGCCCTGCTTTGGGGGCCAGTGGGCTCAGAGAGAAGGGATGAAATCACCAGTCTGTTCTAGTCATTCCAATGGACACTGTACAGGCCCAGGAGGAAAGAATAACCGGATGTGGTTTTCCAGTCATCCAAAGCAGGTCTCCAGCACAAAGCCTTCTCTTCTGAGCTGCCCTTCTCCAGTGCCTCCTCTTTATCTGGATGATGATGGACTCCCCTTTCCCACCGATGTGATCCAGCACAGGTTAAGGCAGATCGAAGCAGGGTACAAACAAGAGGTAGAACAGCTACGTCGACAGGTTCGAGAGCTTCAGATGAGGCTAGACATTCGTCACTGCTGTGCTCCTCCAGCAGAACCCCCCATGGATTATGAGGATGACTTTGTAAGTATTCACCAGCTGTCACCTGTCCACTTATTCTACCCATCCAGCCTTCTATCCATTCAGCAGCCCTTGTTGGGTACTTTCTGTGTGCCACTGAGTTAGGTGCTCCCATCCTGATGGAAAGTGGGTAAACACGGTGATTTTTCTGGGTGTTAGCATCAGGCAGGCAAGGAAGGCTCTTCTGAGAAGATAATGCTTATGCTGAGTGCTGAAGAATGTGCTGTTTAGCTACGTAGACAGTGAGAAGGAAATAGCATTTTCAGAAGCATGGAGGCAGTAGATGCTCCAGTGACATGGTTTAACCAAGGGGTGGGATGTGTGGGTGTGAGTGTATACATGGCGTGCACATTTTGTGCTGAGATTGTAAGGGAGACGGCTAGTATAAATGAGAGGTAACGGAGAGCTGATGGAGTACCTTTTGATGAGTTAAGTGAAACCCAGACTAGGTGGCTGCCTAGGAATTTTTATGTATTTATTTGAGACAGGCTTCCTCTGTGTAGCATTATCTGTCCTGCAACTAACTCTCTGTGTAGACAGACCAGGCTGGTCTTGATCTCACAGAGATCTGCATGCCTCTGCTCCCAAGTGTTGGGATTAAAAGCATGTGTCACTATTTCTGGCTTGGTTGGGACATTTTAAAACAATCCAGGTGAGGGATAATGAGGACCACCTAGGCTTTACTGTTTTAGCTATTTTAGATTCTGGCAATGTAGCCCTCAGGGAGCTTCTAGGAGCCATCTTGCTGTCTACATGGCTGCTTCCCTTCCATCCGTTCAAGTGCTCTCATTGCCTGCTGATAGAATAGACAGGACTAACAGCTTCTTACTGTTCAGGCGATGCTTTAAATACTCAACCAGATTTTGTAAAGGCCAGATGGTAAACATTTAGGTTGTGTGGGCCAGACTGCCTGTAAGACAACTATTGTGTGGCCACTGTGACACAAAAGCAGCCATAGAGAATACATAAATGAATGACTATGGCCATGTTTCAGTAAAGCTTGACTTAGTAAAACAGAGTAGATTTGGCTTCTGGGCCATAGTTTGCCAACACTTAGCTAGGATGTAACAAGAAATACAGTGAATGACTTGTAATGCAGGAAGTAATGTTGGTGTTTTTGCTTATACCACAGACATGTTTAAAGGAGTCAGATGGCAGTGACACTGAAGACTTTGGCTCTGATCACAGTGAAGACTGCCTTTCAGAAGCAAGCTGGGAACCCGTTGATAAGAAGGAGACTGAGGTATGCATGTGTAGGCAGATGTGTGGTGGGTACTTCATGCAAGCCGGTGGATTGTGTTTCTCAGAGATGAATGGCCTACTGTGGCCGTAGCTCTCCCCCCAGATAAACACCATCCTTGTAGGCAAGTAGTGTCAGTCATAAAAACCATCCTGCTCATTTTCCTTTGGGCTCCTTTCTGGATTGTAATGTTGTTGTTCTCCTCTTTGGACATGGACCTAGACTTTTCCTTTGTGCCTTCTGGTAGGTTACTCGCTGGGTTCCAGACCATATGGCATCACACTGCTATAACTGTGACTGTGAATTCTGGTTGGCCAAACGAAGACATCATTGCAGGTAAGATTGGTTTTTGTTTTGTTGCATCTCCTTGTTGTTACTCATAATGTAGGGTTCTTGTATAGAGCTAAATTAATTTGAAAATGGAGACATTTTAGTAGTAAGTATTTTTGTTTACATCCAACATTTTTATTTATTCATGGATACCCTTTTAGACTTTTACTCATTTTCAAAACATGGATATTTCTGACGAGCTCCTCCCTCTTTGTACTTTGGCAGAAATTGTGGGAACGTATTTTGTGCTGGATGCTGCCACCTTAAGCTGCCCATTCCTGATCAGCAACTCTATGACCCAGTTCTCGTCTGTAACTCATGTTACGAACACATTCAAGTATCTCGTGCCAGGGAACTCATGAGCCAACATCTGAAGAAACCCATTGCTACGGCTTCCAGTTGAATGCCAGAGGAGATGACCTGTCCATTTTTAGCAGGTTTGAAGGGAGGATCTGCTTCAGGTGTAGTCTGGAAGGTTCCTTGGTATGGCTCATGAACACAGAGCTCAAAGATACTGTCTTGAGAAATCCTCCTTGGCACCATGTGACCGGAGCAGAGGAATTTGAGTTTGGCAGGAGATTTTTCTACTGGAGAGACCCTCACTTTGGGGTAATGGTCCTGATCCAGACCCAGAGTCTGGAAGCTTCACACTGAGTTGGTGACTCCAGCTTCTATCTCCTGGAGGTCCCGAGATGATGATTCATAAATACTGCCTGGTGCACAGTGCCCAAACAGCAATAGAAAGGCATACTTATAACCAAACTCCAAGTGATAGTGAGACCCATCTCTCCTCTACCGTGAAAAGAGCAGATCACAGTGTATGAGATAGGAATTCCCCTCCTATTTGAGTTGAACTCTCTTCTGTACCTCTGCTCTGTGTCTGTGCATGAAGGCTCAGTCTTTAGAGGCACTCCCTCTAGTTGATTAGCACTGTCTTCTGTGGAGTTTGGTTCAAAGACTGGTTTGGCAAATGGAGGTTTGGATGCATTTTTCACCTGGCTCATTGACTAGCATCAGTGAATATTCAGTTTCAGAGGGACAGTTCTGAGGATTAAGACACTTTTGGAAACAGAAAAAACTCTGGTGATGCTTAGTCTTGTGAGAATCAGTTATTCAGAGCTGTGAAGGCAGTTGTCACTATTACGCAGTGGCTGCTCTTGAGGTACACACTGTGAAGAATGAGAAGGGAAAAGCAAGATTATCCTTGTGAATTCTGCTGATTGTGCCCTACCCTTTGCACCTGACTTTTCCTAGTTGTCCTGGTGCTAACATGGGAGCTACACCTTGATCCTCTCCTGGCATGAAAATAAAGGATTTTGTTGTTCCACTGCCCACTTCCCCCATGTTGTCTTTCCCTTGGCCGCTGCCTCCTCTGGGTCACACTGCTTCTTATCCTGAACACTTGACACCTTGAGGGTAGAATATAGCATTTGGTTTTTACCTCCTAGCGTATGCTACTTGGTATGTGAGGGTTTCAGTACAAATGCTGCTGTCTATTTCTGTGCACTTAACAATGGAACCCAAACAGAAGGAAGAAAGTCTTGATACCAAAATTGGGAGAGAGGATGTGTCCATTTGGACCAAACACTTTGTTTTGTTTTATTTAGAATTTGTTTTTCATCTTACTATGTACCAGTGGCACTTAACCAAAAGATACAGTAATATAGCCATGTACTGTGGTTGGGCGGATACAGTCTTCTTGGCTTACAGGACTTCGTAGCTACCTTTCCGTAATGCACTCATGCAGAGAAGATACACTGCGCACTCTGTTCAAACTGCAGTCCCTCTCACCTGCTACTGTCCTGTTGCTTTCTAGAAAACATTTTTTTTCATTCCAAACCAACCAGAACCTGCATTTAGAATAGGAATTACTTCTGACCTTTTCCTCAGTTCTACAGTGAAGCATCTGTGCTCCTTTTATACTTGCCGTGGATGTAACCTAAAAAGTTTTGGCATATTTAGGTCAGCCTAGCACTTTTTTTTTTTCCATTTTAATGGAGCTGAATAATGGAGATTTTTGTGTCTGGGAAATTCCTAAGATCAATGAAAGAGTGACAAACTACTTGTCTCTGATACATAAAATTATTTTAAGCATTTTCTCAATCATTAAATGTTACTGCCAGTCACGAGTGGCTTTTTAATTACCAGTTTTCATTGCACTTCACTCTATTTTCAGGGGGATCGGGAACATTTGGGGAGACTGTATCTGTCTACTTTGTGTGACTGTTTTGAGGGACTGTCTCATCAGATTGCATGGCCTTGGAGAGAGACTCTGGGCTCCTGGCTCAGATGTGTCCATCCTTTCAGAGCTGTTGTGGTTGTAAGTGACATGATGTGGCCAAAAATCCAAACTGTGCAGTTGCGTTGTGATAAACATGCAGTGTGCTGTAAAGACTCAATACAGTTCAAATAAAATCTCTATATTAGTGCTGCTTTGTTGGGTCTTCTTATTTCTTACTGGTGTTGGGATTGAATCTAGCTTAATGGATAAAACATTCCGCCACCGGAGTAGATTCCTAGCCCTGTTGTACACTGGGTACTCAGGAGCTAACGGCAGGAGGATTAAGGCAAGTTTGTGGTTCAGGTTTTGCTTTATAGCAAAACCAAATCAAACTAGTGCTCATTGGCGGTCCCTCTAGTATTTTGGGTTTGTTGAGTCCCCTTTCAAGTGAGATTCATTTCTCTTCCTTGTCTGGGAGATCATAGCTGGTCAGTAAGCGCATACCTATCTTTTCCTTTCCGTCAGGTACAGCCGGTCTCATCTAATTTGAATTCGTTTTTTTAAAGGTGTAACTATACTACTATATACAAGATGAATGAGTTTGTGTGCTACGGTTACTGTACCTACCCCAGCCCCCAACCCCCATCATTTTTATTTGAAGAGAGCAGCAGTTCGACTGTTAGGGAAGACTGCAGTGGGCTCCTCTGTTCTCAGGAACCATTAGTTGTGTATCGCCTGAGCACACTCTGCGTTCTGAATCCCTGCTGGCCGCCCTGCCCTGCCGGAGCCCCTCAGAGCTTGCTGAGGTAAACCGGGCCGCTTTCTCCTCAGGAACCACAGTTCCCTGGCGTGCTGCCCTCTGGGGACCAGACGGAGAGGGGCCGGTTCTGGAAGGCACGCGAAGGTAGCCTTGTGTCGAAGTGTCCCCCGCCGCCGCCGCCGTCGAAGGCGTGCACCCCACCGAGGGGGAGGGCGGGCTCGTGCCCCGTCGGCCACCACGCGGCGGGAACTCGAGGCCCCATTGGCCACACCGGAGGGCGTGCCGGGACTCGTGCGCCAACGGTCCGGGCCTCGGCGGCCGGGCGCTGGCAGGAGGGGGCAGGGCGCAGCGAAGGCCCGGGGGATCGAGAACGGTGGGAGAGCCAGGCTCGGCGGGGCGAGGCCCAGGGCCCGGGCGGGCGATGGAGGAGGCGCTGCTGTCCACCCCCATCAACCCCAACAACTTCCCCGCCAAGCTGTGGCGGCTGGTGAACAGCCCTCGGTACCGCTCCATCCGCTGGGACGGCCGCGGCGAGGGGCTGCTCATCGACCAGCCGCTCTTCGAGGCCGAGCTGCTCAGCCCGCCCGGCCCGGGTGCCGGGGGCGCGGGGGGAGCCGGGAGCGGCGGCGGGGGCGGCGGCAGCGGCGTCGGGGCGGCCGGGGCGGAGCCCGAGCTCTTCAAAACCACCAACTTCACCAGCTTCATCCGCCAGCTCAACCTCTACGGCTTCCGCAAGGTGGTGCTGGGTGGGCCGGGGGCGGCGGGGCCCGGGCCCGGGCCTGGGGCTGGCGGGCCGGCGGGCGACGGGCCACTCCACCACTTCCACAGCCCGCACTTCCGCCGCGACCAGCCTCAGCTGCTCGTTCACCTCAAGAGGCTCACCAGTGCCAACAAGGCCAAGCTGGCGGCCGGACTGGAGGTGCCCTGTCGCCCGCCCAACCGCTTCCAGCGGCTCCTCATCACGTCAGCCTCCGCCTCGGCCTCAGCTTCTACCTCTCCGCTGCAGCATCAGGACCCGCCACCCCAGCCCGCTGGCCCCCGGCCAGAGCAGCATGGTGAGTGTGTGCCACCTGGATCCTCGTTCTCCATCAAGCACGTGGGTGGCAGGGAGCGAACACTGTTTCTGCACAACCCCAAGACTAGGTCACATCATCCTCACTAGCACTTGCATTTCCTCTGGCAAGAGTCCATAAGCATTTCCCCGATCTGGGTTTAGCTGCAAAAAGGACATGGCTGTTTAGGCTTCCTTTCCACTCTTCCCCAAGAGAGTGAGCTCCAAACAGCTAACGTACTCCCAAACTTCTTGAACCATTTACCTGTACCTAGTCTCTCTACTGCATTTATCACAGCACTGGGTGGGAGAGGCCTCCATTGTCCCAGTCAAACGAACAGGCACTCTACAGGTTGGGTGCGAAGGAACAAAGTTACCATCAAGAAATCTTAAGGCATTATTTACCCAACCAAGGAAAAGAGAACAGGTCCCTGGAGTGCAGATTTGTTCCGGGACATGCCACCTTCCACCTATTGACATGAATAGAGCGATAGATACTGTTTATATATAATCAATCTAAGGGGCAAGCTTTATCTAGCGCAGAATAGAACCAATTCAATAACACTTGAAGTCTGATGCCTTACTTGAGATGTTATGGTTGGACAAACAAAGCAAAATGGCTAAAAACGAAACAAAGACCAGATGTCAAGGCTTACTTTAAAAGAATTTTAGAATGCACACATTTATAGTTTATTGGCTTTTCGCGATTCGTGGTCATTCGAGATCAGGGGAGGGGGAGGGGGAACTGTGTAAATATCGATGAAAAGTTAAGAAACCTGTGGTCACAGTTATTTCATGGACTTGAAGTATCTTTCTGCACTCCTACACAAACAAGGGTGGCGGTGTCCTCTTGTTCTATATGGAGGTCACAATAGACAATTTTACCAAGAAAGCAACAGGATACAGTCATTAGAATTGGGATTTTTTTTTTTTCACCTTCTCATAGAAAACTAATAGAAACAATTTTCAGACTTTGAAGTATGGGGAAAATGTAAATGTACAGATAACACTATGGTCGGTTTAATCTAGCCCCGGTCCTGAAGCAATGCTGCCTTTGGAATTTGGAAGATAAGGGCCTAGGTTTTCTGTCTGTGGAGTTTAGAAGATAAGGAACTAGGTTAAAGTTCCAGTAACAAGCTGAGAAAATAACTGGCACAGGAATGTTCTAAAGGAATTCTAAAGGAATAGTGAGCTACCTCAGGGCATCGGTCCTTGGTTTGGCTGGGGAATTGTGTGGAGAAAGACCATGGAGACAGTCCTACGAATATGTTCAACAGGAACTCTAGCTTGGGTTTTTTTTTTTTTTTTTCAATCCTTATTTCTAGAGGGCATAAGGAGAAAAGACAGGGAAATAACAGTTCTCTTTAATCTTTCCCTCTTAACTGTTTTAAACCAGTTGTACAGTTGTATTCTTTTTGTTGGTGTTTAAAATTACATATATTTACTTATTTGTGTGTATGTGCACACACGTGCTCTTAAGGTATGATGTGTGTGGAGGTCAAAGGACAACTCGTTACAAGTCTGTTCTCTTCTACTGGGATCAAACTTTGTCATCAGGCTTGGTGGCAAGTACTTTTACCCAGTGAACCCTTTTTGTTATTTTATTTTTCCAGTTGTATTTATAAGGCAAGTGTCCAGCTTATTTAAGCAATTTAAAGGTTATTTGTTGAAAAAAAAATCCTATCTTTTTAGTGTATGTATAGGATGTGTGTTTTCAGGCATCTCCTGTTCTCTCCCTGTTGTGTACAGAAGGGTGTTAGGATTGCCTGTAGCCTAGACTTACTAGCATAGAAGGCAATTGTGTTTCTCATTCAGGTGTAATGTTTTTTTTTTTCTGTCAAGTTCAGAAACACTGTTGCAATATGTTTGCTTTTATAATCTAAGGTCTTTAGCTGGTCTACTTTTCCTCACCTGCTATTTTAGGGATTGTTTGTTTTCTGTTTTAATTTTTGGGCATGCGGTCTTGCCATGTAGTCTGAGTTGATCCTGACTTTTCCGTCCTTCTAACTCAGCCTCCCAAAGCTGGGATTATAGCCATGTGCCACCTTGCCTGGCTTCTCACGCCTTTTTTTTTTTTTTTTTTTTTTTTTTTTTTTTTTTTTTGATTGCTGCTTCCTATCTTTCTAATCCTTCTTAATTGTAGAAGAGTCTATTTATTTTAGGACCTAGCCTTCTTTTATTTAAATTCACTAAGTCAAGAATATACTTGATAAAAAGTGTGAACATTCTTTTTTTCTTTGTTGTTTTGTTAGTTCATTTATGTTATTTTTTCACTGGCAGTTTTTGATATTTGTTATAATGGTCAAATGAAGTTTAAAGTCTTGGAAGTAGATATTCTTGTATAGATACCACAGGCTGTCCATGAGCAAAGTTTGGAATTGTTGATGGATGGTTAGTTTGGTTTCATTTTCATAAAAGGAACAGAATCTTTAAAGACAAAAACCCAGCATGCCCTCCTACATTTCTAGAATTCTAAATTCAAACATTGCCAAATATACCTTAAAGATATTCTGAAGACATGAATGTGGTAGTTTATAAAGTTGGTTAGAGAGAGTCCTATTGCCTAACCCTTAAAAGAACAAAAAAATCCTAATTATGTCTTAGTTCTTTAGGAAACAAATTAATGACCTTCACTCACTCCCCTCCCCGCACCCCACACAATTGTTTTGGGCCTGTTCTTATTAATTCTTTAAATAGTTTATACAATATATTTTCATCAAATTCATCCCTCTTTCCTCCCTCTAACTCCTTCCAGATCCACACACACACCATCTTTATGTCCTCTTTATATATATATATATATATATATATATAAAAAGTCCAGTCTAATTTATACTGCCCATGTACTCATGGGTGTGTCCATCCACTGGAGCATGGTTGACCCATTAGGGGCCACACCCTTAAAGAAAACTGACTCTCCTTTTCCTAGAAGCCATCAACTGTGGATAGCTCCTCAGTGAGGCGTAGCCTTCTAATCCTGACAGTATTCTTTTATTTTCAGCAACTAAAATAGGTGATTACCTATCACTCAGTTGATCAAGGGAGAAGCAGGATTTATTTTTTTAAATTCAGATCTAAACTACATTTTTGGAAACCAACTAGAGATTTAACAGCCTATCCCTAAAGAGTTCAGAAGATTAAATGAGCCATATGCAGCATGTAGTTTTGACATATGAGACATCTATGGAGAAATCAAGTAGGGAACAGGGTTGGGATTCTCAGAAACGGCTGTTGTGAAAAGTACCAGTTTCTTTAGGAAAACCAGATTGTTGGTGGTGAGTTTAAGGCATATGAATACTAGAAACTGGTAGGCAAGCAACATCATAAAAGCTATTCTTTGTACTTCTGAGTCAGCAATTTTTTTTTTCTTCATTAGAGTCTTTGATTTCTCTGGCTCCAGAACTTGTATTGTTAGTATTCATGCATGTATTTTTTATTCTTCATGCTAATGCTTTATTTGCTAAGGAAATTGATTGCCATAGAAATAGAATGGGAGATGTAAAGTGTTGAGTGGTTTATAATTTGAATGGGTAGATATTTAAGTGACATCCTTCAACTTGTAACTTGGCACTGAAGTCACGTAAATTAAGTTTTGCCTCTGTTTAATAAAGATTAGCTTAATAAAGTAAATTAATAAGATTAGTTTAATAAAACATGTTGAGAAGAAATTGTGAACCACACATATAACCAATAGGTAATATTCTCCTTTTGAATAAACTAATTTAGTTTTTTATATTTAAAAATTGCAATCTATAAAGTAAATCCAGGCTATAATATTTATAGCTATCAATTTTAAATTATATACTTTTGTCCTTTTTTCCTCTTTTTTTTTCTATCTGGTTAGATTTTTTTTTTTATTTTTTTAAAGATTTATTTATTTTATGTATATGAGTATACTGCAGCTGTCTTCAGACACACCAGAAGAGGGCATCGGATCCCATTACAGATGGTTGTGAGCCACCATGTGGTTGCTGGGAATTGAACTCAGGACCATCTGGAAGAGCAGTCAGTGCTCTTGACCGCTGAGCCATCTCTCCAGCTCCTGGTTAGATTTTTTTTTTTTTTTTTTTTTTTTTTAAAGCAAATACTTGTGTCAGAGTCTCTGAGACTAGATATCTAAAGGTTTAATCATTGCCTTCTATGACACATGTGCAAGCCAGTGTTTGGTACCTGGGAAGGGTCTCTATTAGAGACTAAAGGAAAATAAAAATGCAGGGCTTGCAGTATAGCTCACTGGGTCAAGTGCTTGCCCAGCATATACAAAACCCTTAGTTGATCCCCAGACCTGCAAAAAAAGAACCACAAAAACAAAAATCTCACGGAAGGTGACTGATTGAGAAGATGAAGAAAACTAGATGAGAGTTTTGAAGCCTGAATTTTTTACAAGGATTATTTTTTTAAGCTGAGTGTTGTGGCACATGCCTTTGATCCTTGCACTCAGTTGGCTGAGGCAGGACAGTTGCTTCAGTGCTTCAGGTTAGAACCTGGGCTATGGAGTGAGTAATCAGGCCAGGTCAGAGCAACATAGCAAGACTGTCTCCAAAAAATTAACTACATAAATAAATGTAAAACAGTAAGTAAAGTGAGGTGGCTCAGAAAATAAAGATGCTTGCTGAATTCCATCCCCCAGACCCACATGGTAGTGGGAAGAACTAACTCCAGAAAACCTTCCTGACAGCCACACACATGTGTAGCTGGCACGCTCAAACAATAAGGAAATAGTTACTTAATTATTGCAATAAAGAGATAAAACATTAATTGAAAGGGGAACAAAGGGTGTGACATCTCTTTGTGGCTCATGTTAGGAATTCTTATTTATTCTGAACATTGATGTGTGTAGTAGAGTGATACTTTCCTACTTATTAAAGTTTCTAAATGGCTTGAAAGACCTGCCTGGAAGACTCCTAATTTGGGTTTAATTTCACTTTACCTTTTCTGGCAGTACTGTTAAGAATCAAGAGTTGCGTATTCTTTCAGCACTGTATTCTGAATTGGTTTTTGCTAAATTCAAAATTCTATTGTATTAAAAAAAAATCTGATAGGTGAACAGGCTTTTTTTTTTTTTTTTTTTTTTTTTTTGACCTTTGGTTTACTGTCTGATGTTGTATTGTAAAATTTGTAAATGTGTTCTTCCTCTTTTATGCAGGACCAGTGGCTGTAGGACAATTTCACCGGTCATTCCGGCGAGATAATCTGTCTCCTTACTCCTATGTATCAACGCCATCCCACAACCACAGCACCTTCCCTCTGAAAGGTTTAGATCGCACCCCGATTCCTCCTCGAACATGGCAGAACTCCCTTGGAATGCACCCTGGACAAGTGGAGACGTCTCCCACTTTTTCAGATAAAGGGGTTCCATTTCCTGTACTGCAGAGATTTCCAACTGAGGTTACTTATACGCTGCAGCCCAGCGCCACATCTGTACACGTTCAACAAGGTCCTCAAACAATGGTCAGCTCCTCCCAAAAATATAGTAACTACACACCCTCAGCACAGTACTCCCAAGCCTACTATCCAACAGGTAGGAGACATTCAAGTTCACTGGCTTCTAGAAAGGTAGTTTGTAAGGACATTTATATTTTTATCACACTTTAATCTTTATGCGCTTAACAAATAGGAATATGCATTTTAAAAATAACTTTTTAACCAGGCATTTAAAAACAGTATATAACTATTAGGGGCTGGAGAGATGGTTTAGTGGTTAAGAGAATATACTGTTGTTCTTGCAGAGGATGGTAGCTCCCATGTCAGTCGATTCATGACTGCCTGTAACCTGAGCTCCAGGGACCCACTGCCTCTGGATTTGACTAGCACCTGCACTCACATTCATATACCTCACCCTCTATATGCCTAATTAAATTATTATTATTATTTTTGTTTGTTTGTTTTTGAGACAGGGTTTCTCTGTGTAGCCCTGGCTGTCCTGGAACTCACTCTGTAGACCAGGCTGGCCTCGAACTCAGAAATCCACCTGCCTCTGCCTCTCAAGTGCTGGGACTAAAGGCGTGCGCCACCACCGCCCGGCACCTAATTAAATTAAACCCTGCATATACAATACACAGAAAGTTTCATCTGTTCTTAAGGATTGTGAGAATCTGCTACCATAACACATAGACGTGTGTATTTTCAGTGAAATTAGAATTCTGTATCCTCCAAGTGTATTCTAGTTCTGAAGTTCAGCTCCAGCGCCTGCCCTGGAACCTTATTCTTATTCCACCATTATTGCAATGTTTACTTCAGTCTATTTTTAAGATATGTTTTTTATTTCACAAATGAGATTACCTCCATCAAATCCTTTGGCATTTCAGTAATGAAGCTTTATAAGAACACATACTCTTTGGAAATCAACTCCTTAAAGTGTTGTGAGTGCTGGAGGCCTGCACTGTTCCCCAGACAGCTAAGTACTCAGAAGTATAGGCTAGAACCTGACAGCCATAGCTGTGACTTCATCCAAGCACACCGTGGACAGGCTGGTAGACCCCAGCACACTAGTGAATCCTTCCAGTAGTTACCACTGCTTTTGCTTCTTAGAGAAAATGTAGTGTTTTCAAATACCTTTTTGCAAGATATGATTTTATTTGCATTACGTTCTATTGTGTAGAAACACTGCAGCAGTGGTGCATTTTCCCTCATGTGTGGTTCCAAGCTTGCCCAATGTTTTGACATCAAGACAAAGTTCACCCTCAATAACCACAAAATCAAGTTTAAAAAAATTACAAAAATTCTAATAATGTTTTAAGTATGCTTGTAATTTTGTGTTGGGTGTCATTTATAACTATTCTTGGCTGTCTGTGGCCCATGGCCATGGGTTGGACAAGCCTGCAGAGTGAGACAAGGGTCAGAGCTTTCAGAGAAGACCAGAAAGAGAAGGAAGGGGATATTATTATTATTATTATTATTATTATTATTATTATTAAATTAATTTCTGTCAGTTTTGCAGATCTAGAGAGAACCTCTATAAGGTGTTTGCTAAGCTCTTCTCCTAGGGAAGATTTGACAAAGGGAGCAAAAGGAATATGAACTAGGAAGGAATGAAGTGCTCCTTTGCCGTATAAAAGTTGTACATGTGGTGATGCTCTGTTTGTGGTATTATTGTTTTCTGACTGTTAACTTCTAAATGTGGGTTTTATTATTACTCCTTACATTTTACCTAATACACATTTCAAAGGCAGTGTTCTGTTCTCACTAAGCATCTAAGTAGAATCAGTTATGGATGTTTAGAGTGTCGTTTCTCTCTCTAGTCATGGAGCTGAGAATGAGAGTAAAGAGGAGTTCATTACTTTGCCTATTAGTAATACTAAGCTGAACATTTTATATGGTCTGAAGAGACACAGAGTACCATTTTACCCATTAGAAAAATTTTAAACACACAATCTTATATAGAAAATGATTAAGCTCTAATATTTTCCAGATTTGCAGCTACTTCTTTGAGTGAAAAAAATCTGTGCAATGTTCAAAAGTAGAAGATGGCTAAATTCATGTTTATAAGCTATCTTAAACATAGCAACAAATAGGTTTTTGTTACTGGTGAGTTTAAACCAATATTTTTTCTTTAAAAGACATTTACTTTTATTTACTTTTTAACAGTTGTTATCTTTAACAACTAGATCATATTCTGATTTTAGTAATATACTTATTTATAAACATGAATGAACTGGCTCTTATCCACTGAATATATAAATTTAATCTAGTATTTTACTAAACAAACTGACATTGCTAGCTAAGTTATTTTATCTGGATTATGTGCATGCATAACATATGTGTAGGTAGATAGTATATTTAGGTTTTGTTTTATTTTTTATTTCTCTGTAATTTCTCTGTGTAGCCCTGACTGTCCTGGAACTCAGTCTGTAGACCAGGCTGGCCTCAAACTTACAGAGATCTGCCTCCCAGTGCTGGGATCAAAGGCAGGTGCTACCATGCCCAGCTTATATATTGTTGGAGATTGAGTCTCTGTGTTGTATTGGCTGTCCTAGAACTCATTTTAGAGACCAGGCTGGCTGTGAACTCACAGAGATGAGCATGCTTCTGCCTCCTGAGTGGTGGAATTAAAGGCATGCACCACCACATGTAGCCCTGCCCTCCTCATATTTTTTATATTACATAGCCCAAATGACTAAGGAGTATTTGCCAATAATATTTTCCATTTCTTACAATACTATTGACTTAGAAGCTTCTTGTGAGCCTGTAGACAGTTCTCAGTGGTTAAGAGCACTGGCTGCTCTTGAAGCAGACTTGAGTTCAATTCCTAGCACCCACATGGTGGTTCACAACCATCTGTAACTCCAGATACAGAGGACTGGACATAACCCTCTTCTGACCTTCACCAGCACCAAATATGCACATAGTACTCAGACATACATGCAGGCAAAAATAGTCATATACTTTAAAACAAATAAATCTAAAAATGTTTTAGAAAAACTCTTGGGGAATTGAAATTTGGACTTTGCAGAGAAATGTAGAAAGGGACCTTATCTGTCCAGTTGGAGTTTTGAGTGTATTTTCCTATGGGTCTATTAAACATGGTGGCTTGAGTGCTATATTCCTGAAACCTAAGGAACAGATGAATATATAATCTGGAAGGTTTTTTTTTTTTTTTTTAAATTGGAAAGTACACTTGGAGTTCTATGCAATCTTTGTCAAAACTCCTGGTTTTATATTCTATGTGACCACTTATAGATTACTTGTTAGTGTTATTAGTGGTTAATACCATTCATTCTTTGGAGAAGTTATATTTGTTAAATTATTAACTTGGGGCATTATTAAAAATAGTTTATTTTCAAGACAGGCATGGTAATGCACACTTTTAATCCCAGCACAGGCACATGGAACTCTGAGTTCTAGGTCAGCCTGGTCTACAGAGCAGGCTCCAGGACAGCCAAGGATACATAGAAAAACTCTATCTCTAAAAACCAAAGCCAAAACAACAGCAACAAAAATCTTTATTTTAGTTTGATTATGAACTTAAAAGTTAATACTTGTCTGCAAGAGGTCAAAGATAAGAACGTGGAGACATTTTTAAAAGAACAAGGAGGAAGTGGGGCTGTGACTTAGTGATGGAACTCTGACCTAGCATGCATGAGGCCCTGGCTCCAACCCCAGCACTGAAGAACACAAAAAAGGACCAAAGTGAGGGTTCCTGTTGTTAGGGTAGTTTACATTACATTGTGTTGTTTGGGTTTGGTTTTGTCATCATTTAGGAAAAATAATTTGAAATGACTATAAAGTTTCTCAGAATATGAGGGGGGAAAGTCATAACAGCTTCTGTACTTGATCTTAGCCAAAAGGCTGAGAAGTGCTTGTGGGGGTTTCTGATACATGGCATGGAGTGAGGGAAAGTACTGTGCACGTTCTGAAGTACTGTTTAAATAGAGTTGTATTGTTAAATATAAGCTATCTGCCCTGGAAAGGAGAATGCACAGGCAATACTGTGCAATTGCTGAATTTCCCCAAATAGGATACAAAATGCTAAGCGATCAGTATTTAGTGAGCACCTATTAACAGCATAATGAACATCCTTCTCAAGTTAAATTAGTTGTGGGGCGCTGGAGAGATAGATGGCTTGATGGTTAGGAGCACTGGCTGCTCTTGGGGAAGACCTGGGTTCAGTTCCCACCGTCCACATGATGGCTCACAATCATTTATAACTCCAATTCTAGGAGTTCTACTGCCCTTTTCTGGTTTCTGTGGGCCAGCAGAAAAAAGCTGGGTGCTTTTAATGCTAGCACTCAGAAGGCAGAGGCAGTCAGATCTTTGAGTTCAAGGCTAGCCTGTTCTACATAATAAAGTCCAGGACAGCAGGACTATATTTTAAGACTCTTATTTCAAAATTAATTAATTAATAAATTATTAAATTAAATAATTAGGGTAAACAACAACAACAACAAAATACTTAGATTTGGCCTCTTTAAATTTATGGCTTTATGGCTACCAAAATTTGAATTTTAATTTAATAAATGATTAATTTCTATAGTTGAAATTTGAAATCCAGAAACTTAAAAATGCCATCAGACTAACAGAATGATCATCTCCTTTAATCCCAGCACTTGGGAGGCAGAGGCAGGCGGATTTCTGAGTTCGAGGCCAGCCTGTTCTACAGAGTGAGTTCCAGGACAGCCAGGGCTACACAGAGAGACCCTGTCTCGAAAAACAAAACAAAACACAAACTGATGACCGGAGTGACTTTTATATCTGCCCTCCTTTGAAGCACTAGTTTTCCTTGCCTACCTTGTTCATGTTTTTAAATTCATCATCTTTCAAAGACAAAATATTTTATTTGGTGTTAGTTGATTCTCTACATATTGAATGTGTGTGTATTAGAATAAATATATTGGCTATAGAATACAATATATATACTATACTATATGTAATTATATAGTATATATTACACACACACACACACACACACACTATACTGAGGCACCTCCATGGTTTGGCTAGCATAGCTAGTCATAGTACGCAGGGCGTCTTCTGTTTCTGCTTCATGATCATCTGGCTTTTATATGAGTACTAAAGATCCACACTCTGGTCCTCATGCTGGTGTTCAAACTGCCTTACCCACTGAGCCTTCTCTTCAGTCCCCAAAGTTACATTTTTAAGGTCAAAGTAGTAATTAACAAATTATAACTATCCTTAATCTCATTTTAAAATGGGAACTTATGTAGCAATTACTATGACCAGACACTGTTTTAAGGACTTTCCAAATACTAATTCACTTAATTCCCAGACTTTCCTTATTATAAGATAGGGTTTTGTCATCTTATAGATGGGGAAGCTGAGGTACAACTAGTAAGTAGCATACTGGAAGGAAGCCCAGCCAGCCTGAATGCTGTCTTTCTATTTACCTGTTGTCTTAGAAAAGAAGGCCTCTCCTCAGCCCCCTGTCCCCGGCCGTGTGTGTGTGTGTGTGTGTGTGTGTGTGTGTGTGTGGTTTCTTTTGCTGCCATTTTGTTCATTTCTCTTTTAAGGTCTCTCTGCCAGAGTCCAGAGTCAGCTCTTCTCAGGTAGTGTACACAATGAAGAGGGTGGTGGAGAGATCTGCCCTTACATTGCTGCTGGTGGCATTGGGACTGCTCCAAGTTTATTAACTCTTTATTCTATCCCAATAAAGAAAGCCAGGCGAGGGCTCTGGGTAGTGTAGCTGCTTTAATGTACTTTAATACCTTGTCCTCCCAGCAGAGTCCTTGATTATAATGGGCCCTTGGCAACATTCTGTTAAGTAGAGTGGACTGGTTCTAGTCCCAGCATTCCCAATTTTCCATTCTATAAGGAAGCCATAATAGTTTAAGCCAGAAACTGAATAATATTTTTGAACAGTTTTTGGTTTTGTTTGTTTGTTTTGAGACAGGGTCTCTCTGTGTAACCCTGGCTGTCCTAGAACTCACTCTATAGACCAGGCTGGCCTCAAACTCAGAAATCTGCCTGCCTCTGCCTCCCAAGTGCTGGGATTAAAGGCGTACGCCACCACTGCCCAGCTTGTGAACAGTTTTTGTAAAAATTGAAACACTACTTACATGTAAATGATAGACTATTTTAGTCACCATGAAAGAACACATTTGTAATCTCAGCACTTGAGATGTAGAGGTAATAGGTTCAGAAGTTGAGCGCCAGTCTGGACTACATGAGACCCTGTCTCAGAAAGCACGTACACACACACACACACACACACACACACACACACACACGTGATAAGAGCTGGGGAAATGGTTCAGTCAGAAGTGTTTGCTATACAAATATGAGGTCCTACATTCTGACACTCAGCACCCACATAAAAGGCTGATCTAGTGGTATAATCCTGTATTCCTAATACTGGGAAGCAGGGACAAAGGATCCCTAGGGCTTGGTGGCTAAGCAGTTTAGCTGAAACAGAGTGCTCCAACTTCAGGAAGAGAGAGCCCCTCAAAACTGAGGAAGAAAGTAATTGAGGAAGATATTTGACACCAACTTCTGGCTTCTACACACACAGAGACACACACGTGCATGCACACTATTTTCAAAAATCAGTCTTAAATGAGGCTAGTAACTAATAAGGGGTAAATTTATACAAATATATGCTTTGGGGCCTGGAAAGGTGGCTCAGAATTGGTTTATAACTGCCTGTAACTCCTGCTCCAGGGGTCCTGGAGCCAGTGCTTTCTACTGGCCTCCATGGGCACCTGCACCCATATATACAAACCCACATAAAGATGCATACATAATTAAAATACAATCTTGAAATGAAAGATACATAAAATATTTGAATATTTTTATTTTAAAATCTTTTATTTATAATTGTTTTTTAATTTGTCCTTAGGCATCATTCTCACTTGTGGCTCTGGCTGGCCTGGAGCCCACAGAGGTCTGCCTGTGTGTGCCTCCTACGCGTGCCTCCCACACGCTGGGACTAAAGGCTCTGTTGGTTTGGTTTGGTTTTTGAGTTTTCTGTCACATCTATTGATTGTATAAGCTACTGATATATACAGATTCACAAATAATGGAAACAGAAATGCCATCTTTTGCGAAGCTCTCGTTTTTTGAAGTGCTTTTTGGGGGAAGGCGGGGTCTCGTTCGGTATTTGGGTAGATCCTAGGTCTCTGCACATGCTAGGTAAGTACTCTACCATTTATAATTTTTCTTACATTATATCAAAATGTTGGTTTTTAGGGTTTTAATCTTACATGGTATACAGAAACAAATATAGAATATGGATTAACACATTTCCCAGTGTTTTGTTACTGTGCTCAGATAGGACTTAGTGCTTATGGAAAAGAGGGACTTATCACCAGAAAGTTCTTTATCTCCCAGAAGAAACAGAGCAAACCATGCCTGCCACCTTTCTAATAAAATGTATATAATCAAGCATTAACTCTTTTCCCTGACATTTTGCATTTACCATTACTGTTGTGCATCTCCAGACCTGTTCATCTCCCAGTCCCAAATCAGGACCGATTAGATGCCAACTCCCAACCCCTCTCTTTTCCAGCCCCGAGTAGCCTGCCATCTCTGCTTGTGAATTTGACTATGTTGGATACCTCATATATGTTGAATTATATAAAATGTGTAAATTTGTCATTTATATTTAATGTGTAAATTTGTCATTGTAAATTGTACAATTCATTGTCACTACATTCACTATATTCACTGACTCATCATTTCCAATGCTGTCACCATGCAGTGACACTGTACTTACTATCTAACCAGCAGCTTTTCAGTCTTCCTCTTTCTGGTCGTTGGCAGTCACTAATTTTCTCTCTATGAATACTGAATACCTAGGGCCCTCATGTAGCATCATATAATGGTTACTCTTTTGTTACTGGCATATTTAATTCATCATAATATCTTTTTTAAAAGATTTATTTATTTTATGTATATGAGTACACTGTTACTGTCTTCAGACACACACAGAAGAGTGCATTGGATTACACCCATTATAGGTGGTTGTGAGCCACCATGTGGTTGCTGGGAATTGAAATCAGGACCTCTGGAAGAGCAGTCAGTGCTCTTAACTGCTGAGACATCTCTCCAGCCCCATCATAATATCTTAAAGATTCAACTACTTTGTAATATGTGTCAAAATTTCCTTTTAAAGATGAGTTAATAATATAATAAGTAATAATATTTATCTATTGAAGGATTCTAGATTACTTCCATTTTTTAAAACTATTGCTACCTTGTACATGGATATAGAAGTTTTGTTTTGTCTGAGAAAGAATATTGCTGTGTATTTCAAGTTGGCTTCAAACTCAAAGTCTTCCCTACTGAGTGTTAGGAGCCCAGCCTTTCATCACTATACTCTACTTAAAAATATTTTTTTTCAGGCCAGATAGTGCTGACACATGCCTTTAATCCCAGCACTCAGGAGGCAAAGGCAGATGGATCTCTAAGTTCAAGACCAGTATGGTCTACAGAGTGAGTTCTAGGACAGCCCAGGCCCCATCAAGAAACCCTGCTTCAAAAACCAAAATCAACAACAAATTTTTTTTTTCAGATTTCTACTTTCACTTATTTGAGTATACAGATACACTTCAACTTATGTTGGAGTTAAGCCAACATGGTCTATAACCTGGTCATAAGTTGGTTTACTAAAATTCATTCAATATGCCTAACATTCAGAATCTTCATAATTTAATAGTAGGGCATTGTAGGATATTGGATGCCAGGAACTGAGGCTCACTGTTGGTGCCCAGCATCTCAGGGTAATGAGCTGAGGAACGGATAAGGTTTCAACATACAGTTTATACTGAATACATATCACTTTTACACCATTGTAAAGTTGAAAGATTATGAAGGACTGTGTTCCCAGGCGACATTTGCTTCACCAAAAATGAGATATTACAGCTTTATTTGCTATAGTACTTGATCTTGAAATCAAATATATTATCTACTGTTTCTTTTGAGCATTTATGTGAGTGGGCGTTTTATCACTATTAACACTGTGTTGTCCTGGAGTAGATTTAAGTCTGAAACATTATATGTTTGGATGATTTCCATATAAAGTGCAGATGTGTTTGCATTACCTATAGTAAGGGCAATAGTTTTCAGTAATTCTAGATTTTTATTGCCGGGCAGTGGTGGCACACGCCTGTAATCCCAGCACTTGAGAAGCAGAGGCAGGCGGATTTCTGAGTTCGAGGCCAGCCTGGTCTACAGAGTGAGTTCTAGGACAGCCAGGGCTACACAGAGAAACCAAAAAAAAAAAAAAAAAAAAAAAGATTTTTATTATTGGAAAAATTTAAATGTCTTCTTCTCTGTGTTGTGTATGACATGGGTTGTAGTTTGTCATTTATACTTTTTCTTTTTTGG